>NW_027491297.1:1200000-1775272 GCF_021521415.1 Bidens hawaiensis | reverse complement strand
AAAAGAATCTCATTTGAAGGGTGCGAAGAGGATACTGCGGTATCTCAAAGGCAAGCCGAAGCTGGGGTTGTGGTACTCGAGAGGGGGAGACTTGGAGCTAGTCGCTTACACAGATTCTGATTATGGAGGGTGCAATCAGAGTCGGAAGTCTACAACTGGTGGATGTCAGTTTCTTGGTGGCAGACTAGTGTCGTGGCAATGCAAGAAGCAGACCTCAGTCGCAATTTCAACCTGTGAAGCAGAATACATGGCAGCATCCAACTGCTGCTCCCAGGTTCTTTGGATTCAAAAACAGTTGCGCGATTATGGTCTGAATTTCTCACTTACTCCTATTTGCATTGAATACACTGCTGCTATCTCAGTAACTAACAATCCCGTGAAGCACAGTAAAACTAAACATATTGACATACGTCACCATTTTATACGGGATTGTGCTGAGAAGAAACTGATTGAGCTCGAAAAGGTTGACACGTTAGATAATTTCGCTGACTTGTTCACGAAAGCGTTTGATAAAACTAGATTTCAAAACCTTGTTGAGCTGAATGGGATGATCAATCCCGAGTAACCATGTCATATGTTTGTGTTTGAAAAAAAAAAACGTCACTATCGCTTAGAATTATGTCGGTTGCCTCATTTTGAAGGACATATCTTCGGATATGTTTGGTCCTCATTTCTACTTGTAGAATATGAGGATAGCCATTAACCAGATGACTGAAAGTGACCGGGGCGGTTTATGATGTGTTTTCATTCTTTCGCTGAAAATTAGTCGATCACACTTAGTTAGAAGGACACATACTAGTATGTGGTCGGTCCAGCTGATCCATTGGATCTTCGGGATAGCCGTTTCTCTGAAGACTTTGATTTGGTTGGGGTGATTGAAGTTAAATTTTTTTTCTTTCCGGGAGATGAAATTATTTTTCAAGTCTACTACTTCGTAAGAAGTTACTTTACTATGATTAACAGAAAATTGATCCAACCTTGGAAAATGATAGATATACTGATTCTGTGTGCTTAACTAGTGAAGTTATTAGGCCTAAAAGATTTTAGAACAGTCATTGTATGTCATGGTAGCTTTTTATGGTGCGTAAAAGTAGAAGTGATACTAACTAAATCTACTCGATTTTAAGTGGAAACTCCTTAAGAGTTGTGCGTGTCTTCATACATATCTTTCCGAATGATAGGCAGAAAAGCGATTACCCAGTCATACACGAGCCCGTGAGTGTTTTGATTCCGGTGAAGATAGAGTGTCAAGACGCTGCAGTGATCCAGATTCGGGACTTGCAGTTATTTTCTACTTGAAGTTGTGTATATACATGTTTACATAAAAAAAAAAAAAAAAAAAAAAAAAAAAAAAAAAAAAAAAACTTCTAGAGTTCATAATGTTAATGATTGTCAATCAAGACGCAAGAAGGTGAACGGGAAACAGAGTCTAATATCGAAGAGTAATTACTACTTAATCAGACACTACGAGTCGAGGTCAATTCGTGGTGACTTGGGGAAAGCCAAATACGCCTTGAGAATAGATAGGAGGTATCATAATCTTTGAGTTGTTGCCCACTTAAGTTTTGAGCTTAATTGAACCTAACCCGTATCACAGAAACAATGAAAACCATTCTAAGTCATTTACCTGCTTACAATCTGTTTCTTTATGTCATAATACAGCTGAACACGGATCTGTGTGACAGTCACGTAATTAGTATGATTCCTGTTCGGATCTTTTCTAAAACATGGTAGTCCCTGTCGAGAATGAAATTTGATCCCGTGTACTTTATTTTTTCAAATTTTCGTTACTTATGTAGTTGTATGATTTTATACGTGGTTACTTGGTCTTGTTCGTATCATTTAACGCTTTAAAGGATGATTTAAAACTTAATTGCAAATTGTTCAAATTATGGGGTTTGTTTTGAAAATTTTCATATATAGCCAAACTTATCCATAACTTCGCCTGCAATAGGCGAAGTTATCAACAACTTCGCCTGTACTAACTCTGACCCTATATAAAGAAGTTTTTAGGTCAAACAGTCTCATTACTTTCAAACTTCAGCGAACTTATACTCCGAAACTTTAGCGAACTTATCGATCTCAATCATCTGTTTTTCTTACCTCGATTCAAATCATATTAAAGGTGTGTAGGGTTCGATTATCATATTATCATTGTCTATTGAGGTTAATCATCGGTCGTTTCGACTCGATTATCGACCTCGTCTTTCGAAACCTTAAACACCCAATTATCAAACTTATTTTTACGTGATAGTAAACTAATTGAACGTCTAAAACTTCATAAAATAATGTATTTCGGAGTCCTCGATCTCCGAAATCATCATCTACACGTCGTTCGTAAATCCTAACTGTTGCCGATTCGAATTCGGCGAAGTTACAGTTTAGGCGAAGTTATCCGTAACTTCGCCTGAGGTTTAACTTCGCCTTATTATTGATTTTGAAACAGTTTATGAGGCGATGTTGTGATTAGGCGAAGTTATCAGTAACTTTGCCTGGACCATTTTACTTAACTATTATCAGACGAAGTTCAAGTTGAAGCGAAGTTGTTTCCCAACTTCGCCCCACCTTTAACTTCGCCTATACAGAATTGATCACAACTTCGCTCATGGTAACAGGCGAACTTGTGATTCGCTTTGACGTTTATCTAACTTAACCTGTTTGTTGCAGATATGGCTGTTGTTGCTGGAGCAGGTGGTGCAGGCGGTGATGACGGAGGTGATCACCAGAGACAGTTCTTCCCGGGTCACAACATGTACATAACATTAGACCCGGAGGCGAGCGGAGTTGATGATTTCCGCGAAATCATCACATTTCTTTTACGCTCGAGGATATTCCACGCGATTACAACAACTCTACCAATATCCTTGCCCAATATTGAGGATTTCTGGCAGACAGTGGAATACGACTGTAGAGTCGAGCCCCCGGTGATGCGTGCAACAGTCAACAATCAGATTGTTCAGTTCTCTTCTGAACAAATCCGGGCGGCTTTACGATTTGGGAATGAGACAAGGGATGACCCAACAGAGTTTGTAGCTCCTTTCCGTGATGGAGCGTTTTTGAGGATGGGATACTCTGGTCCCTTGGGGGATACGCAGAGGAGGAAAGGTTTTTTACTTGACCAGTGGCGCTTTCTCATGCATGTCATGATTGTATGCATGTCAGGGAAAAAGGCGGGCACTGATGGCATGGGCGCGACCATGCAGTCAGCGATGACTGCTCTGACTTACAACAAGCGATTCAGCTTTAGTCAGATGGTCTTTTATGAGATTGATCGTCAAAGAAGAGCGATGGCGCGTGAGCGATTCATCATGTATCCAAGATTCCTACAAATTATCTTGAATCATGTTGCTCCAACGCTTCCTCAGCGCCTTCCGATCCGATACGTTGAGAGTGTGAACAAACGGATCTTCGCCCAATGTAGATCCTCCAGTGCGAGGAGAAAACCTGAGCTCCGTCCTCGACATACTCCACTCTTTGGGTACTTGATCAACCCGGGGTATGTGCCTGCTTGAGGGGACGAGTTTAGGGACCCGGCACCACAACAGGCAGGAGCACCTCAAGCTATACCTGCTGCTCCTGTTGTGTCACCGGAGGAGAACGTGGACCTTGATGCAGAATTTGGTGGTCAAGGCTTCTTTGATATGGATCGGGTGGATCCAGAGGAGAACGTACAGGTCCCGGTTGAACGTGCTTCGACTGTGAATGTTACTAGGGCAGCTACAACGGTGGCTGGCTCAGATTCTGATGATGAAGTGGCAGAGGCAAGAAGGATTATGGTAACTCGAGAAAGACTACATGGGAAGAGAAAGAGAACTGTTGATGACAGCGAGTCTGATTATGAGGAAGAGGTACAACAGTTGATCCGGAGGTCAAGAAGGGAACGGATAGGTGCAGGATTAGGAGCCGGTGAGAGCTCTAGGGTGGTAGGTTTCACTCCACCAGCACTATCCGATATGACAATGGTTCCCTCATCACTACAGGTTACAAGGCCAAGCGCTACGGGTGTTCCCGTGGTGGCTACCTCGTCTACTTTTGGCCTCCCACCCACTACCTTCCAACTTTCGACTCCTGAGATCGTTTCATTGCCGCCTCCGACCGTTACTCCATCGGAGGTTGTGGCACAATTTATAGAGTCGACTGTTGTGGCCACTGCAGGGCTATCGGTGACGATACCACCTGCGGATACGTCTATTTCTACTTCTGAGGTCCCGGTGACATCAGAAATCCCTCCTCAGTACACTCAAGATATATCACATATGAGGTTCGATTTCGATGCAACCCTATCAGACTCTGAACGAATAGCAGCACTGGAGGGTCGTGGCAGAGCAGTCAAGGATTAATCTTATCCAGACCCAGGCTATTCAGCGCCTAGTTACAGAGAATCAGATGAAGTCGTCCCTGCTGGTACAACATGGAAAAATCATAGATGCTTTCAAGGAGTTCTTGGCATCTCAGGGGGAGACGAGCTGTAAAGGCGACGAGTTGAGGACCAAGAGACGAAATGATAGAGACGATGATCCCAATGCATCGAAAGATGCAGGTGGTGAGTTGCCAAGAACTGATCAAGCTCTTGGAACATCCACAACTCAGGGGGAGTCGACAACTGCAGCTGGTGGTGATGATGTGGTGGTGGTGGATGTAGAGGAGATGGATGATGTTTTGGTTGGTGATGATGATGTACTACCGAGTGATGTGATAGAGAAGATTGGTGAAGAGATTGTGATTGATACAGAGATAGAAGAGGGAGAGATAGTTGAGGAAAATATTGAGCATGACATTCCAGATGTTGAGAAAGCAGATATGAGTAAAGAGATGGCAAGTGATGAGTCTGAATGGGAAGAGCAGCCTAGATGGAAGGAAGGCTATGCTCAGTGGTTCGTCAAAACGAAGAAACCGGCGGTTCCTACAATGTTTAAGAAGAGTTACAACATTAAAGGCTATGCTGAAGCGAAGAATGGAATTATTTGCTGGATATATGATGAGCAGTTGAGGCTCTTCGTGATTAAAAGGTATGACGGTGTTCAGTACTTTAGAAGGATGTTAAGATCGTTGAATACACTGCCAGAATGTGAAGTGAAAGACTTAGCCAGATTGGGATTGATAAACAGAAGTGACGATAATATGGCAAGAGTCATTGGGAAAATTGTGTGGAAAGAGAGTATAAAAGAGAAGAAATTTGAGCTGTTGAAGCCGCAAAAGGGAAAACTTGTTGAAGACAAGGATAGAGGTTTGAGAGCTGATGGAAAGCCTTGGATGATTATGAAGTATAAACCGATCCGGTGTTTGAAAGAAGTACCGATGAAGCTAATGCCCAAGGATGTGCTTAAAGACCTGAAGTGGTGGTTTGTAGATTGTGAGACAGCTGAGGCAGTGATGGAAGACGAAGATGAACAACAGGTTCTTAGAGTGTACGATCCGATGCACGTGGTAAACTTATCGCAAGCTGATTTGCAGGTGTTGAATGACAAGAAGATATTTTATATTCCTGCTTGGAAAGACGAAGCGAGGAAATATCAAAGAGTTGTCTCGGTTTGTGTTCGAGAAGGAGTGCATGCTAGAAGATAGAAGATTGAAGATTACAAGACACGTGTTTGAAGCTAAAGAGATGAAGCTACTGCCAAGGGGGAGTCTGTTGGTGCATGATGTCAGTAGTTCAGTGTCGAGTGTCTGTAATCGTGTTAGTTAGATTTGAGTTTTGTATGTAAGCGAAGTTACTAACAAGTTCGCTTATATGAGCGAACTTGTTAGACAAGCGAAGTTAGGGACAACTTCGCTTGAACATGCCAGGCGAAGTTGTCGTGTCTATATAAGCTATCTTGTATACGGCTTATAGTTAATTCAATCAGAGTTTATTCGTGTATTCGAGTCAGAGATTTTTGTTTTCGGTGATCATAGTATCACGTGTTTACGGTTGGAATACAACGTGTGTTTGGTTATCGTATCGTGTGTTAGCTCGTATTGTTTTCTATACTCGTAACGTCTTACGTAGGGATTCCGCACCTACGTAGTACGCGATATCTCGTGTAGATCCGGCTGGGAACCTACAGTTGTGATTTCTTAGGATAACATGATCATCATAATCTTTAAAGAAAAAAAGTAAGGGTTTTATTAACAATATATGATGATCATGTTTTGTGTATATGAACAACTATGAAGATTCAAAGGAAAACTTATGAACATAAGAACAAACAAGAAGAAATTAATAATAGAAATAAAAAATGTATAAAAACAACAATGAAAAGAAAAATAATTATAAAGACTTACTTTTCCATGCTAAGAGAGAAAAGAGAGAATGAAATTTGGTGTGAAAAATAATGAGAATGAGAGGCTCTATTTATAGGCCAAAAGTTGAGGTTTGAATTCGATTTAGATAGAGATAAAACTTGTTTAAAGATCAAGAGATAAAATAATAATTGATGTGCGAAAAAATATATATAAATAAAACACAAGTCGCAACTAAGCTTTAAAAACCAAACAATCTATCCTAGTTCACACAAACGGCAAGTGTACCGATCGCGTATAACACAGATAAGGAAAGTCCGGATATCGAACTCGAAGACACGTGAAAACGTTTATAATTAGAAAACTCTAACCAAGACTCACCAAAATATTATTTAAATGATTTTTTAATATTTAAAATTGATTAAACTACTTAACTTAATTAAATAAAAACTTTTAACAAAACTTTGAAAACTTTGACTGCAGTGATAAAAACGTCTACCTAGGAATGAATCATGTTGATAGAAATAACAAGACAACGGATTGAAAATATTCAAGACACCGGTTATAAAGGATGACACAACTAAAACTTGTTTAAGAAAGTCAAATTACCTCTCAGTCTCTCTAACAAATTCTAACTTGTTTTAATTGATTTTAAAGAACAAACCGGAAAAACAATTATTAACGTGTTCAAATACCGGCTCACCTCTCGGTCTCACCGACACACTAGCCTAATAGAAACGAATACTACGTCACCAAGGATAGAGGAACAATTTAACTTAACCCAAATTAAACCAACTAATTGCACATAAACACTCAAACTTGACAAGACAAAAACCCGCTCTCGCGCGGTCTTAATTCTAACAAGTAAAAGCAGCGAGACAATATTACTTCTTATCACCTCTCGGTCTCAAAGAAGGTGTATTTTAACTGATTTTAGATGATT
The DNA here is from genome assembly GCF_021521415.1 of Bidens hawaiensis. Lineage (NCBI taxonomy): Eukaryota > Viridiplantae > Streptophyta > Magnoliopsida > Asterales > Asteraceae > Bidens > Bidens hawaiensis. The sequence continues at coordinate 1,768,107 of NW_027491297.1, read as the reverse complement.
ATATTACCCACTTATCCCTACGGTTGTACTTCCCGCAAATAAACCCAAAACACCAAGTAAAGAGTTTAACAAGCAATCAATTAATCAAAACCAATTCAATTAACTAATGCAAGAGGATTATAAGTAATAACAAATAAAACACAGCCATCACACACAATCTAATTTATGGTTTAGTTAAACTTTACATCAATAATTTAAGTCTTGAACATTAACAATCCATTAAACAAGTTAAAACCACTCAACAATCATCTATCCTAGGTAGAACAAACAAGTTTAGCTACTCATTAATTTTGGACAGCCATGCATACTCAAGAAAAACACCATAAACATCATCATAAACATTATAAAACTCATTCAAGATCCAAACACAATCAATTATAAGTCAAACTATCAATCAATTGCAAAACAATTCAAATCAAAAGACCAAATTAATAAAGTTAGGGTTCTTGAACAAAAAGTAAAGTTTATGGATGTTTTACTATGAAGTATGGCTGAGATCTTTGCTTGTTTGAAGCCCCTAGCTGCTGCCCAAGATCACATCTTCCTTCTCCAGCCGCCAACAGCCTCAGCCGCCACCTCTTTCTTCTTTTCTTTCTTCTTTTTCCGGCGGCAGAAGTTCCGATCGGACTTAAGGTTAGGAGTTAGGTTTTGTGTATTTCGGGATTAGTGGATAATAATGGCTGGTAACTCATGTTATTAATTATTTATAATAATATAAAAGGCTTTTAAGAAGTGGGCTTGGGTCGGGCCTTGACTTATAAGTTTGAAAGTTGCACAATTAAGCCCCTAAACTCTTCAATTTAACTCTTTTTTCCACCAAACTTCACAACCTACAAGTAAACAATTATATTTGTAAAATAAAGCATAAACAAACCATAAAACTTAATAATTACACTAAAAACAATTAAAACATGATAAAAATGATACGGAAAGTAAGTGTGTTTCACTACACATCAATAATAATGATAAATATAACTATAATATTAATAAAAAAAATTGTGTGTGTGTGTGTGTGTGTGCAAATAAAAGTGCACGGTACTCTTTTTTTTATAGTATATATTTTTCTACTTTTTTTTAAATTAAATGAATTAGATAAGGTAAATGTTGAGAAAAAAGGTTAAGATAGAATGTTCTAGAATATTCCATTTTAAATTACATGATTAATTTAAATACTTAGAATAAAATTAATAATAACAAAATATTATTCTAGGCATTCCAGTTTAACGTGTCATATTAACGATTAAGCATGTTTATGATGAGATGAGTTTAAGATCATATAATTACGCATACAAAGTTAATGTTATTCAATAAATAACATATCATTCAACACTAATAAATGTAGACGAAATGAATATGAGAACTTTATTAAATGAGTACAAAAGACTAGCATTTTTTAGCAAGAAAAATCCATAGATGTTACAGTCTCCCCCATTTAGGGAATTTCGTCCCGAAAATAAATAGTGGAGACTGGTTCGGTTTGAATAAGATAAAGGTATTTCTGTTTCATTTTACCTTCAAGTTCCTAAGTAAACTCGGGTCCTTGCTTATAGTTTTACTTCATTTTCACTAGATGGATTCGACTTCGCTTGAGTTTCTTGACATCAGGATCCACGATTTCAATAGGTTCCTCAAAAAAGTAAAGTTTATGATCAATGCAAATATCATCAAGGGGAATAGGTCGAGTGTCATCGGCTAAACATTTCTTGAGGTCAGAAACATGAAAAGTGTTATGAATACCGCGCAATTCCTGAGGTAGTTTGAGTTTGTATGCCACTGGACCAATCCTATCAAGAATCTCAAAAGGTCCAACATACCTAGGAGCAAGCTTTCCCTTTTTCCAAAATCGAACAATGCCTTTCCAGGGGGAAACTTTGAGTAAAACTCGATCGCCAACCTGAAACTCAAGTGATTTCCTTCAATTTTCGGCATAATCTTTTTGTCGATCACAAGCGGCCTTAAGTCTTTCTCGAATGATGGGAATCATGTCGGAGGTTGCTTGGACGACTTCAGGACCAATAACTTGCGAGTCACCAATCTCAGTCCAATACACCGTTGTTTGACATTTCCTACCATACAAAACCTCAAAGGAGCACATTTGATGCTAGTTGGTAGCTGTTGTTATAGGAAAATTCAATGAGAGATAAACGATCATTCCAATTTCCTCCAAACTCGATTATGAGAGAAAGAAGCATGTCTTCCAAGGTTTGGATGGTTATCTCGATTTGTCCATCTGTTTGGGGATGATAGGTTGTACTAAGATCTACACGAGTCCCCAAAGCTTTTTTACGGGATTGCCAAAAGTTGGAGGTAAGTCACGGTCGGAGATTATTGATAAGGGAACACCATGACGTGTCACGACTTCGTTAATGTAAATTTGAGAGAACCTCTCCATCTTGTAGACTTCACTAACAGGGATGAAATGAGCAGATTTGGAGAGACGATCAATTATAACCCATATAGAATCAAGATTACGAGTGGTTTTCTTGGTAGTTTAGTGATGAAATCCATGGAAATTTGATCCCACTTCCATAGAGGAATCTCGGTTTATTGAAGCAAACCCGAGGGCTTCGGATGTGTTGGTGCATTCTGTGACCGTCGCTATGCAATTCTGACCAGCGGATCGTCACAGGCGAAGTTAGCACAACTTCGCCTAGGCGAAGTTATAACAACTTCGCCAACGGCGAAGTTGTAACAACTTCTGCCTTAGGCGAAGTTATCACAACTTCGCCCTAGGCGAAGTTATGAACAACTTCGCCTACTGAAGCCCAAGCCCGTGAAGATTGTCTATATATACATGTGTCGTGTTAGGTTATGTAGAGTGAATCCAGTAATTCAGAGAGTGTGTGTTACAGTTTGAGTGTCAAGAGAGAGCAAGAGAGTGAGAGTCGTGTGAGACGACCCGAGGTAGAGCTCACCTCGGGTCAGTCGTGTTTCTGTTTATGTTACGGTATGTAACGTGTTTTATTATTATATGAATCTGCAGATTTGATTATCCATTCTTGTATTTGTTTGTGTATTTGATCGTGTACGTGTTTGTGTTCTTCGTCTATACACCATATACGAGTCTAGGAGGATTCCGCACTCCTAGACCTCGTGCGGATCTCGTATCGATCAGCACCGGGACTAACAAGTGGTATCAGAGCCTTAGGCTCTTACGCTATGGTTCGAGATCTGCGTTTTTGGTGTTTCTGGCACGTTTCTGTGCGTTTTCGGCCGAACAGCCGCCGCAGGCGAAGTTATTGGGTTCAGGCGAAGTTGTCGCTTAAATTTTAGGGTTTAGGCGAAGTTATGGCCAGGCGAAGTTATGGCCAGGCGAAGTTATGAACAGGCGAAGTTATGAACAGGCGAAGTTATGGCCAGGCGAAGTTATGAACAGGCGAAGTTATGGCCAGGCGAAGTTATGGCCAGGTGAAGTTAAAAAAAAAAAAAAAAAAAAAAAAAAAAATTATTGTTTGGAGTTTTCGTCTGTATGGCCGGGTGTACACGATTATTGTGAGACCAAAGATGTTGTTCCGTCAACGAGTGATCTTGTTATCTCTTGGTCTTACGTGTGAACAAATACGTGTCAACTCTGGATTTGGAGTTGAGGTTGTGAATGGGATATCGTTTGAAACTGGATATTGACACATATTCGGGTGTTTGTGGGCAATGAAATTGTTGTTGTTCGTGGTTGACCAACCAAAGAAAGTCAAATTGAACTGAAGGTTTTCGTCATTACTGGATTGCGGTCAGAGCATATTATTTATGTTATTTTCAAGGCGTTCGAGAATTGGATCCTGAAACGTGATGCTTATTTATACGAGTGAAGATTCTGGAACAAGTTGGATTTAACCGGGAATTAAAGTGTCTATGTTCTTGATTGTTATCCCTGGTGATTGAAGATGCTTCGGATTAATTAATGGTCATGTGTTAGATTCTGTCAAGGTGGTTTTGTGATGAAATTGATCACCTGATGTTGAGTAGTTGAAGATTAAACCTTATCGTATGCCGACGAGTTGGTGAAGTTGTGGAGGAAGCCCAACTTCATGTGTTGGTGAAGTCAGATGGACTCACGTGATTGGTTGAGATGATCTATTGGCACGAGGATGCATGCATTTCAAAGACCTCAATCGTTATAGTCGGAGAAGCTTACACTGAAGGGGAGATCTGATATGGAAGACGCTGGGTGATTGGTAGATTTGTGAAGCTACAGGACAGATTCAGACACGGCTGGTTGATGAACAAAACAGAAGATCATCAGTTAAGAGGGAGTCTGTTAGTGCATGTTTTGTAACAGATGATCTTTCGTGTTTGTTAGAATTGAGAGCAACGGTCAAAGGGGAGACTGTTGGTGCATTCTGTGACCGTCGCTATGCAATTCTGACCAGCGGATCGTCACAGGCGAAGTTAGCACAACTTCGCCTAGGCGAAGTTATAACAACTTCGCCAACGGCGAAGTTGTAACAACTTCTGCCTTAGGCGAAGTTATCACAACTTCGCCCTAGGCGAAGTTATGAACAACTTCGCCTACTGAAGCCCAAGCCCGTGAAGATTGTCTATATATACATGTGTCGTGTTAGGTTATGTAGAGTGAATCCAGTAATTCAGAGAGTGTGTGTTACAGTTTGAGTGTCAAGAGAGAGCAAGAGAGTGAGAGTCGTGTGAGACGACCCGAGGTAGAGCTCACCTCGGGTCAGTCGTGTTTCTGTTTATGTTACGGTATGTAACGTGTTTTATTATTATATGAATCTGCAGATTTGATTATCCATTCTTGTATTTGTTTGTGTATTTGATCGTGTACGTGTTTGTGTTCTTCGTCTATACACCATATACGAGTCTAGGAGGATTCCGCACTCCTAGACCTCGTGCGGATCTCGTATCGATCAGCACCGGGACTAACAGGATGTTCGGCTTTTACTTTTGAGCAAGTGAGACACTTCCCAACATACAAGGCTATATCCTTCTTCATACCAGCCACCAATAGAATTCTCTAAGATCGTGGTACATTTTATCGGCTCCTAGATGGATCGAGAATCGAGTTTTGTGGGCTTTGTCAATGATAAGATTTCTAAGCTCTTCGAAATTTGGAATCCATATGCGTCCCATGAAGCAAATAACTCCATCAGACATAGTTTCAAATTGTTTTTTGGCTCCACAACCCAATTCGGCCTTGAGATTGTTTTGGGCTACCACTTGGGCTTGGGCTTGAGCTTGAAGAATTCGGGCCTTTAGGCTAGTGTGAATAATCATTTCCATGGCCCGAATACGAGAAGATTTAACTCTATCCTTTCGGCTTAAGATATCGACCACGACATTAGCTTTCTATGAGTGATAACGAATCTCACAATCGTACTCATTAAGTAAGTCAAGCCACCGCCGTTGCCTCCTGGTGAGTTCTTTTAGGTGGAGGATGTGTTGCAAGATTTTATAATTTGTATAGATAACACAATTAGTTTCATAAAGGTAGTTTCATAAAGGTAGATAACACATTTAGTTTCCTTTAGTTTCTAGGAGTGATAACGAATCTCACAATCGTACTCATTAAGTAAGTCAACCCACCGCCGTTGCCTCCTGGTGAGTTCTTTTGGGTGGAGGATGTGTTGCAAGATTTTATAATTTGTATAGATAACACATTTAGTTTCATAAAGGTAGTGTCTCCAATTTTTATAGAGAAAATCACTGCACCTAACTCAAGATCGTGAGTGGGGTAGTTCTTTTCGTGGATCTTGAGTTGACGAGAGGCATAAGCTATGACTTTTGCCCGTTGCATGAGTACACAACCAAGCATCACAATAGACAATGAAATCATCATTACCATCGGGAAGGGTTAAGATGGGTGCATTACAATGTTTTTGTTTTAAAGTTTGAAATGCATCTTCTTGCTTTTGTTCCCAAATAAACGGCTTGCCCTTTTTAGTTAAGGGAGTGAGAGGTAAGGCTATTTTTGAGAAATTCGAGATGAAAAGGCGATAATAACCTGCTAGACCAAGGAATAAACTTATTTATAATGGGGTTTTCGGAGTTTCCTAATTCTTGATGGCTTTGTTTTTGGCGGGGTCCACGTGTATACCTTTGTCGTTGATAACATTACTCAAAAATTGAACTTCACAAAGCCAGAATTCACATTTTGAAAATTTAGCATAAAGTGGTTCTTTCTTCAACAGTTCCAAGGTGAGACAACGGTGTTGCTCATGCTCGGTCTTGGTTATTTAATAGATTAAAATGTCATCAATAAAAACAAAGATGAATTTGTCAAGGTACGGTTTGAAGATGCGGTTTATGAGGTCCATAAATACCGCGAGTGCATTAGTCAAGTAAAAGGGCATGAACATGAACTTGTAGTGTCCATTACGGGTACGAAACGCGGTTTTGGGTATGTCTTTATCGAGAAATCGCAGTTGGTGATAACCCGAGCGGAGATCAATTATTGAAAAACAAGTGGTTCCTTGAAGTTGATCGAAGAGATCATCAATTTCAAGTAGTGGGTACCGATCCTTGATGGTAAGTTTACTTAACTCTCGATATTCGGTTCACATTCGGAAGGACCCGTCCTTCTTTTTGACCAAAAGGATAGTAGCTCCCTAAGGTGAGAAGCTAGGTCGGATAAATCATTTGTCGAGAAGTTCTTAAAGTTGGCTAAAGAGTTCTTGCATTTCAAACGGGGCTAACGGTAGGGAAATTTGGCAATGGGAGTTGCACCGGGTATATGGTCGATTCAGAGTTAGACTTGTCGAGATAGAGGAAGTCATGGCAACTCGTCAGGAAAATACTTCGGGATAGTCTTTGATAACGGGAATGTCTTGATTCTTTTTCCCTTCAGACTTCTTGTCAACTACATGGGCTAAAAATGCATAGCATTGTTTCCTCAAAATTTTATGGGCCTTGATACAAGAGGTGATTTTTAGGTTATGATCAAGGTTTTCTCGTTGAATGATTAGTGTTTCACCATATGGTAACAGGATACGAATGAGCTTCTTGGCGCATACAACTTCAGCTTGATTACGAGCTAACTAATCCATTCCCACAACTAGGTCAAAGCTACCAAGCTTAAAGGGAATTAGATCAATATTAAGAGAATGATCATCAAAAGTCAAGGTACAATCACGTATAATAGTATTGGCTTGGACGGTTCTAACATTAGCTATCTTGACGGAGTAAGGGAAGTCTAATTTAGTCGGTTTCAAATTAACGAGGGGTTCAAAATCAAAAGATATAAATCCGGATCAAGATTACACATAGATAGATTAGGGAAATAAAAAAGTAGATCAATACTCCAAGTCCAACAAGTCCGCTGGGGTCTTCAAGATAGTTGTAATGGGCCAACTCCATTTTTCAAGTGGTATCATCCACGAGCTCATCGTCAAGAAGTTTATTACTTCATAACGAATTATTGATTGATGGGGCTAAGAATTCTCCGATTGGGCCTATTAGTTCTCTATGGGTTGGGGGGGGGGGAGAGGAGTTCTCATTAAACGGGCGTAGCTAATTGGGTTGTAGGTGGAGATACTTGGTGATGGAGGGTTCAAAGGTGCGTCTAAGTCTTCTAGCACAATGTAGTCTCCGTCCAACAGTGGTAAGGGGATGCGGGAGTTTTCAGAAGGGTTGGCGGAATCAAAATACATGCTATAAAAGGGATGTTAGTATATCTAATAGAATATAATTAAAATCTAAGGGACATTCTTAGACGTAGTTCAGTTACTAACTCTCTACGAGCAATGCTCTGATACCAATTTGTCACACCCCCCGGCTGAAGGAGGAAACGTTGGGGCGTGCGTAGATTGAAATCATGCACATGGTATTAAATGTAAAAACGCTTATTAAAATAAACCAAAACATTGTTTAAACTAAACACAGTTCAAATAACAAGTAAGACATAACACTATATTTATTTAAATTTTTATGTCTGACACACCCCCTAAGTGATACTTCATGAATCTTCATAACTTATTTACTTTCACCTGAAAAACATGCGAGAGTGTCAACTAAAAGTTGTTGGTGAGAACATAGGTTTTAAATAATAATAAAAAAAATTTGTATTATGTTGAAAACATTCTATATGTGTTAAGTTACTTTATATACTTTAGTGATTACAACCAAACCTCTGACACGATTAGTGAGTCGTCTAATCCATGATTAGACTATTAATTTTAATGTATAACGATCGTCTGATTCTGAACACACAGGCCTCTACCCGATGCCTGAGTGGGTGGGTCGGGCCAATAGATCTATCATTATACTACCACGGGCTTAACAAGGTAATGGTTGTACTTACGATTAAGTATATACTTGTAATGATCACACATAATGAATATTATGATTAAAGCTTGAATCAAATAGCATTTATTAAACATATGATAAATAAGTTTCATGCTTCCACCCCGAAGTATAAAACTTTTGAAAGCATGTAAAAGGTGTAACAACTCGGTTTTCCAAATTATATTACCCGACCCGTTTTATGTTCGGGAAATTTTATCAATAAAAATACCGCATTTATCTAGTCATTCTTATTATTTTAATATTACTTTATTTATTATTTTATTTATTTAATACATATAACTAACTTTGAAATATATACATTATACACCCTAAACTTAGTTTAAATCATAATTTTTGCAATTTACATAATAACTATATTTTACTATAATCCCAAACCAAACCCGGATTCTTTAACCCGTATCCAAACCCAAACCCACAACCCGTTTACGTTTCTTGCAGCCTAGTCTTCGTTTATTATTGGAATTGATCTAAGTTTTTATTCTTTACATCTAAACGAGCACACCAACATTATGAATTTAGAAACAAAGATCAATTGGATATGTATATGAGTTATTAACAAAACTGTATAATATGAGATCTTTGATATACGAGTTAGGGTTGATAAAAACTCGATTAAACGAGCACACACTATACTTACAATATTGCAATCATAAGCCCCATAACGAATTGCATTATCAAAGCCTGCTGATGTGGATTGTGCTTCGCGTTTGTGCCGCACCAAGGGGGTCTGCCGTTCACCATCTTTGCATATTACAATCTGGCAATTGAGATATGGAATTAGTTTGCTTTTAATACTTAATCAGTAACCCAAACATCAGTTAAACAAACGAGTAACGGATTGATCTATTTAGGAATTTAGGGTTTATAATCAACTTGGGGGAAATTACAGCTTTTGTTTATAAATGTTTGGTTGCGTAGGACTACCATCAGCAGCTTCAGACCTGTTGGTTATGCATGTTTGTTAAGGGTCTATGCCGGCCACCTGCCCGAGTTCGAGACCGGCAGTGGCCGGTTTTGGTTAGTTTACTTATTTTTTTATTCTAATTGTTAATTGGTTTTTTAAATCAATATTAATTAATATTATTTATTGAATAAATATTATTTTATTAAGACCAACATCATTTAGTTATGTCTTTTGTCAAAATCTCGTTAAAAGCTCGGTTACATATATATATATATATATATATATATATATATATGTATATATGTGTGTGTGTGTGAGCATTATAAGTGTATTTTAATAATATTAAACCTTATTTTTCTCATTTAAAACCCGACACTTTGATTCACGTTTCATCATCATTGAACGTCTTTATACACACACACACACACACACACACATATATATATATATATATATATTATATAAACTAAACGTATTACATAGATTTTCGTTAAAAGAGTCAAACAAAATATTTATTTATATCTTAATACATATTATATGTATTTCTTTACATATAATTAATTATTTATTAGTTCGAATAATTATAAGTATATCTCAAGTTATATTTAATCAAATTATTCTATTTAATTTGTATATTTAATTATATATTTATTTAGATATTATTATTGTAAGCATATCGTATATCTTAATTCTTTAAAATTAATTAAGTAAATAATTTTTTATTTTGACATGTATAATTAATGGTATTGTATTTAACTCGTATTTATTTACTTAAGTTAATAATAATGTTTCCGTGATATCCATCACAATAGAATTCTATCAATCAATTAATAAACATCCTATTCTCAAACTTAACTCAATTACATCGAAACTTTAATTAATTATACGCGTTGTCTCATTGTTAATTTGTATTATTATATTTAACTAGGAATCCTTATGATATCCCGATGGGTTTATCTTTCCCACATCATCCTTTGTCTTTTGTTCGTCTAATCAGGTGAGTAATCACTCCCTTTTTACTTATTTTAAAACTTTTGGGACTTATGCATATTTAAAATATTTATCAATTATATAGTATTCAAAATGCAACTGTTTAATCCGTGTGTATATCAGTTTATGTCTAACTAGATATTTGCTTACTTGCTTTAGTTGAATACATTTCAGAGAGGTCCAACATATTCACATTATAGTATGATCATATGATCGTCGTAGTAGCCATCGTCCAGCTCATATGGCATCGAGCTTACTGACATCTCATTTTTAGTAACCAATGCCTATTCACATGGCAACTTTTTGGCCCTTTTCTTTATGGTTTGATTGATTGACTATGTGCAATGGCTTAACTATTTAGTCTCACAGCAACAGTTTGCATCTTTTTTTATTTATTATATATATTACTACTGTTGTTTACTCACTCAACATGTGTTATTAACAAAACTTCTATTTTATCCGCATATGCAAGTTATTATTTGAATTTAACGCAAGTTGGTGAAGACTTAGCGAAGATTTAAGTTAGAGGAATTATGAACAAGACTTAGATTTATATTCATCGGTTTTTTAAACGAGTTGTATTTTGTATTTGAATTTATTTGGATATTTAATTAAATTAAAGAGATATTGTCACATTTAAATTATTACATGATAGTGTCTTGAGAGCTGTGAGCAATCAGCTCACGCCCCGGCATTTCCGCCGTAGGTTGGGGTGTGAAAAAAGGGGCTATGAACTCACCTTGCTCTATGGATTAACAAGAACACGATCAAGAGTTAGTAGAACCGATCACGGGATGCCCTAGATTAAGTTTCGATTTTAAATTAGTTAGAGTGTCGCATACTAGAATGTTCTAAACCAAGAGCATTACCTCCAGCAAGTTGTTTCCCAGGTAAGAGTCACGGGTCCATTGAGATTATTTACGACACTCTTGCTGTAGGCAGAATCGTTTGCTCGTCAGATGCATACATACCCGGTTTATACTCTATTTGTATATTAACTCAAAATGTTTTAGAATGATTTTGATTAATCAGAAAGTACGAAGTTAAAAGTGTAATATCATATGGTTTTGTGTATTTATTTCAATAAGGAAAGTATAGGTTTCAAAGTGTAAATATTATAGTTTAGGATATTAATTGACATTTTAGAAAGTATAGGGTTTAAATTGTAAATATTATAATTTAGGATATTTATGATAACTTTATGAGTTTATGAATATTCGAAGAAAAACTCATGAACATAAGAACAAACAAGAAGAAATTTATAATAGAAAACAAAAATGTATAAAAACAACAATGAAAAGAAAAATAATTATAAAGACGTAATTGTTTATGCTTAGAGAGAAAAGAGAGAATGAAATTTGGTATGAAAAGTAATCAGAATGAGAGATTCTATTTATAGGCCAAACGTTGAAGTTTGGATACGATTTAGATAGAGATAAAACTTGTTTAAAGATAAAGAGATAAAATAATAATAATAATAATAATAATAATAATAATAATAATAATAATAATAATAAAAACAAATATGTGTGTGTGCGCAAATAAAAGTGCACCACACTTTGTTTTATATTATATATATTTTTTTCTTTTTTTTTTCAAATTAAATGAATTAGATAATGTAAAACTTGAGAAACAAGGCTAAGATAGAATGTTCTAGATTATTCCATTTTAAATTACATGAGTAATTTAAATACTTAGGATAAAATTAATAATAACAAAATATTAATCTAGGCATTCCGGTTCAACGTGTCATATTAACAATTAAGCATGTTTCTGATGAAATGAGTTTAGGACCATATAATTACGCATACAAAGTTAATGTTATTCAATAAATAACATATAATTCAACACTAATAAATGTAGACGATGAAATGAATACGAGAACTTTATTAAATGAGTACAAAAGTCTAGTGTTTATTAGCAAGAAAAATCCATAGATGTTACAAGTATGCTCACCGACCAACTTTTGCAAAAAGAGCTGTGAGTAGCGGTTGGTTTACTGTGGTTCTAAGTTCTCACGTTATTAATGCCACATTTGTAGATTCGATAACGATGTAACATTCTACTTTTGATAATGTTGGATCTAGTGTGTGTATCAATCTCAATAACAATAACACTAACAGATCTCAGATCTGTGAATAATCGATTAATACTTTTAACTATAGATCTAACTCATAATTACGTATGATTAAGTGTTGTATATATTTGTATATTATTAGTATTAGTAATTGAATAATATTAAAGTTGAAGATCTAGAGAGGATTTGAACAGAGATTCGTTAATTAAACTCTCAAAACTTAAATTATGTGTGAACAGTGTTCACTATTTATAGAAGATAGGTCTGGTTCGCTAACATCCCCTAGCGAACCAGATCCTACTTTGTTTTATAAATTAAACAGGCGAAACACCCCCTGATTCGTTAACATCCCCTAACGAATCAGAGGCAATTTAACTTAAAGTCTAGTTCGCTAAACATCCTTAGCGAACTAGCCATATACATTAATGAATTACATGAAGTAACAATAATTTATTACATTAAACAAACGACAAATACATTAACGATAATTACAAAGACTCAAGATGCAAAACCGTGCACTAACAGACACTCCCTCGTCTTGAGCTCTTTGTCTTTAAGTTACTTGAAGCGCTTGAACCGCCAGTCTCTGCAACTAGGAATTCCATTTTCATGACAAGCGCGCACAACACATTGGAATTGCATAGCCAGGTCGTAATCTTCATGGCGCTCGAACAGAATCTGCTTCCTGTTTAGCACATCATTGTCTATTTCTAGATAAATTAACCAACCACATCGGGTCGATTATCTTGATAAGTTCAGTCTCCAGTCCTCGGCCAAGAACAATGACGGCCTCGCCTGTACGATTGTCATAGTACCATCGGTTGAATGAGAGATGCATTTGTTGGGGCATCGTCTTCACCGGCACTCTCTTCATCATCTTCGGCGGTTTTACTTTAAGAACAAGTTTCTTCCACCCAGTATTTGGATCAATCTCGTCAATTCGTTTACGTCTTGGGACCTGGGGCTTGAAGAACTTGAACCCATGATTAACTTCGAACAACAAGTGTTGATGAAACCACTCAGCTGTTTGGATGCCACCACGATTGATAAATGGACGCCTCGCTAGGATACGAACATCCCAACGCAGTAGTGTAAGTACATCCATTATCTTCTCGCAGTACTGAACTCCCTTTTCCCATTTAACAATACATACCTTAATCTCGGAATCGTATATCCATGTGACAATATCACCATGAACCTTGGGTACAGTCTTGAAGGTTGTTACTTGATTCTCTTTGACCCATGCTGCTGCTGTGTCTTTCCGTTCTTGATCAACAAAACGATATGCCTTGATAATCTTACCCGCAGCTTTATGACTGAACCATTTAGCAATATCAGCATCAGTTGGGTTCACAATTGAATCAAAATGAGTATCCACAACTTTCTTTCCCTTAAACGTCTTCTCCAAATCATCCTCAGCTGCTTTAAAAGTATGTTCATTAAATACCGGAGCACCTTGATCAAAGTTCGTGTGTTGATACAAGTAAGGATACTCCTCAGCAGTGACGTCTTCCATCTCAACATCCTCATCTTCGCAAATACAATTTGTATTCATTTGACTTGACTGATCATCCTCTATACCTTCCTCATTCACCACTTCGACATCAGGCTCAGTTTCTAACACAGTCAACTGTTCATCATGCAACCCAAGCAGTATGGAAATATGCTCTCGTGTCAGAGACCTGTCGACAAACTCACCCACCTCTATCTCATCCTTGTTCACCATACTTCTAATCACCCCCTTTCCATCCATAAATATAACCGTGTCAGCTTCAATCATCTTAATTGGTTTAGCAGCCGAATAATCACGATAAACAATAATTTGTTTTTCCGAATAATCAACAGAACTCGTACCCGCACCTGAAGCAGAGTTTTGAGTTTGTTTAGGCTCCCCACTAGCACCAGTCTCATCATCATCAGGATCTTCCTCATTATTCTTGATCTTCTTCAAAGCATCATCTTTGCATGTCAATTGCAAAATCATATCCTCTTGTTCTTTCAGTTTCACCCCCTGAGACTCAATAATCTCACGTAGGGCCTTGGTCTCTTTTTTACAGAAAGAAACATAACCGATTAGTTTCTTCCGATTCTCCATTAGGTGTTCTTGATTTAACCGATCAGCAGACATCTGGTTCTCATACAGATGCAGAAGATTTAAAATCATTTCTATCTGACGATTTGGTGGAAAAGCATACAAGGATGGATGAACTGGTTGGATTGGACCTTGAGGCCTTGTAATTCTCATAAATGAGAGATCACCAAGAGGAGGAGGCCTCATAGATGTTGTTGGAGGAGCTGTAGCCACAGTAGCAGTCGGCAAAGGTATTTCAGTCAATGCTGATTGAGGAATCATACCCAGCTGCTCATGTGGAACCATGGTCGTTGTCAACATCATCGCCAAGGTGCTAGTTGTAATTGGCACTATCGGGCGTTGAGGTGTGGTTTGACGAGGTGATGGCACACCAATGATTACACCATCTCCAGCAGATACACGTCTCTTCTTTGATGGCTCACCAGTTGCCACACCTTTCCCTTTTCTCTTTCTTTCTAGTTGAGCAGCAATGGTGGCAGCTAATGCATCATCAACTGCATCTTGTTGTTCTTTAAGAGCGGCATCACCACTACCATCATTTCCCCTTGCATTACCCCCATTACCATCGTTCCCATCACCACCATTATTTCCATCATCACCATCATTCCCATCATCACCATCATTCCCACCTTCTCCATCCTCACGCTCAGAATCTGAATCATCATGAATCTAGCGATCCTCGGAAGGACATACATAATTAGGATTAACGATATGACCAATCATTCGTTTATCCGCTGGCCTTGCCTTTCGATAAATAGCCATTCTACGTACTGTGTCGGCCGTCATGTGTTCCATAGGAAACTTATCATTCACCAGGGTATGATCAATAGCTAAATTAGGTATCAAATCTTGAATAATCAACTGCAAAAACCGAGGATACATTAAAAATTTCTTCTTCTGGTCCGTCTGCTGAACTTGTTCTGTCAAATGATCGAATACAAGCTCGGAGTAGTTGAATGGCTTGTTGAGGATTAAAGCCACAAAGGCTGATTGCAAACTGAGTCGACATTCATCAAAGCCACCACGACGACCACTCATTCAATGAATAAGAACATGGAGAAGATACTTGTATGGTGGGCATAAACCATTCTTGTTCTACATAGATTTATGAATGTCTCCACCATAACGCACACGTGTAAACAAACCCCTGACCAGTTGCCTATCAAATTCACTCGGATTGTCACCAGTATCAGCAAATCGAAGCACACGCCGAATTACTTCAACATCAATTATAATAGGAGTTTCATTAATCGTGGCTCGAATATGCATTTCCTCATCAATGTACTCAGCAGTATCCCAAAACTGCCTGATAATACTCAGATACACCTTAGGTCGAGCAGTGATGGCGTAAAGTATCACTGATCGTCTTAGAAAAGTCAACATATCTCCAAATGTAGCAACATCAGCAACATCTTGGTCAACGTAGGCACAGATGTTATGTTTCTTATCATACGGCAATAAAAAAACATCGTCATGTTGTTCTTGAGAAGGTTGTTCTTGTGGTGGTTGTTCCTGTGGTGGTTGTTCCTGTTGCCCTTGGTCAGCAACCGGTGGATATTGATTCACTTGTTCAGCCATATTACTAAATGAAGATAAACCAAGATAAGTAATATGAAAAGGTGATATAGCTATATATTTCTAAATGATGTATTTAATTTCATATGATATGTGGAATTAATTTATTTACGCGTTTAGACGTTTGGAGTAATTTCCTTGAAAATGTAATTTCAAAATTTAATTAAATAATTAAACATGTCATTCGTGTGAGATATTACTCTGATTCGTTACCATCTAGTAACGAATCAAGCAATTCTCTATCAGGTAAATAAGTTAACGAATTATATCAAGCGAATTACTATTTCTAAGGACGAACTAGGAACTAGTTAGTTATAAATTAACGAATCCTCATCTGATTCGTTTATTAATTTATTCGTTGATCTAGTTTGTGTATTCCCTTAACGAATTGGTCAATAAATTAGACACGAAATAGTCCCAAATAGCTAAGGATCACGAATGGTCAATAAATTAGACTTTATCTTTGATTCGCATAGAAAAGTCAAAATTAATAAGAACACCGATAGTCAACAACACAAACCCAGCTTTAATTAACTCATGCAAATCGTCGAGTAATCAAATAAACAGGTCTATGTAACTCGGTATCACAACACGAATAAGTAAGCTAAACAGAGGCTAAAACCCCAAACTGATTAATGGACAATCAATCTAGCAAACGATAATCAATCGATGATTAACGTCTACCCAAGGTCTCGGAATCACATTCCGGTGACATTGACACAAAAATAAGCTATATTATCACAGTATATCAGAAATAAATTAAGGTTTAAAACTCGGAAAAACCCGTGAACACAAAAGTCCAGAATTAGTGTATTAAAACACCATCATTTTTGAAGAAAATCACATCGTTGTAATCGTTTATACCTTAGTGTCACAATGATATCCTTGAAATGTCAAGATTTGAATATCGAAATCAGAGGAAAAATTTTGAAAACGGTGACTTAGTGTTGAAGAAAGAAGGTGAATAGTGAATGGACGATTCGTTTGTCTGTCTTATATGGCCGTACACGCTGCCCAAGGCGTTCTTTGGACGAATTAAGTGATTGGTTTGAAAAATTAAGTTAACGAATTAGACATTTAGCTATTCTAATTCGTCTACTCAACATAACGAATTAGACATGACTTATATTTTAATTCGTTAAATATGTATAACGAAGTAGAGATGATTCGTTACAGAGTGCGGAAGCGAATTAGGTGAGCGAACTAGAAACCAGTTTGCTAAAGACACCTAGTTCGTTATTCATATTTCACGAAATAGTTTTATTGTATTAAAAAATTTTATTTAATTTTAACTTAAATAAATAAATGAATTAAATAAAGAATTACCGAGAACCTTTTATCCCAATAATTGAATAATTTAAAACATTTCACTTTTACGAAACATAAATTAAATTATATAAATAATTTGTAAAGAAAGAAAAAATATTTTTGGTATTTTGTAAAAATTTTTAAAGAATTTATGTACAAAGAAATATCCGAACCATTTAAAAATTGAACAATCTTTTTGTGTTTTTCTATGATTTTAACAAAAACAGTACATATTTTTGTGTTTTTGTTGAGTTTGAGCAGAGAATCATATTGACCATAGTTCCCTTTCATCACAGTTTTATATTTCAGCGATATTATGACTGGCGTTAAGTCGGTTATTGGTATTGTTGTCCACTTAAATCTAATAACAAACTTTCAAGTGTTTTTGTGATATGATTAATTGGTTCAATTATAGCACAGAATATCAGAAACTATCAGCCTCTAATCTCGGTTCAAGCTTAATTTGATTTTTACCATATCACCCCAACTTGACTTAAACCATTATATTGTTGATCAAAATTAATTTTAAAGAAATTTATGAGCAATGCATTGATTTTCTGTTACTATGAGTGAATATGCACGAGGCAATCTGTCGGCTTACATACATCGTATCCCCTGGGGTCCGTTTCTTGATGGTATTAAGACGCACGCAAGGGAGGAACCATGTATGACTTATAGGGGATTTTGATCAAGTCAGTAATTTAGATTTGTACGAGGTACAACAGTGATCAAGTTTAATGACTTTGGGTTTTCTCTAAAAGCGAATGAAATATTCATGCATATGAATACCCAGATGATTAAGCCGCATAAAGACTCACAATGTCCAGAACCTCAAAGCTTGTTATTTGCTTTATTTTATGTTTGGGTGATCAAACAAGTATAAGGCTTGAGTATGACTGGTTATTACATTTCTGCTATCCTTACCAAGACTTTTCCTAGAGACTAACACCCCTTTCAATTTGGCGTTTCTTTATGTTTATATTACATACTTTACTCTACATGGTTGTTTTAAGACCTACCAATGCAATTAAGCACACAGTCTTTTAAGCTTACTTCTTGCTGGACTTGGGGTCAGGATAATCAATGTACTATCATTTTCCCTTTTTGCTTCAAAAACTCAAAATTTTGAGGAGCATAAAAAAAATAAAATAAAGATAAATTTAATCGCCCCAGTTAACTTAAGTTTATAAATAAATGGCTTTTCTATCAATTCAACAAGTGAATAATAAGACCAAGACATGCAAGCATGCTTCACAAACTTAAATAACCGACATAATTTTCAGCGAGAAAATAATCTAAAAACGCATAACGAACGCCCCAACTATTTTCCACTATCAGGTAAATGGCTAACCTGATCATTTACAAGTAAATGTCAGGACCAAACATATACACGTACATGCCCTTCAAATGTAGATAATTGAAATAATTTTCAGCAAAACGCTTGCAAAAATCTTTTTGATTTTTCTCTATACATACTTTAAAAACACAATATTTTTTTGTTTTTTTTTTAATTTTCTTATAAACAAAATAAGCTTCACAGCGTTTTTGGATTTTCGGATATTTCTGTACAGAAACTGAAAGAATACATTCTTTTTGGATTTTCAAATTTTAAACATTAGAGAAAAAAAATCACAATATTTTTGATTTTTCTGAATTTTCTAATGTTTTTGGATTAAGAATTTATTATTATTTTTTTTAATGATTTTGGGTTTTATCTATACAAACGAAAATCATAATCTTTTTGTATTTTCTAGATTTTCACCCCCTAAAACCAAAATAAATTATAAAAGAAAAAATGACAGAAAATAAAGATACTCATCCTTGTTTAAGGATATCAGCGAGGGTCTTCAATCCGTTTAAGCCAAGCAAAAATTTAAAACGTGTTTTGTCAAAAGCTTTGGTAAACAGATCGGATTTCTGAAAGTCATTATTTACTTTCTCAAGGTCAATCAACTTCTTCTCAAAGTAATCCCGTATAAAGTGATATCGAATTTCGATATGTTTTGTTTTCGAATGTTGTACCGGATTCTTTGTGATAGAAATTGCAGCAGAATTATCAATCAGAATAGTAGTAGTAAGAAACTTCAAACCGTAGTCGCGAAGATGTTGTTGTATCCACAAACCTGGGAAAAACAACTCGAGGCTGCAACATACTCAGCTTCGGCGGTTGAAGTGGAGACCGTTGTCTGCTTCTTACACAGCCAGGACACAAGCCGGTTTCCTAAAAATTGACACCCTGTAGTCGTTGATTTGAAGTTGATCTTGCAACCTCCATAGTCCGAGTCGGAATAAGCAGTAAGATCAAAAGTATCATCCTTGGGGTACCACAACCCGATGTCTGGATTTCCCCTCAAATACTAAAGAATTCTCTTGACTGCAGCTAGATGAGTCACTCGTGGACTTACTTGATACCTAGCACAAAGACAAACAACAAACATAATATCAGGGCGAGAAGCCGTTAGATACATTAAAGAACCGATCATGGCACGATAGGGGGTAGGATCAACGGTATCCTCCAATTCATCCGGTGATAAATTGTGACCCACTGGAAGAGGAGTAGAAGGGATTTTTCCGGCAGAGATCTTGAATCGGCTCAAGACGTCGTTCACATACTTAGTCTGGTGAATGAAGATTCCGTTAGCAGACTGGTGAACCTGCAACCCTAAAAAGAAATTCATCTCTCCATCGAACTCATCTCGAACTTTGTTTGCATGGACTTCTCGAACTCCTTACACAATGTATCGTTTGTTGACCCGAAGATAATGTCATCGACATATATCTGAACTAGGAGAAGATCATCACCAACAGTTTTATGAAATAAAGTGCAGTCGACAGTCGCTCGTTTGAAGCCGTTATCAGTCAGATGGTCGGCAAGCGTGCCATACCAAGCTCTCGGGGCTTGATGTACACCATACAGGGCCTTGTTTAATCGGTAAACTCGGTCCGGATAATCAGGATCTTCAAAACCAGGAGGCTGTAAAATGAACAATTCCTCGTGTAGTTCACCATTGAGAAAAGCACTTTTA
The DNA here is from genome assembly GCF_021521415.1 of Bidens hawaiensis. Taxonomy (NCBI): domain Eukaryota; kingdom Viridiplantae; phylum Streptophyta; class Magnoliopsida; order Asterales; family Asteraceae; genus Bidens; species Bidens hawaiensis. The sequence goes on along the minus strand of NW_027491297.1, from coordinate 1,747,879 downwards.
ACATCCATTTGGTAGACCTTGATATTCTTATAAGCTGCATATGCCAGGAAGATTCGAATCGACTCTAATCTTGCAACTGGAGCATATACCTCTGTGTAATCAATACCCTCTTGCTGATGAAAACCTTGCACCACTAGACGTGAATTTTTTTTCTGACATTCACCCCTCAATCGTCTTTCTTACACTTAAATACCCACTTAGTCGGAATCGCTTTCTTGACTCTAGAATGCTTGTCTATTAATTCCCAAACACCCAAACGTGCAAATTGCTGTAATTCTTCTTGCATAGCTTCTACCCAAGAAGGATCTTCAAGTGCCTTACGAGCCGTCGTTGGATCAATTTGAGATAGAAAGCAAGTGAATTTTGAAAGATTTACGATACCCGATGAGTGTAAATCAGCATATGCACACAATACGTTATTATCACTTGACGAAGCAACTTGATGACGTGTACGAACACCCACATCAAGTTCTCCAATGATGTTTTCCTGTGGATGATATCCATGAATCCGAAGGGTTGGATTCTCAGGAACAAAAACATTATCAAATAAGTTAGTGAAATGTTCACAAAGTTCAGGAAATGAAACATTATCACTGTCAAGGTTAATAACTTGATCTTCAGCTTGATCATCATCAGAAGAAGTGGAAACATTATCTATAGCAACTGGAAAAGCAACTTGAGGTTCCTCAGTTGGAGCAACAGATTGAGCTTCAACATCATTAGAACTTGAAAATATTGGATTTGCCAAATTATCTTCAAAGTATGCTTGAACCAGGTCTTCGTCTATGTGTTCAGTTGATGGAGTAAATGAATTAAATAAATTATCGTAGTCAAACATCCAATCTGGACCTTTTCCCTGAGGAGGATTTGTGTACTTTTGACATTCCACATGGTACCACTCTTCAACATAACCATATGTAAAATTAAATACCCGTTTCTTTGGAGATGCATATCCCAAGAAATAACCTTCGATAGCTTTTTCTTCAAATTTACCGCATCCTTCTTCAGAATCGTACACGGACACCCAAAAGGTTCCAGGTACTTTAAATTAGGTTTTCGATTATTCAACAACTCATAGCTTGTATTTTTGAGCCTTTTAACGGTTAGAACCCGATTAAGAGTATAGCAAGCTGTATTCACCGCCTCATTCCAGAATTGGACGGGAAGCTTAGAATCAGCAAGCATTGTGCGTGCAGCTTCAATCAAGGTTCAATTCTTTCGTTCGGCAATACCATTTTGTTGAGGTACATAAGGTGCACTGTATTCTCGATGAATTCCTTTCTGAACACAAAAGAAATCCAATACAGTGTTTTTGAATTCAGTACCATTATCACTTCGGATTCTCCTCACTTTTTGTTTGTAGAGTGATTCGATCTTGGTGATAAGGTTTTGTACCAAAACCGGTGTTTGATTTTTCGAACTCATAAATAACACCCATGAGTATCTTGAATAATCATCAGTCACCACAAGACAATACCAATCCCGAGAAATACTCGCACGATTCACATGACCAAATAAATCCATATGAAGTCGTTCAAGAGGAGTATTAATGGAATTCAATAATTTAGACGGATGTATCTTCTTCTTCTGCTTGCCCTTTTTGCATGCAACGCAGTGATCGGATAATTTAAAATTCTTCAACGAGACACTTTCCACTAAATCATTAGCCATCAAATAATTCATCTTTCTAACATGTATGTGACCCATTCTGCGGTGCCATAGAATCGAGTCTTTCTCGGTTGCTTTCGAGACAAAACATGTTTTGATCGATGTGGATATCTTAGAGCTCATGTTCAAGACATAAATATCATTCGATCGTGGTGATCGCATGACAACCATGTCCACGGGAATAACATAACCCGGTTTTAAGATAAGACATTCTTTGTTAGTAAATATTGTTGTGTACTTTTTATCACAAATCCGACACACTTAATAAGTTATGATCCACTTTATCACAATAATTTACTTTCTCAAAAGTGATGTGACCATTTGAAACTTCACCCTCTTGTGTGATCATGCCCCCAGAATTTTCAGAAAATGCCACATACCCCCCTTGAATATTTCTCACGTTGGTTAATAGGTCGAGATTCCCAGTGATATGAAGAGAACATCTACTATCCATTATCCAGTTTTCACCAGACACAGTATTGGATGTACCCTACACACAAAATAAAGATGATTGGTTCAAAAAGGCAGCCCAGGCCTCAGTCTTGGGCACCTTTTGGTTTTCTCTTTGGTCATTAATTTTAATAGAATTCAACCGTTGTTCAGCCACCTGTGAATAAGTTACTGGCTTCCTAGACTTTCGTTTTAACTAAGCTGCTTGAACAATGTTTGTATTCGTGTTCCTACAAATAGGCTCATGCGTTTCATTAACATGAATAACCTTCCGAGGATTCACATTAGAGAACATAATATGAGTGTCATCAGCATACGACACAGGTCGTTTCAGAATCTCCTTTACCAATGGAATTGTCTTAGAGTTGTCCTTGATAAAAGGATGAAGATTCTGATAGCTTTTCTGACTACAATTTCTCACTACATGACCATGTTGACCGCAAAGAAAACAACTTCGCATATCTACACGATGATATTGAGAGGTAGTTGGAATGAATGACGCAGAAGTTTGATAATGACTCACATTTTTGGTCATGCTCTTAGCAAACTCATCAGATAATTCAAATTTCTTTTTCAAGTAGAAATCCAAATTAGAACTGTTCGAGAAACTCTTCAACGTATCTGTCCCAGTTGACTTCACAAATTGAATTTTATTAGCATGTTTTAAGACTTGCTTTGCTTTAGTCAATGGGTCAGATGGAACTGATGTTTTCACTTGAGCGTATCGACGTTCAAGATCTTGAATCTGTAATGTTTCATTGATAAAAACACTCTCAATAAGTTCAGGTTTAATGATACTTATTGGAATATCTTTTTCTGTGAACATCGTGTCCATCCCTTTTAACTTAAAAACTCTAACAGGTGAAGGCTTAGAACTAGGGGGATTAACAAATCCCATTAAGTCCTCATCAGAAATCTTTGGTTTATCTGACTTCATTGCTTTCACTGGTTTAGTTTTCACAGGTTCTTCCTTTTTCAGAGACTTGAATGAACCATACACAGCTTCCTCAAATTCTTGAGGTTTGCAAAGAATATGATTAGAACTTGGGATGTTCTTATTCTTGTGGATTATCTCAGGTTCAAACACGTCCTCGATAATTACTTTGTCAACATTCTCAACAAAGACCTTTTTAATTTGAACATGAGGTTTTTAAGGAGCAACTTGGGGCTTAACATTTTCTATTTTAACTGGTTTAGATTTTTCAGAAATCACAGTTTCTTTTTCAACCAAATCCTCTTCTTTCCTAGCATAAGGATTAATTTGGTAATCATTGTGAAATGGTGGTGGAATTTCAAGAAAACCAATTCCTTTCTTTGAATCCTTTTGTTTACCAGATACTTCAATAATTTCATTCAACAAAAAAGAAGAATTTCTAAATTTTCCCAGTTTGTTCTTCAACTCAAGAACCACATTCTCAAGCTCGATTATCTTTGAATGATGTTTCAGAATTTGTTGAAACTTTTGGTCATTAATCGTCATTTTTACAGATAACTCAGCTTTGAGATCGTGGTTACTTGTCGACAATGCTTCAATCTTTTCTCAAGATCTCATCTGAGATTCAAGAGATTGTCGATAAGTATCCTTTAGAGAAGCAATTTCTCTCACAAGATTATCATTTTGACTTTTCAAAGCTTCTAACTTAGGTTTGTTAGATTCACAATCAACACATGATACTTTAACAGATGAAGTAGCAGAAATAGAATGACTAACCTCATTGATGTTGGCCATGCAAGCAAATACTGTTGGAGGCTTATCACAAGAATCGTCAGAATCAGATCCAGAATCATTATCAGAAGACATCTCACTCCCACTTGTATCTTGACAATGTTTATGTAACCCAAACATAGCCAAATTTGCTTGAGCATCATTACATAGTAACCGTTGTGACCAGTCATTTCCCTCTGCTAACATTGCCTGTGTTGTAGAAGAAGAAGGTTTCTTTTCAGCATCACTACCTCGTGGTATAGAAGAATTTTGATGTTGACCACGAGGACCAGTGTATTCTTTCTTCAGTTTGTCACATTCCTTTGCAAAATGCCCAAATTCTTGACAATTATAGCATTTTACTTTCAACTTGTCAAAACCCAATTTCTTGTTTAAACCCGGAAGATCTTTTCCAGTTCTCTGCATGAATCTTTTAACTTTACGGACGATCATAGCCATGTTCTATTTTAAATCCATGATTTCCAAATCATCTGTATCTATCTGATCATAGTCCTCATCAGTTAAATCACTTGTGGCAATTTTACTACTTACCAAGTTTTCATATGAAGGCATGAAAGCTGTCAGAAAAGCAAAGTTTTGCTCAGCTTCCTTCATATTAACACTAGGTGGTGAATGAAATGGATTCGTAGTGGTTGAACTTCTAGAACCACCAGACAATCCAGAATTAACAGCAGAATAAAAACATAATTTTGGATCATTGAACATAGTTGATTCTTTTTCACTTGCAGCTTGAGTAAGGAAAGCATTGATTGGAGAGATCGTTGAACTAAGAGGCATACTTCCACCATAGAAAGCTGGATCTTGATTTTCCTTGGAGGATTTTTGACATTTAATATCATATTCTCGCTTCGATCTTTTATAAAAATTCAAGTGCACTCAATTCTTCATTCAAGAAATAGTCATTGTCTTTCAACACCATTAAAAATGTCGAGTAAGTACTTGGAAGCACACTCTTAATACTGTCAATTTTATCCATTTCATAAATTTCCAATTTCATCTTGTCCATTTCAGCAATTAAGTGAATAAACCATGTAATCATCTTTTCAACTGTTTCTCCCTTCAATAGATTAAAGTTCAGAAACTGAAACTTGAGCATCACTTTCTTACTCTCAGCTGTGTTCCCCATACTTCTCATACGAAGATGTTGGAATAGAGAAACACATCTCTTTATGTTTCCCACTTGATGAAAGATATTTTCTGGTAAAGCCATAGTAAGAGTGGAATAGGCTTTTGTTTCGATTCCTAAATCTTTCTTCTCTTCTTGTGAATATTGAGAAACAGCTTTAAGAACAAACCCAATAGTATCATCACCAATCAATGGTTCCTTATAAACTTCATCGAGAAAATATGAGCAGTCAGGGTGAACAGACCCCAAATGAGCACGAAACCGAGGTTCCCACTTGGCAAAGTCACTAAACTTCATCAATCTTGGACATTTCGAATGTGAACCTATCTCGGTATCAAGTTGTAATATTTGTTGCATCAACATGTTTTGAGAAGCCAATGCATACATACCAGCCATTTTTGACAAGTATTAAAACTTCAAGGGTTTTAACGAATAAGATTAACGAACTGTAAACAATTATAGCGAACTTTGAACAGTAGATAGACGAATCAAACCTTAACGAAATAAGGATTAATATTAACGAACAAGAATTGATTTTAGCGAATCAAATGATTAACAAATCAGCTCAGACCACGAATCAGATGGTCAACAAATCAGTCAACGAACCAGTCAACACTAACAAATTGACTAATTTAATCACGAACCGCAAGCTTAGCGAACTAAGAGTTTCTTGTAACGAATTAGATAGCGAACAGAGTATAACGAATCAGCTACAGTTGATTAACGAATCAACTAAAACGAATCAGACAGTTACAACCGTTTGTAAGAAACTCTGACACCTAATGCCACGTGGCACAGGTTGTTATGACACAAATCCCAAGGTGGACCCATGTCTCAAGAATCAGTTAACCCAATCAACGAATTAGATAACACGAATCAGCTATTATAGCAAACTGGCTAGCGAATCACGTGAAATAAGTAACTGTAACACCCCGTAACCGCAGCGGAAACGTAAACGGGATGCAACAGACACATCTGATATCAACAGCATTGCTTATAAAGAAAACACCACTACATTAATTTACATCATAATACATTGTTCAGAGTTTAGTTCCCGTCTAGGCGATAGCACATAAGTTTACCAACATTACATAATCATATTTAATACAAAATGATCACTACACTTCCACAAATACCAAGTATCATCAAGCATGTAGCACTTACTCCAGTTTGGGAGTACCTAGAAAGCATGTAAAGAAAACGGGTCAACTACAAATAGTTGGTGAGTTTCACTAATTTAAACAACAGTGACAAATCGTTATAATAATCATATATTAGCGATGTAATTATGCTGAGCCCACAAGTGAAACCTCAGACTATCACACACAACCCCCGTGGCATATCCCCCGCCCACGGGCCCGTGACATATCCCCCGTCCACGGAACTGCCCCAAACCGCTATGTCTAACATTACATAGCAAAATAAATATCAACAAAATAGACATGTGCAACTGGCTGGGAAACATCAGCAATCCATGCCGGACCAGTTGGGTTTGTCAGACCAATAGTACTATCCACACTCTACCGGCTTTCAGTTAATCACTCGTGTTCCGGGGCCTTAGAATGTTAGCAACTCAGACAATTACCATCTTAGTACATTTCCGTACGATTCCCATACAATAAAACATATATAAACCCATGCAATCCATGCGTTCAGTATGTATTTAAACATTTCCATAACAACATGCTTTCCGCCCCGGGAAATTATTTAAAAAAAATTCAGAAAAAGGGGCTCGTGAAACTCACCTTATCGTAGGCAAATTAGTAATACAACACTCCAGCTACTAGTCCAAATCTGTAATACGATCTCTAAGTTCGTTACTATACAATCACTATTAACATAGCTTTAACCGTGTTAACCGGTAGATCTGGGGACACAGTTAACCCAGTACTGTACCCGTTCTGGGGGCAATGTTAACCCAGAAACACTTTCACCGGACTCAGATTGTGATATCGTATAGAGTTCACTAGTCAGATCTACTATTAGTCATTTTTCCCGTTTTGCGTGCCTAGCACGGTTATCCATTTTTATGTTTCAAAAATGAGTTTGGTCACACACGACCCGAAAATAGTTGTTAATTGATAATTTAACTAAGTTGTGAAATTAGGGCTCGGTTTAGATGTCCCGATTGGCCGCGGGACTCGTTTCCGTCATTATCGTACCGGAAACTGTTAAATAGGCTAAAAACACTCAGATCATCCAACTTATTTTCGGATGATTCATTTTTACTTGTTTAACTTAATTATATGAAAATAGTTCATTTTTAGGGTTTTTATACACCAGTCAGCTCGCTTATGCGAACTTTACCGGTTTACGCGTTTTAAGGTTTAAAAGTTTGTTTTAGCACAAATAATTATCCGTTTAGTCTCGGATCTTGCAATTTTGCACAAATCACTTTTTGACAGTGGGGAATTTTATAAAAATATTTCCAGAATAAATTTTTATATTTGACATTTATTTATCTATTTTTAAACACCATTTAAACACTAAATATGTAGTAAATACCAAACGATCTTAGAAAAATCCCAAATTTTTCCTGGATAACCCCTGCCATCTACATAGTCCCCTGTAATTTTTCCAGAACCAAAATCCCTTTTTAAATGCCATTTTCACTAAAACTGAGCAAGAAAACCCTAGAACTCGTTTAACCGAAAAGCCTACTTAGACTTCTCCAAATGACCTCAAATTTTGTGTGTGACTTATATATGTTATAAAAAGCTTATATGAAATTTTCCAGAATTTTTCATGATATTTAACTATTTTTCACCATTTTTGGTCAAAACCGAGCATTAAATTCACCAAATATTCATCCTTTATCCAAAAATTACCAAAAATTCACAAAACTCATATTTTCATGTGGAGATTATCCCTGTAAAATTTCATGACCTAAATCTACACGACACACAATCTGTCCAAATCACACCCTTATACAAAAACCGAACTACCTTGAGTTTCTAGCTTCAAACCGCAAGAATCTCGCTTTCTAGCCCTTGCTAGCAACTAGATACAACACCTCAAGCACAATAACACCACACCAAGCAAGTTACACCCACAATCAAGCCATTTCTTTCATGGTTTCGGTTATGCTTTAAAAACAAAGATTTAACCGTAAAAATTCGTTTTTGGTTCGTTTAACTCCTTTCTTGGACCAAGATCCTTTGTATAACCCGTATACATCACTTGATCATGCAAGAATCGGTTCCATCTCGGGTTTTCACCCTTTTTCACTTGGAAACCTCATTTTCTTGAAAGAGAACTCAAGAAACGAACATAAATACGTACATAACACAATTTTACCTCGGTTTTTCTTGCTAGAATTGTCGGTTTTTGGATGGAATTATTGAGAGAAATGAAGATGGTTGAGTTGGGTTTGTGAAAAAAAGAAAATGAAATGTTGTTTGATGTAATGTGGTCCGATCGGACCTATTGAATGGGTGGGGTGGGTCCCACAACTTCATTTGTGGCCACATATTCAGATTCTCGTAATCCGGATAATGTTTTGGATAATCTGGTTCAGTTCGTTTTTCGATTAAACGTTTAATTCGGCTTAAAACGAGGCTAAAACGGTCGTTTTTCGGCTAAAAATGAAATTTATATAAAACCGATTTAAAAAACTTAAACCATGTCATTTATTAACTTAAAACATCATAGTATTAATAATTGTGCATCTTTTTCGGCTTGATCGATCGTCTCTTGCTCGGTTTGGTATTAAAGGTTTCGTTTAACGTACCGACGTATCATTAAATCGAAATCCTTTTTCTGTGCTTTAATTCACTTATCCCGAAGCTTTAATACTCCGTAAACATCAATAAATATTATATATTTCGTCTATAATACAATCCCCGATCGTTCGGGTTTCAATAACCGTTAATCGGTTAATCATATTTTCAATACGATTAACTGTATAATCGAGTATAATTCGTACTATGAATCATACATACTCATATAAACGCATCATAATTCACATATTCATTATTAAATAACACATAAATATAAATATACCGGTTAGGGTATACCTGATTTTTCCGGAATCGTTACATTCTCCCCCCGTAAAAGAAATTTCGTCCTCGAAATTTTTACGCGACGACTACTTCTTTTTGAGGGAATAGATGGGGGTATTTCTTCCGGAATTCATCCTTTCGCTCCCTGGTATATTCTGAGCCTCGTTGCGAATTCCATCTAACTTTGACCAACGAAATCTTGTTGTGTCTAAGTTGCTTGATTTTTCCGTCTAGTATTTCTACGGGTTCCTCTACGAAATTGAGTTTATCATTTAATTGGACACCCTCTAAAGGTAACACCGATGTCTCATCCGCCAGAAACCTTTTCAAGTTCGATACGTGAAACACATTGTGAACTGCACTCAATTCATCGGGTAGTTCTAATCGGTACGCTACGGGACCGATTTTTGCAGTAATATTGAAGGGTCCAATATATCTCGGGGCTAATTTTCCCGCCTTTCCAAATCTGACTACACCCTTCCAAGGTGATACTTTCAAATACACTTTATCACCTTTCTCAAACGACAACGGTTTTCTACGGGTATCGGCATAACTCTTTTGCCGATCCCGCGCGGCCTTCAGATTGTTCCTAATTTCAAGGATTTTGCTGGCCGTTTCCTGGACCAGGTCTGATCTAATAACCTGAGTGTCGCCCACTTCAGTCCAACAGAGTGGTGATCGGCACTTCCGACCATACAATGCTTCGTAAGGCGCTGCCTTTATACTGCTATGGTAACTGTTATTATAGGAAAATTCAACGAGTGGGAGATGTTGATCCCAATTTCCCTTAAAATCCAGTACGCATGCACGAAGCAAATCCTCCAGGGTTTGGATAGTCCTTTCAGACTGACCATCGGTCTGAGGGTGGTAAGCTGTGCTTAGATCAATACGCGTTCCCAGCGCTTCTTGCACAGCTTGCCAAAGATTGGAGGTGAAATGGCTATCCCGATCGGAGATGATTGAGATGGGTATCCCATGACGAGACACAATTTCATTTATATAAATCTGCGCAAGTCTCTCTGTGTTATAATTATTCCTAATCGGGATAAAATATGCCGATTTGGTTAATCGATCCACGATTACCCAAATTGCATCATGTCCTCGGGACGTTTTAGGAAGATGTGTCACAAAATCCATCGTGATTTGCTCCCACTTCCATTCAGGAATTTCCGGTTGTTGTAACATTCCCGAGGGTTTCTGGTGCTCTGCCTTAACTCTCGCACAAGTCGTACATTTACCGACATACGTTGCGATATCCTTTTTCATACCTGGCCACCAGTAGAACTCCTTCACATCCTTGTACATCTTATCCGATCCCGGATGTATGGAATATTTTGATCTATGTGCTTTGTCCATGATTAATTCACGAAGATCATGGAGGGTCGGGATCCAAATCCGACTTTTGAAATAGAGAATTTCGTCCACGCGTTGTTCGAAATTCTTCTCATTGCCTTAAAGTCCCTCATTTTCCAATTGTTCCTCTTTCAACGCCTCACGTTGAGCGACTCGAACCAGATCCGAAAGGTTCGACTGGACTATCATCCCCAGCGCTCGCACTCGCAATGGCTTAACCCGATCTTTCCTACTCAAGGCATCGGCTACAACGTTAGCCTTGCCGGGGTGATAACGGATGTCACAGTCATAATCGCTCAACAACTCGACCCATCTTCGTTGTCTCATATTTAGTTCTTTCTGATCAAATATGTGTTGCAAACTTTTATGATCGGTGAAGATGGTGCACTTTGTACCGTAGAGGTAATGTCTCCAGATTTTAAGTGCGAAGATAACCGCTCCCAGTTCTAAGTCATGCGTAGTGTAATTTTTCTCGTGTACCTTTAACTGTCGGGAAGCATAGGCTATAACCTTATTATTCTGCATCAACACGCATCCTAACCCTCTACGAGATGCGTCACAATACGCGACAAAACCATCGTCTCCATCGGGAATACTTAAAATCGGTGCTTGGCACAATTTTTGCTTTAACGTTTGAAACGCCGTCTCCTACTCTTCTCCCCATTCATACATTCGATCCTTTTGAGTCAGGAGAGTTAAAGGTTGGGCGATGCTGGAAAAGTTTTCTATAAATCGACGATAATATCCAGCTAAGCCTAAGAATTGGGGGATTTCCTTTGGCGTTTTAGGCGCTTGCCAATTCTTAATTGCTTCAATTTTACTCGGATCAACGTGTATTCCTTGATGGTTTACGACGTGACCGAGGAACTGCACTTCCTGTAACCAGAAGTTACACTTGGAGAATTTTGCATACAACTTCTCCTGATTCAGGAGCTCTAAAATTATTCTTAGGTGTTGCTCGTGCTCCTCTTTACTTCTCGAGTAAATCAAAATATCGTCAATAAACACGATGACGAATTTGTGGAGGTAGGGTTTACAGACTCGATTCATGAGGTCCATGAACACTGCCGGCGCATTCGTTAGCCCGAAAGGCATAACTAAGAACTCGTAATGGCCGTAGCGAGTCCGGAATGCGGTTTTTGGGATATCCTCTTCCTGAATTCTAACCTGATGGTATCCCGATCTAAGATCGATTTTTGAGAAATAGCTCGCACCTTGCAGCTGGTCAAACAGGTCATCAATTCGAGGAAGAGGGTACCTATTTTTAATGGTTAACTTGTTCAACTCCCTGTAATCAATGCACATTCTAAGGCTCCCGTCCTTCTTTTTCACGAATAATACAGGTGCACCCCACGGGGAATAACTAGGACGTATAAATCCTTTATCCAATAATTCCTGCAACTGATTGGTTAATTCTTGCATCTCGGACGGTGCAAGTCGGTATGGCGCTTTAGCAACAGGGCCAGCTTGAGGTAATAAATCGATTCTGAATTCGACCTGTCGGGTTGGCGGTAATCCAGGAAGTTCTTCTGGGAAAACTTGTGGAAATTCGCGTACTACCGGGATATCATCCACCCGTTTCTCATCAGAATCTGTGGCCGTCAAGCTTGCTAGATACGCCACGCATCCCTGGCGTATATAATTTAACACCTTGAGGTGGGATATAAATGGTATCATTGTGCCCGACTTCTCTCCTTGCACTAACATCTCTTCGTCATCCGACACCCGGTTCTTGACGATTTTCTTTTCACAGTTTATTTCTACTCTGTTACGTGCTAACCAATCCATTCCCACTATCACGTCAAAACTACCTAATTCTACCGGTAATAAGTCAATCAGGAAGGATTGATCGTTCAGAATAAAAGGGCAATTCCGAACTATCTGATTAACTATCATGGTTTTACCGCTAGCGACTTCTACGGTATAAGGTTCTATGGGTTCACTAATCGGAAGGTTTGCTATCGATAGGAATTTAGCAGAAACAAAACTTCTATCGGCGCCTGTATCAAATAATACAGAAGCGTAATGATCAGAGACGAGCAATGTACCTGTCACTACGCTGGGGTCCTGGCGTGCTTCGTTCGCCCCCATCACAAATGCTCGACCTCTCGCCGGATTGGACGACGATGCCTGACCCATGGTTTGCCTCCCATTCCCTCCCCGGTTCAGTTTCGGACAGTTTCTCTTGAAGTGATCTGTGCTGCCGCATTCAAAGCAAGCACGGCTAGTGGTAATCGTTTGGCTTCATTGTGGGTTTTGTTGTCGGGCTGGTTGGGTCCTAAATGGCTGCGCACGGATAGGTTGCGGTTGTCGGGTCAGATTGTTTAGGTTTGTCCTACAACTCTGTGCGTAGTGCCCATTCCTGCCACACCGATGGCACACTACCCCCCTGCACTCGCCACCATGCTGGTAACCGCATTTCCCACACCTAGGAAACGTCCTTGTCTGCGGTTCCTGCCTTCCACCTGAACTAGTCATGGCGTAGTTCTGGGCAGCGGGCCTAGCACGTTTGTCTTGCTGCTTCCCCTGGGTCCTATTATCATACGTACCTCGCTTTCCCCCAGCAGACTCTCCTGCCACCTTCAGTGACTCACTCCTCACGAAGTCGTATGTGACAATACCAGCTTGCGTCACCGCACCCTCAAACGTCTGGTGTCCCCCAGCGTTGACTATACTCCTTACTACCAGAGTTAGTTCCCATATATAACGCTCCACCCTCTTTGACTCAGGGGTGACCAACCACGGCACCAATCGCGACAATTCATTAAATCGGTTCGTATAACCCAAGTGGTCTGCCCCCTGCATCTCCAAGTTCCACAACTCATTTTCTAACTTCTGCAGTTCGTTTTTCGGGCAGAAATGTTCCAGAACAAGGGCTTTGAGTTCTGTCCAAGTCATGCGGTTTGTCGCTGCCTGACCGCGAGTTTGTACTATTGTGTTCCACCATGTCAAAGCATGGTCCGTGAACGTGCAGGTAGCATACTTAACAATGTACTCCTCAAGGCAGTTACTGATGTTCACAACCGACTCTATTTTCTCAATCCACTTAACCAACCCATTGGGTCCTTCATACCCGCTAAATTCTAGGGGCTTGCACAACATAAAGTCTTTAATTGAATATCCCCTTGTTGCAGGAGTCGGTTCAGTGCGGTTAGTTTCTAGACTGGTATAGGGCCATTACTGTCTGTAACGACCACCCTAGGCGGCGCGTCATTACTCGGAATCGGGTTACCGCTCGGTGGAGGATTAACATTTTGTTCCCCAGCATTATTGGTGGTCGTTTGATTGCTCGCAGGGTCTGGATTGGTCGTATTGTTAATACTGGCGGCGATGCGCGATACTATATCCGGTATCGCCGCCTCTAACTGTCGAGCAATCAGACGACTCACATCCACCTCTGACATTTGAGCTGACCGTTTAGGTGCCATTCTACACAACATTAAGAAAAATACATATAATTAATACAAACTCCAATTTCGATACACGACACATATTCCATTCATTAATAAACATTAGTACATTTTACATAATCATCAGTACACATTACATTAACGTTAGCCCATAGATTAAGTTTTCATACATCAGTTCTACAACGGCATCATTTCGACATAACCCGCTATGGGTCAGTGCTTGAATGATATATCAAAATATCTACAATGGTATCCCAAAAAAAAAAGACCCCCTATGGGCTAGTGACTGTACTATAACTACCCAAGATTCACTCTATGTTAGCATCGTCACTAACTGCTAACACCGAGTATCAAAAAGCGGCCCATGACTACTACCACTCTAACACGATCTAAACACGGTGGTATACCAACCACACCAACACTGCCACCATCCCCACTAACACTGCCATCAAACCCCGGATCCGTGTTTCCATCCGGTCAATCATCCACTGGGAGTAGGCGTCCTCCCTCCTCAGCTGCGCGATCGCATGCTGGCTGTCCAGTATGCAATCCGCCAAATGATTCCTCCTCTGAATACCCACTGTCAAGGCGGTGGTGTGCTCATTCATCTGCTCGGTGAGCACCCGGAGCCATGCAGCCTCAGCGGAGGGACGCTCATCCCTCACCGGCCTGGGGGTACCCCACACGGGTGGAGGCACCGGCCCGGGCTGGGGGCGGGAGGACTCGCCCCTGTAGTAAGTGGATCTGGGTGGGGTAAAGGTAGGTGAGACATACGGGGCACTGATCCGCGCCGTGAGGCGGGGACCGGGTCTGGGAGGGGTAAGGGCGACCTGTGGTGCGGGTGGGGTGGGAGATCTGGTAACCCTAGTAGGGGAGGACAAGCTAGCACTCCTATGGCTAGTCTCAGTAGGCTCGGTGCTGGAAGCTAAGCGTACACTCCTAGAGTCCCCGGAACTGGCCTCCTCCGGGTCCTCCTCTACCGATAAACTTCGTGATCTTGACATGCTTACCTGTACACAAGTTAGCAAACATATAGTTCCTTCCATAATGTAAATCATAATTAAATTAATACACACATTTATACAACCTTGTCACATAAAAATATTACCATATACTTACACATATGTTGCCGATTTTACCTATTAATGTTCCCCGTGGCTTCCCCTGAATTCCCTCGTGCGGACAAGTCTGTTATTATGTTCCGGACCATAATAACTCACTTGCCCATCCAAGTTCATCCAGATCTCGTCACTATATATTATTAGTTGATATTCAGATCCTATAATACTTGAGCTACCGGTTATATTTTAGGTATCTTTTAAAGACATCCTAATTCATTTATAACCTGGCTCTGATACCAAGTTCTGTAACACCCCGTAACCGTAGCGGAAATGTAAACGGGATGCAACAGACACATCTGATATCAACAGCATTGCTTATAAAGAAAACACCACTACATTAATTTACATCATAATACATTGTTCCGAGTTTAGTTCCCGTCTAGGCGATAGCACATAAGTTTTACCAACATTACATAATCATATTTAATACAAAATGATCACTACACTTCCACAAATACCAAGCATCATCAAGCATGTAGCACTTACTCCAGTTTGGGAGTACCTAGAAAGCATGTAAAGAAAACGGGTCAACTACGAATAGTTGGTGAGTTTCACTAATTTAAACAACAGTGACAAATCGTTATAATAATCATATATTAGCGATGTAATTATGCTGAGCCCACAAGTGAAACCTCTGACTATCACACACAACCCCCGTGGCATATCCCCCGCCCACGGGCCCGTGACATATCCCCCGTCCACGGAACTGCCCTAAACCGCTATGTCTAACATTACATAGCAAAATAAATATCAACAAAATAGACATGTGCAACTGGCTGGGAAACATCAGCAATCCATGCCGGACCAGTTGGGTTTGTCAGACCAATAGTACTATCAACACTCTACCGTCTTTCAGTTAATCACTCGTGTTCCGGGGCCTTAGAATGTTAGCAACTCAGACAATTACCATCTTAGTACATTTCCGTACGATTCCCGTACAATAAAACATATATAAACCCACGCAATCCATGCGTTCAGTATGTATTTAAACATTTCCATAACAACATGCTTTCCGCCCCGGGAAATTATTTAAAAACAATTCAGAAAAAGGGGCTCGTGAAACTCACCTTATCGTAGGCAAATTAGTAATACAACACTCCAGCTACTAGTCCAAATCTGTAATTCGATCTCTAAGTTCGTTACTATACAATCACTATTAACATAGCTTTAACCGTGTTAACCGGTACACCTGGGGACACAGTTAACCCAGTACTGTACCCGTTCTGGGGGCAATGTTAACCCAGAAACACTTTCACCGGACTCAGATTGTGATATCGTATAGAGTTCACTAGTCAGATCTACTATTAGTCATTTTTCCCGTTTTGCGTGCCTAGCACGGTTATCCATTTTTATGTTTCAAAAATGAGTTTGGTCACACAAGACCCGAAAATAGTTGTTAATTGATAATTTAACTAAGTTGTGAAATTAGGGCTCGGTTTAGATGTCCCGATTGGCCGCGGGACTCGTTTCCGTCATTATCGTACCGGAAACTGTTAAATAGGCTAAAAACACTCAGATCATCCAACTTATTTTCGGATGATTCATTTTTACTTGTTTAACTTAATTATATGGAATAGTTCATTTTTAGGGTTTTTATACACCAGTCAGCTCGCTTATGCGAACTTTACCGGTTTACGCGTTTTAAGCTTTAAAAGTTTGTTTTAGCACAAATAATTATCCGTTTAGTCTCGGATCTTGCAATTTTGCACAAATCACTTTTTGACAGTGGGGAATTTTATAAAAATATTTCCAGAATTAATTTTTATATTTAACATTTATTTATCTATTTTTAAACACCATTTAAACACTAAATATGTCGTAAATACCAAATTATCTTAGAAAAATCCCAAATTTTTCCTGGATGACCCCTGCCATCTCCATAGTCCCCTGTAATTTTTCCAGAACCAAAATCCCTTTTTAAATGCCATTTCACTAAAACCGAGCTAGAAAACCCTAGAACTCGTTTAACCGAAAAGCCTACTTAGACTTCTCCAAATGACCTCAAATTTTGTGTGTGACTTATACATGTTATAAAAAGCTAGAAAACCCTAGAACTCGTTTAACCGAAAAGCCTACTTAACTATTTTTCACCATTTTTGGCCAAAACCGAGCATTAAATTCACCAAATATTCATCCTTTATCCAAAAATTACCAAAAATTCACAAAACTCATATTTTCATGTGGAGATCATCCCTGTAAAATTTCATGACCTAAATCTACACGACACACAATCTGTCCAAATCACACCCTTATACAAAAACCGAACTACCTTGAGTTTCTAGCTTCAAACCGCAAGAATCTCGCTTTCTAGCCCTTGCTAGCAACTAGATACAACACCTACAAGCACAATAACACCACACCAAGCAAGTTACACCCACAATCAAGCCATTTCTTTCATGGTTTCGGTTATGCTTTAAAAACAAAGATTTAACCGTAAAAATTCGTTTTTGGTTCGTTTAACTCCTTTCTTGGACCAAGATCCCTTGTATAACCCGTATACATCACTTGGTCATGCAAGAATCGGTTCCATCTCGGGTTTTCACCCTTTTTCACTTGGAAACCTCATTTTCTTGAAAGAGAACTCAAGAAACGAACATAAACACGTACATAACACAATTTTACCTCGGTTTTTCTTGCTAGAATTGTCGGTTTTTGGTTGGAATTATTGAGAGAAATGAAGATGGTTGAGTTGGGTTTGTGAAAAAAAGAAAATGAAATGTTGTTTGATGTAATGTGGTCCGATCGGACCTATTGGATGGGTGGGGTGGGTCCCACAACTTCATTTGTGGCCACATATTCAGATTCTCGTAATCCAGATAATGTTTTGGATAATCTGGTTCAGTTCGTTTTTCGATTAAACGTTTAATTCGGCTTAAAACGAGGCTAAAACGGTCGTTTTTCGGCTAAAAATGAAATTTATATAAAACCGATTTAAAAAACTTAAACCATGACATTTATTAACTTAAAACATCATAGTATTAATAATTGTGCATCTTTTTCGGCTTGATCGATCGTCTCTTGCTCGGTTTGGTATTAAAGGTTTCGTTTAACGTACCGACGTATCATTAAATCGAAATCCTTTTTCTGTGCTTTAATTCAATTATCCCAAAGCTTTAATACTCCGTAAACATCACTAAATATTATATATTTCGTCTATAATACAATCCCCGATCGTTCGGGTTTCAATAACCGTTAATCGGTTAATCATATTTCCAATACGATTAACTGTATAATCGAGTATAATTCGTACTCTGAATCATACATACTCGTATAAACGCATCATAATTCACTTATTCATTATTAAATAACACATAAATAGTATATACCGGTTAGGGTATACCTGATTTTGCCGGAATCGTTACAGTAACGAATTGACACACTTAATGAACGAATCAAGGTGAACAGGATAGCGAATCAATGTAGCGAATCATGTTCATCATTGAATCTTCAAACCTTCAACAAGAATTTCCAGAAATCTGGAAATGATGAACACCAAACCCAGAACACCAAAAGTTTCAGATCCGTAATACACACTCAATTCTTAACCAAAATCCACAAATTAACTACCAAATTACTTGTTATCAACACGCGAAACCAAATCGCCAATCTTCAGAACCACTTAACACATCTCGTGACGTATTTATCAAGTCGATAATGTTACTATTTGACAGCTAATAATTCACAAAATGACAAAAAAACATTTAAAACCCACTTTTAAAAGGTATATAAGAGGGCGTTAGGAAAAATTTTCAACATTACATTTCCCTCTCTCTCTCCTTCCAATGCAACTGCTTACTCGCAAAGAAACCCAAACCGACCTATTTCATTCATTCTTAATCCAAACCCTAATTTGAATCAGCCATCTATTTCCGACTCGGTAAGCATTAATAATGTGTTTTCCGATCACGATTAGACTACTATGGGCTTTTATTATGTATTTGATTACTAATATTTTGTTTATGTATTTAGGTTATAAACTTGTCGAAAAACAGGTTCTTGATGATTTTTCTCTCTTTCTTCTTCATTTTTATACCTTGAAATTACTTAAAGTACTGAACTTTATGACTAACTTCACCTTGAATGTGTTTGATTGTGTTGTTCAGATATGGCAGAAGAAGAACAACCCAAGTACTTCTTTGAAAAGAAGCATAACATGTGTGCACTATTGCAAGTCACACCTGACAACGAGCTAGTGGCGAGAATGATTACTTGGATGGCTCAATCGAATGTCAGCTTTGCTTTCACTGAATGTCCTGTCATCTACAGAAATCATTCACTGGATTTCTGGAGATCTGCAGAACTGGTTGAAGACATCAATGGAAAGAGAATCGAAGAAGTGTTGCAAGACAAGAAATACACATAACTGAAAGAATGATAAGAAGATGCTTGCGGTTGAATGATAATGACCATAATCCAATAAACTTCAATACAGCACACCTGATGAAAATATTTGAAGAAACGATGGGTTATCAGGGAACAGTCCATGATGGACAATTTCAAAAGGGAATGTTCCCTATGTTGTATAGATTTCTCATTCACCATGTGATACATGGATTTGCTCCACGAAAAGGATCATGGACTCTGATGAGTCGTGATCTAGCAAATGCCACTGTGGGGATTATATATGATTTGCCATTAAATTTCTCAAAAATGATTTTTGATGGATTGGTATCGAACTTGAAGAAGATTGAGGTAGATAGATTTCTGCAGTACCCAAGATTCCTACAGATAATCTTCAACCGTGAATTACAAACTCTACCCACTATTGGCATTACACACCTACTGCAGAATCCTGGCACTTACAAAAGAATCAGAAATCCGGGTGTGGCCAATAGATTTGACTCAAACATTCCATTTGAGATATTGCCATGGTTGTTGGACCATGACTTGAATGTGATGCCAGTGCCCGAGTTGAGCTCAGAGGAGGAAGGAGGTGAAGATGATGTTGAGAGTGATGATGATGGTTCTGATGATGAAGATGATAATGTTGATGATGGAGATGGAGGAGGAGCAGGAGTAGCTATGAATGTTGATGCACCTGATCCGGGGGAGCAACTTGAGGAATAAGAACAACCTATCCCAACACCACCACAATCACCACCACCCATTGATCAACCCATAATAACCTCACCACCACAAACTCCACCACATCAAACCACTCAATCCCCACCCCAAACCCTAACCATAAGCCAACCTGATACATCAACACATAAATTCCCACCTCATACACAAACACCACCAACATCTAGCCCAATTCATTCTGATCCATTTATTCCAAGCCAACATCATACACAATCACCACCACAATCCATTTTCAAAACCCACACCACAATCCCACAACAACCTGAATATGAACAATTTTTTACATTACCACCTACAACACCACCCACTGACACAGATTTGTTGACATTGTTAAAAGAAAATGTTGAACTGAAAAGAAGGAATGAGGAGGTGACAATGGAGAATGTTATGTTAATTGACAAGTTGGTACGAACTGAAATGAGAATTAAATCCCTAGAGCAGGAGGTTGAGAAGACCTCAGCTGTTCCAAAACAGGGGGAGAATGAAATAATACCAACTGACTCTGGTGTGAATGTTGAAACTTTAACTGGAACAGGTGTAGAAACTGTAGATATTTTCAAACTAATTATGAATGCATATGATGATAGAGAGGAGAGTAGTGAGGAGAGGAGAGCTGAAGATGATGAGTAAGAAGGTGATAGATCAGATGTTGGAGAACAAGATTATGATTACAATGATGAAATAGCAAATGTGGAAAGAGATAAAGAGGATGTTGAAGAGAATGTTGGGACAGTAGATGAAAGTGAAAAGATAAATGATGAATAAATAGTGACTACCACTGATATGGTCACTGATGTGCTGAAAGAAACTCAAACTGATGAAATTGTTCAAGGGATGACTGCTACTGAGGAGCCAATCATTACTGAAGGTGAGCAACCTGAAAGCTCCAAGAGGGTAGAGTATGACCCTGAATTAGAAGCACTTGAGAAGGAGATTGATGACTATAGAAAATCTGATGATGAGGAGGAAGTAGTGCCTAAAAGGATGGATAAAAGCAAAGAAAAGGTCACGGAAGAAGAGCCCGTTAACGCCTATCCAGAAAAAGATGTTTTGTTTACAAAAGATGCTGAAGCTGCTACTGCTTCTTTAAGGGAACAAGAAAATATTTTAAGAGAAACAAGGGACAGAGAGATACTGGCCCAAACCATGGACCCTGTAGAGTTGGCAGAGCAGGAAACCTTGATCAACCAAGCCAAGTTTGCAAAAGAAGTTATTGAAGAAGTGGCTGATCAAGAGGTGATTGAGGCCTTGATTAAGTTAAAAGAGCAAGAGGAAGCTGACAATTCCTTAGCTATAGTGGTTAGCATGTTTCAAACTCAAAGTCAACAAGAAACAAAGTCAAATGAGACTGCTGAACCAATCAATCTGAATACTGATATGAGGGTTGAAGAGGAAATTGGTGAGTCCATGGCCTCAATGGCTGCAAAGAAATGGGCTTAACAGATTAAAGATGACATTAGACAAAGTCCTGATAAATGGGAGTATGTGGATGATCTCAAGTATGGAAAGAAATACTCAAGAAAAGGGATAGACCAGAAACATTTAAGCCAGCTGAAGGTACTGAGTCTGGAAAGAAAGGAAGATGGGATGACAAGAACAAGTACTTTGTTGAAACTCCAGATGAAGATGCTAGTCCAATCAGAGCAATTCCACTACAGACACTGCACCCAGATCAAAGAATTCCAGGTGTTCCAAATGTTCCTGATGTGCCCATTAGAACTGAACCAAATACAGAGCATCCACCCTCTGATGAACCCAAGATTGATGTTGTAAATGTCTTAACTGAAGAGGAGGATGAATCTGAGGATTCGGATGATGATGATGATAATCCTGATGATGATCAAGGAAAGAGTGCCAAGACTGCAAATGTTGAAACTCCACAAGTAGTAATGACTGATGAGCAGAGAGTAAACATTGAGCAGAGTTTGTTGAATGCTAAATTGAACAATTCTTTGATTAAGAAGCTAAGGGCACTTGGTGTGAACTTTGAAAGTGTGGCTCATATGAATGATAGTGAGCTGAATCAGAGTCTTGAGGAAGAAAATGAAAAGATCAAAAGAGCCATGCAACAAAAGAATAAAGATGCTCAGAAACACAGAAAATATCTGAGAAGGCATGGATACTCTGAAAAAGATTTGAGCCATTTCAATCAAGATAAACTCCAAGACCTTTACAACAGTGAAAGAGAAAAGGTGATTGAGAAATGTGTGAAGGAGAATGAGAGGATTGAAAAGATGGAAACTTTGAAAGAGAAGTTTGGAGGTATGTGTGGATACCTGCTGGAGAAAGGTTTGAAGCCTGAAATAGTTGAGAATCTATCTAGAGAATCAGTGTTGGACCAATACAACAAACTAAAAAGAAAAGAAGAACTAAAGAGGGTCCAAACTGAGAGCTCTGCTAAACAATCTGAAACATTTGTTGAGCCTCCAATAAAGAAAAGAAAGATAATGACTCTTGGGGAGAAACAGAGGACTCAGGGTGAAAAGGAAAAGTCAAAGGAGGTACTTGTTGTTGAAACCACTACTCCACAAGAAGTCAAACCTGAACCTGAAGATGAACCCATTGTTCCTTGAGAGAATGAAGAAATGATTAATATTCTGAGAAGAATAATGATTAATCAAAAGGGAATGGATGAAACTTCTTTTGATGCCTTGGAAAAGCAAGACTTAAAAGAACTTTTCTATATCCAAAAGGCAATTCCACTACAGACACTGCACCCAGATCAAAGAATTCCAGGTGTTCCAAATGTTCCTGGTGTGCCCATTAGAACTGAACCAAATACAGAGCATCCACCCTCTGATGAACCCAATATTGATGCTGTAAATGACTTAACCGAAGAGGAGGATGAATCTGAGGATTCGGATGATGATGATGATAATCCTGATGATGATCAAGGAAAGAGTGCCAATACTGCAAATGTTGAGACTCCACAAGTAGTAATGACTGATGAGCAGAGAGTAAACATTGAGCAGAGTTTGTTGAATGCTAAAATGAACAATTCTTTGATTAAGAAGCTAAGGGCACTTGGTGTGAACTTTGAAAGTGTGGCTCATATGAATGATAGTGAGCTGAATCAGAGTCTTGAGGAAGAAAATGAAAAGATCAAAAGAGCCATGCAACAAAAGAATAAAGATGCTCAGAAACACTGAGAATATCTGAGAAGGCATGGATACTCTGAAAAAGATTTGAGCCATTTCAATCAAGATAAACTCCAAGACCTTTACAATAGTAAAAGAGAAAAGGTGATTGAGAAATGTGTAAAGGAGAATGAGAGGATTGAAAAGATGGAAACTTTGAAAGAGAAGTTTGGAGGTATGTGTGGATAGCTGCTGGAGAAAGGTTTGAAGCCTGAAATAGTTGAGAATCTATCTAGAGAATCAGTGTTGGACCAATACAACAAACTAAAAAGAAAAGTAGAACTGAAGAGGGTCCTAACTGAGAACTCTGCTAAACAATCTGAAACATCTGTTGAGCCACCAATAAAGAAAAGAAAGATAATGACTCTTGGGGAGAAACAGAGGACTCAGGGTGAAAAGGAAAAGTCAAAGGAGGTACTTGTTGTTGAAACCACTACTCCACAAGAAGTCAAACCTGAACCTGAAGATGAACCCATTGTTCCTTGAGAGAATGAAGAAATGATTAATATTCTGAGGAGAATAATGATTAATCAAAAGGGAATGGATGAAACTTCTTTTGATGCCTTGGAAAATCAAGACTTAAAAGAACTTTTCTATATCCAAAAGGCAGAGTGGGAGAAAGTTCTAAGGGAAGGAGAAAACCCTAGAAGCTTTGTGGATGGAAAATTTGTACCTGCTGGTCTATCAAACAGACCTGGTATGCCAAAAATGTTACTCACTCTAAAAGAACAAGTTGGATATGATATAGTTGAACTAGCTAACCTTCCACCTGAGATGGTAGAGGCAATCTACATCAACACTTTCAACTTAAGGCCTGGAAACCAAAGAAGTCTATTCCATTTAGGCCTCCAATCTCAAGAAGACATCCACAAGGTGGAAGAGGTGAAGGTGGAAGAGGTGAATCAAGTAGATCTGGTCAACAAAGAACAACAAGATCACAATCAGATGTGGATCTTCCAAGAGAACTCTATTATGATTTTGTATCTGAATGCTTAAGAGTGGTTATGGAAAGTAGAAAGCTGAGAGAGATAGTTGTGAGAAGTGACTTTTATGAGTATACTTAAGAACAACTAGAAAGAATGGCCACACTTGACCTGTATGATTATAGAGACAGAAACAATATGGCTGGTAGGCAAATGAATGATCTCTCAAAGTTTTTGAAGAAAGAAGCTGACCAGGGATTCCAGTTCTTAAAAGAAAAGAGAAGTTGGAGAATGATTCAACTTCACAGATCAAAAAGGTCAAAGAAGTTATTGAAAATGGACAAAGCTGAACTGTACTACCAAATGAATGTCAGAGATAGGAATCCAGTGTCAAACTTGAATGCATGCTTAAGCCTTGGAAGAAGAATGACACGCCCCAACTACACAGTCCAAAGAAATGGCATCATTACTGAAGTTGAATACAAAGAAAATGTTGACCATTACTTGCTGAAAAACTGTGATGGAAAAGTACTGGGGATAATCAAGAAGGATGAAGACTTGAATTGCTTGCATAATGAAGATCTAATGGATATAAGGGACTTGGTTATACCGGAAGGTCATACTCATTACCGAGCCCTTGATATCTTTAAAATGAGAGCTGCATCAGTGATAACAAACAGAAGACAAGCTGTCTACAATGAAAGAAGGAGACAAGATTCATAGAGTAGGATTTGATTTGTAATGTCGTTTGATAGCCTTTGAATATGTAACTGTTTATATAATTTGATTATGTAACTTTGACTTTAATTTGATGTGTATTTTAATCCTGTGTAAGTAACTATAGATGTGTTTTGGGACAGCTGAGGTGTTCCAATCTACGGGGGATATTGTTGAGTCAATAAATTGACCTAAGGGGGAGATTGTTAAGTCAAAGACTTGTTCTGTGGAACATATGGAAGATTGGAATGTTCTCAACCTCATCAGAATTTGCTAAGTATGTATCCGGGCACACCTTAGACTTCCGAGCAAGCTTTTTCTTAGTCGTGTTCGATATTTTGTCTATCGAGCAGAGTTATCTTCTTGAAGTATTCTTTAGTGAATATCCGGGCAGGGTATGCAAATTAGTGTATTACCGGGCAAGGTTCACTAGTTTACTCAAGTCCGGGCATGGTGCACTGTATCAAGCAGGTTTGTTCTTCATAGCCAAATAAAGTTCACTTCCGAGTAAGCTTTAGGCTAACCAAGCTCATGAAGCCAAGTAATTGGAAAACCGGGCAAGGTAAGTATGGTCCAAGTAGGCTTGATGATTTAATGATATATCACAAGTATCATCGGGCAAGGTTCAACTCAAGCAAGGAACAGTGCTACCAAGTACACTTTGCTAATAAGCTATTCTCTAGCAAAGGGTTGAAGGGACCATTGAAGAACAAGGTTGCTCTTAAGGGTTTACCGGGCAAAGTCTGACAAAGTCAAGATGATTGAAGTCTACCCGGTGAGTATTTTACTTGGTAAAATACTCTTCAAGTAAAGTCTACCCGGAAACTGACCCCTAGCACACTTCTATATTACCAAGTCCTAATGGATGGCAGAGCATACTCGGAAAGACAAGATTGATGCAAAGCCTACCCAGAAGACTTGTTTTACACTTAGGATTATTTCTGAATATGTAACTTGAATATTTCTTATCATTTAGGGTTTCTAAAAGGAATGACAGCTGTCATACGGAGGCAGGCCTATAAATAGAATGTTTTATGGCACGCCGCCTATGGCAGAAATACACATTAATTTAGAAAGAATATTGTGTGTGTGACGGCTGTCTTAATATAGTACGGATAAAACCTTCCTTCAAGAAACCCTAAATCGATTATCCACTTTGTATGATTTATATTATATAAATGGAAATCTTTTGAGTGAATCTTGTTTGTGTTGGTTACCTTTGAATACTGATTAAACAACCATATGTTTGTTATTGATTCCGCCTTTAACAAACGGTAATCTTTCTAAATATAGCAACCCGTCATTAACTCTCTTGTCGGCACATTTATTTGTGTGAGTTATGACATGATTTGAGTAAGATCCAGCTGAAATTGGGGACCTGACAGCCTGTCATCTTCCTGTTGAGTTGGAACACTGTGCTTCATGGGCCCTTCAAAGGGCTAATCTTGATTTATCCGCCGCAGAGGGTAATCGTTTCCATCAATTACACGAGTTAGAGGAGCTCTGGGATCATGCATATGCACAATCATTCAGGTATAAGAAGCACACGAAGGAACTGCATGATAGAAAATTGAAGGGTAATAAGCAGTTCATGTGTGGGGATAAGGTCATACTGTATAACTCCCGGTTGAGGTTATTCCCGGGAAAGTTGAAATCCCAATGGTCGGGAACGTTCAAAGTCACTGAGGTTTTCCCGTATAGCACCATTGAGATACAAGATCAAAGCGGGAAGTTTAAGGCGAACGGTCATAGACTGAAGTACTCATAGGCGAGCCGATAACTGATCAGACAGTCGAGGTATTCTACATTGACTCATTCAACGAAGCGTAGACGTGATAGATGCATCACTCGGGAGACCGCCCGAGTTGTAGAGTTTGTATTATGATTCTCTTTATTATCTGTTTTTATTTTGTTTTAATTTTGTTATATATAAAAACAAAAAAAATACAAAAAAATTAATAAATTCCAAAAAACACAAAAGTATGTTTATTTCTTATGTTTTTGTTTTCTGTTTTGTACGCCACTACATGCGAGCGAGTTTGAGTTTTTACAGGTATTATTATGCGCATGGTAGCTCTGATGTCGTTTTGGAACTGGTTCACCCGAGGTTGCGGCCGCGTATGAAATGCTATACGGTCGTTCGATTGATACACAGCTGATGAAGAATCTGCATCTAAACCAAGGGAGTAACCCGTTCTCTATTTTACTTTTTTTGCTTTAAGTTTTAATTTTATGCTTTAAGTTTTATTTTTATTTTTATTTACTTTTATTTCTTTTCCTTGTTCTCATCGAGGACGATTCCGTTCTAAGTGTGGGGATGGGAATTTATTTTATTTATTTTACTTAGTTGTAGGAAATTTTTTTTTTTAAATAATAAAAAAATAAATAGTTTTAAAGAAAAACGTTCCTTGAATTTAGTTTTCTTTTTGCGTTAAAGTGGGAGATGATGATATTTATCAGAAATCAGTTTTTCAAACTACTAATAATATGAGATAAATAAAAGAAAACGCACTTAATTTGGGATGTGTCGGTAGGCTCAACCTTGAAAATGATAGGGCAAATTTGATAAAATGGTTAAAACGGAATCTTTTGTGGGTAAAGCATTTTGTCCGTGGAAAATAAGTAATGAAAGGGCGGGCCATACTCAAGCCTCAAATTTTGGTATGAAAAAGTGGAAATATCATGAGTTTTAAAAATTTGAATACGTTATCATATGATGCTTGGGTAGGTTTAACGTTAGAGTATACCGTGTAGCCTGTGATATAAATCTTAAACTGCTAGTTTAGTGTTTTACACCACATTGGTGTATGGTTTTATAACCTAAAATCCTGTATTGATGGGATGCTTCGGGTCCGGAGACCATGGGTCTGTATGCAATTTATTCATCTGGGTATTCATAATTCCTAAGTGGGGTTATGGATATTTAAAATAAAGCCAAAGAACAAACCCTTATAAGTCTTTAAACATGATCACAAAAGTATAAAAGTACAAATACACTACAGACTTGATCATCCACGCTGTTAGCCATGTGGGGTCCCCTTGCTCGCGTCTCATTACCATTAAGAAACGGACCATAAGGGACACGCTACATGTAAACCCTATAGATGAAATTTTGCATACTAACCTATGGTGAAGGTTTCGGTGTATTGCTTGATAACGGGGATATGTCATGTTGTGGGGAACACTAGCTATTAATTAATTAAACCTTAATCGTATCTAATAGCTTCTTGGTAGACTTTGATTCTTAAGCGTAGGTGGATAAACAATATCCTTGATCGTCTTAACTATTTATGAAAAAATAGAGCAACAAATGTTTTAATTCTGCTGATTTTGAGGTTTAAGTCAATTTGGGGTGGTCTGGTCCGGTAAAAGCTGAAAATAAGCGGGTCTTAATTGTGTAAACCACGGAGTAACGTTATTGTTAGAACTTATTTGTCTCGGTAAAGATTAAGGCATGGGTTTAAGTGGACAACAATATCGGTGATCGCGGTTTTTGCGTTTTTCTGAGCTTTAAAAATTAACCTATATGTTTTTAAGATTGTATTTTCCGATTCTGATCCAACTGCATTAGACTTTTTCAGGGACGAAAAAGATTTAAGTGTGGGGATGTTTGATGTGTTGTAAAACACACTTACTTTCCTTATAGTTTTATCATGATTTAAGTACTTTATTAGTTTAATTATTAAGATTTATGGCTTGTTTATGCTTAATTTTACAAAGATGATTGATTACTCGCAGGTTTTGAGCTTTAATGGAAAAAACAGTTAAGTTTGAAGACTTTAGGGGCTTATTTGGTCAAGTTTTAATACTACAAGTCAAGGCCCTACCCAAGCCCACAAGTTCAAGCCTTACATGCATTATTATATTAACTAAAATAAATAAAAAAACAAAAACCCTAACTTGGCAGCTAGAGTCCGATCGGAACAAGAAGGTAGAAAGAAAGAAAGAAAGTTACAACAATCTTGGAAATTTTGGTCGGCTAGGAGGTGATATTTCTTGATTGTTGGTTTTAAGGAAACCAAGTAAATTTGGTTTTGTGTGGTGGGAAATAACCCCACGTGAGCTGATCACAAGAAAGAACAACAACAATATTAATATACAAACTCAAACAAAACAGCCCCTATACCTTTCGATTGGCAGTTTTGGACAGCAAGGAAAGAAAGAAAAAAAAATTATTGTAGAAGCTTTGTGGTGGCTTGGAGAGGAAGGAGATCGTTAAGGAAGACTTGGTACAATAGCTACGGATCATCAAAATCAAGAACTTCAGCCATAATATTAAGTAATACATCCATAAACTTTATGTTCTTGTTTAAGATTCTTAACTAGTTGATTTGGTCTTTTATTTTGGATTGTTTTGCAAGTAACTTGAAGATTGAGTTGTGCTTGATTGAGATTGATTCTTGAATGATTTTAATTATGTTTATGTTGAGTTTTATGTTGTTTACTTTGATGTATAGCTGCTGTCCAAAACTAATGTGTAGCTAAAGTAGTTAGTTCTACCTAGGTTAGATGATTATTGTTAGGTTTTAGTAAGTAGATTGAATTGTTGATGATCATGACTTGAATTGTTAATGTAAATTTTGGTTTAACATTGAATTAGGTTGAGTTTAGTGGCTGTGTTTTGATTAATAATACTCAATTACCTCTTGCTTTGATTGATTGAATCAGTTTTAGTTGATTTTAGCTTGTTTAAACTCTTTACTTTGTGTTTAGATATTGTTTGCGGGGTGTACAACCGTAGGGTTAAGTTGGGTATATTAATTAGTTAAAGTCAGCGGGTAGGCACCTTCTTAGAGACCGAGAGGTGAAAGGAAGTACGATCGTCTCATAGCTTTTACTTGTTAGGATTAGGATCGTGCGAGAGCGGGTTCGGTTCTTGTCGGGTTTGGGTTTGTGAGCGATTAGTTGACTTAGTTTAAGTTAAACTAAATTGTTCCTCTATCCTTGGTTGCGTAGTATTGGTCTCCATTAGGGTAGTGTGTTGGTGAGACCGAGAGTAAAGTCGGCATTAGAGCACTTTAACAATTCGTCATCCTGTTTTGTTCTTAAAATCAATTAAGGGTAGGTTAGGGTTAGTCTGACCGAGAGTTAATCTAGCTTCCTGAGTGAACCTTAGTTGTGTCATCCTTAGGAACCGGTGTCGTGAGATTCTACTATCCATTTGCTTATTATACATTCAATAGGATTCTTACCTAGGTAGACGTTTTTCCCATTAATAAATCTTATTTTCACAGGTTCGTCTAGTTTTCTTAATTTAAGTCTTTTAAGTTAATTTAAGTTAGGTTAAATAGTTAATAATATAAAAATCATTAAAAAATATATTATTCTTAGGTGTGTCTTATTTAGGTTTAAGTATTAAGTATGTTATCTCGTATCCTTGTGTTCGATACTCAGACTTCCTTAGTGCTATACTATTAGGGATCGGTACACTTGTCGGTTTTGTGTGGTTTCTTTAGGATTTTCGTTTAATAAATTAAAAGTTTAGTTGTGAGAGCATCATTATACACACATCACTTGTCGTGTATATAACTTGTATTCGAGTGACTATGTATTCGAATAAGCTGGTGTAACATCTTGTATTCGTTAGGAAACCTTTTCTTCATGTCTTTCTTTCACACATTCGAATACAAGGATTGTATTTGAATGGTAACCCACTCGAATACACCCTCTGGATTACTGTATACTCCTTTATTTTCATTATCCATATATATTTTAACATCTATACCCCTGTTATGGCACCATATCGCCCTTTAATCGTTTCCATGTCTTCCTTAGCCTAAGGTCTAGTCCGGGTATCCAAAAAGCTTGAACCTTTATTGATCCCAAACCCGTTTAGGCGAGATCTAGGGTTTTTACCTGAACCGTACATACTAACAAGTCCACTACATCCATTTTTAACATCAAGTTTGTGTTTTTAAGGTACACCCTATTTGCCTTAGTACTATGTTTTAGGGCAAACCTTTCTTAAAAACATAATCTTTAAGCGTAAAGAACATACCTTTTTTATGTTTTTAGGCTATGCATTGCTTCGATATGCAACCATAAGCTCTTATCTTGTTTGTATAGCCAAGATCTATCAAGATCCAAGCTTGGTTCTTGGTCTTGAACCATGGCCGAATACTAGAAGGTGTTTGTGTGTGTTTTAGAGTGTGTAGGGAAGCTAGGAGATAAGAATGAGGGTTTAACGGTTTTAGGGAGGTTTAAGGAGTATTTATATTCCCATAAGCCCATGGACCTAAGACCCATAACCATCTCTTATTCCATCTTCTATTAGCCAAGTTCATACTCTTTTATAATATTTTAACTTGGTTAAGTATTAACACACCGTTAAACAAACAAAATTTCTTTTATTTTTCATCATCAAAAGTAGGATGTTACATAAAGAAAGAAAAGACGGGTGATTCAAATGGAGGATCCATTCGAATAGAAATTTGATTCTAATAGAAGGTTGATTCTAATGGAGGATTCATTCGAATAGAGGGTTAATTTGAATGGAGGGCCCCTTAGACCCTGCCAGGGGCTGCCGCCCCTAGACCCCGCTGCCAGGGGTGCTTCCCCCGGAACCCCATTCGTTGAGGGTTAATATAACTAGAGATATGATATGAATAAGGCTAGTTAATTGATACTTGTGATTTTTATACAGTTAGCCGAGCCCAATTAAAGAAAGGAATTACTATAAATTCAGAAAAAAACACGAACCAAGTGAGTTTCTAGCCCCACTTTCTTTTTTATTTCTGTGGCTGTATGCATACTCAATGTGAATGTTAATGAACTTACCTTAAATGGTAAGTGTATGATATGATGATCGATGTGATAGTATGGTAATGTTGTGAATAAATGCTTTTTGGTGCGTGAATGATCTTCGGATATTGAACCTATCGTCAGTGAAAGTAATGTGTAGTATGCCTAGTACGAGATATGTATATATGAGAGTACATAATGAAATGAGTACGTATGAAAGTACGTTAATATATATAAAGAAAAGTATGCACGGTTAAAAAGTGAAAAGACCCTAATAATATCTGCAAATGTAGGGAACATACCCTAATAATATCTGCGAATGTAGGGAACAGACCCTAATAATATCTACGAATGTAGGGAATGGAATTTAATAATATCTGCGAATGTAGGGAACAGACCGTATCAATATCTGCGAATGTAGGGAACATACCCTAATAATATCTGCTAAGGTTATAGGGTGAAATGCTCTTTAAAACGTACATGTATGAATGAAGGTATGTATGTAGGTACGTAAGTACGAAAGAAAGAATTAAAGAATAGAAGTGTGACGAAAGAATGAATGTATGTATGTATGTATGTAAGAATGAATAAAAGTAGTAAAATATGTATATTCGGATACATATTTATGTAAGTATGTGAATGTATTGTATGTTACATGTATTAACTAGAACTCACTCAGCGTAGCTGACTTTTAGTATGCACGCAGGTGAATAGGTTGAGGCAGCTCATTGACATTGGACTGAAGACACTGGCATCTTGAGAAAAATGTTATTATGTTATTATGATTTATGTTTTATTTTGAAAGACAAAAGATGTTTTATTGGAAAGATTTGAATGATTTTGTAATATATATTTGAAGTTTATTATTCCACGAAAAGTTTTATTAACTCTGATATTTAGAACTGTGTTTATGAATAAATCAAACGTCCACGTAGGGCACCGGGATCGGGGCCTTACAGGCTTGTTATAATAAGAAGTTCGAATCACGTTTGATCGATTATGCCCATTTGAGAGCATGAGTGTGCCGATTATGGCAGGATTAACAAAGCCAATGATTTGATTTCAAGTATATGACGAGAATTGTGGACGAAGAATGTTAATCAGGTCACGGGTCGCAATCTGGGTTTGATATATGGGTATTATAAACGGGTTCAGGGGAAAAAGGATAATATATTTTCAGATTTGCAGATTAGGCCCCTCTATTATGAAGATGGAAGCAAAAATGGTTTAAAGTATTGTTTTGGGTGGAAATTGTATAAGTTTCAAAGATAATTATATATTTTAAATAAATATAATAAACAAATGATAATAATATAATAATATATTGATAAACGCGATATTTTATTGATAAAATTTCCTGAACATCTAAACGAGTTGGGTATTTGATAAAAATACTAATTTTAAAAAAACTGAGTTGTTACATATATCGATCCTACATGTAATCACGCGTCTCCTTCACACCCTCTCCTACTGATATGTTGTAAAACACACTTACTTTTCCTATAATTTTTATCATGTTTTAAGTGCTTAATCGTATAATTAATAATAATTATGGCTTGTTTTTATATGATCTTACAAAGTTTATTATTTTGTGTAGGTGACGAGTTTTAAAAGAGAAAAGGTTCGGGTTTTTGAAGATATTGGAGGCCTTCATGATCAAGTTAACAAGACCAAAGCTCAAATCCCGACCCGAGCCCATTAAAGAAAGCCTTACATGTCTTAAAATATAATATATCTTAAAAAATTAAAAACCCTAAGACACCACCTTCTACTTCCGATCGGCAAAGGAAGAAACAAAGAAAGAAATCAAGTTTTGTTGATTATTTGTGTTTGGTCGGCAAAAGGGTTGTTTAATTGTTTGTTGGTATTAAGGAGACAACTAAAGTAGTCTTGTGGTGAGAATTAATCCACGTGAAGCAGCAAGTGTAAACAACAAATCAAGAAGAAACAAAATTAATAAATCAACACCCATTCCAAGTTCCGATTAACAATTCAGCAAAGGAAGAAAGTAAAAAAAAAGGGTTTTTGAAGCTAAGGAAAAAGGAGGCAGCCAAGGAGGTCGGTGGACAGCAGCTCGGGTTTAATATTCATCAATGAACTCAACCATAATCGTTAAGTAATCACTCATAAACTTTGTCTTTTGTTCAAGAACCCTAACTAGTTGATTTGATCTTTTGTGTTGGATTGTTTTGCAAGTAACTTTAAGATTGACTTGTGTTTGATTGTTCTTGAATCTTGAATGAGTTTACTTATGTTTATATTGATGTTTATGATGTTTAACTTGAGTATTAGCTGTTGTCCAAAACCAATGTTAGGCAAAACTAGTTATTTCTACCTAGGTTAGATGAATTTGTTAGGTTTTAGTAAGTAAATTGGATTGTTGATGATCATGGCTTGAATTGTTAATGTAAAGTTTGTTTTAACATTGAATTAGGTTGTGTTTAGTGGCTGTGAATTTGTTAAGTACACTCATATACCTCTTGCTTTGATTAAATGAATGAGTTTTGATTGATTGTTGCTTGTTAGAACTCTTTACTTGGTGTTTAGGGTTTGTTTGGGGGAAGTACAACCGTAGGGTTTAAGTGAGTGTATTAATTGAATATAAGGGTAGACACCTTCTTAGAGACCGAGAGGTGATAGGAAGTAAACTCGTCTCATAGCTTTTACTTGTTAGGATTAGGATCGCGCGAGAGTGGGTTTGGGTTTGTGAGCGATTAGTTGACCTAGTTTAAGTTAAAGTAAATTGTTCCTCTATCCTTGGTTGCGTAGTATTCGTCTCCATTAGGGTAGTGTGTCGGTGAGACCGAGAGGAGAGTCGGCATTAGAGCACTTTAACAATTCATCACACGGTTTTGTTCTTAAAATCAATTAAGGGTTAGTTAGGGTTTGTTAGTGAGACCGAGTGGTAATCTAGCTTCCTTGAGTGAACCTTAGTTGTGTCATCCTTAAGAACCGGTGTCGTGAGATTCTACAATTCATTAGCGTATTATACCTTCAATAGGATCTTACCTAGGTAGACGTTTTTCTCATTGATAAATCTTATTCTCACAGTTTCGTGTAGTTTTCTTAATTTAAGTCTTTTAAGTTAAAGTAAGTTAGGTTAAGTAGTTAATAATTAAAAATCATTTAAAATATATTATTCTTAGGTTAGTCTTATTTTGGGTTAAGTATTAGATACGTTTTCAAGTGTCCATGTGTTCGATACTCGGACTTCCTTAGTGCTATACTATTAGTGATCGGTACACTTGCCGGTTTTGTGTGGCTTCTTTATGATTTTCATTTAATAAATTTAAAGCTTAGTTGTGAAAGCATCATTATACACACATCAAGTTTTTGGCGCCGTTGCCGGGGACACGGTTAGAGGCGTATTAAGAATGACTCGAGTTAGGACTTACATTGTTTACTACTTGTTTTGTTTGTTAGTTTAAAATAGTTCAGCCAATTTTAGTTTATTTTGTTTATTTTAATAGTTGTATGCAACGTACTCGATCTCTAGGACCACCAGAAACCGAAGGATGTTCCGAACCAGTGAGAGGGCTTCGTGAGAGACGTCGTACAAACCCGTCTTCCAATTCATCTACGTCGGTCGGTAATACATTTTCTTCTCCTACTTTTTCTGAACCCGTCATTAGGGATAGGATTATGGGCAACGCGAATCCACCACCGAGGAGGACAGTTGCAGACCGGGCCCGTCAGGTCGATGCTGGCACGAGATCCAGCATTGCTCCACTAGCTATCGGAGTTCTCAAGACTTGGTAGATTCCATCTAATATTCTGAATACGATTGCTCATTCTGCTCAATTTCACGGGTTGCTCCATGAGAACCCACATGCTCATCTCACTTGCATTACACGAATTTGCGACACGTTTCATCTTGTCGGCGTATCTAAAGACGCCATCAAACTCCGAATCTTTCCTTTCTCACTCGTTGATCATGCGAGTCTGTGGCTTGAGTGCCTCCCACAGGGATCCATTGCAACTTGGGCTGCCATGCAGACCCAATTTCTCGAAACATACGATCCTCCGGCTAAGGCCGCTCGTTTGCGTAACTAGATTCATTCTTTCCAGATGGAGGACACCGAGAGCTTTTACGAGGCGTGGGAGAGGTTTAAAAATCTACTTGCTTTATGTCCAAACCACGGCCTACAAGACTGGGCAGTTGTTGAGAAATTCTATAACGGAGTGACATACGCGACTCTGAATTTGCTCGACATGGCTGCGGGAGGTAACTTATTAACGACGAAGGATACTGATGAGTGCATTGACTTATTTAATGGGTTAGCCATGAGTGGATACCAGCGACCGCCAGCTAAGAGTACCAAGACCGTCGACTCCTTATCACGCGGAATGCATCCAGTCGACACGAGCACCACACGTGCAGCACAGGTTGAGGCGTTGGCAAAGATCGTGAAAGACTTGCAGGTGAAAAGTAAATTGTGCGAGATCTGTAGAGGGGGGCATGATACCGTTCTGTGCCCCATAGGTTTCCTGGAGGAGCCAGTCAACTTTGTTAATAATCCAAACCGAAATCAAAACTCTTTCAATTCTTATAATTCAGGGTGGAGAGGTAACCAAAATTCCAACTGGAGGAACGGAAATTAGTCCGGCTTCCAGCAACATCAGAGCCTATTCCAGGATTCTTGTAAGGGAACGAGTAGTGGGGACAAAAAGCCCACGTTAGAGGAGATGATGGCACACAGACACAGATGCAGTCGCAGCTTATGACTCGAGAGGACTCCCATCACAAAGAAACTCAAGAGAAATTTCAGGAACACGAGTCATTCATGAGAAATCAAGAAGCGTCAATTCAAAATCTTGAGCATCAAATAGGAGAGATAGCAAATTGTCTGAATGAGAGGTCGCCAGGAACACTCCCAATTAATACCGAACAAAATCCAAGGCATTTGCGAAGGCTGTGACGACGAGGAGCGGTGCAGGGGCACGTAGCGAGCCCGTAATTCAGAAAGCGACGAGAGGATTCGTTAACGAACCTGCGGGAGATGTAGAGGAGCAGGTAGACGAGGGGATTCAGTTGGAGTCTCCACCGGCCAAGGTGTATCAGAGGCACAGCCCCGGAAGTACAGCACAGGCCGAGAGTCTACAAACCTAGACTCCCATATCCCGGGAGAGTACGTAGGGATAGAGACAAGGAGCATAACTCCAAATTTGTTGATCTTCTGAGGCAACTTCATCTTAATATTCCATTCCTTGAGGCACTTACGCAAATGCCCAAATACGCAAAGTTTTTGAATGATATTCTTTCGAACAAAGAGAAGTTAGCCGAAGTCTCTTCCATTCCTTTGAGTGCAGTTTGCTCTGCAGTCTTGCAGAGAAAGTTACCACAAAAGATGTCCGATCCTGGGAGTTTCACGATTCCCTGCATCTTGAGTGATAATACGGTTGTTCATGTGCTGGCAGATCTTGGTGCTAGTATTAATCTCATGCCGTATTCCGTATATCGCAAGTTGGGTCTAGGCGAACCGAGGCCTAGCCGTATGACTATCCAGCTTGCTGATCGTTCTGTGAAATACCCCCGAGGGGTGGTCGAGAACATGCTTGTTCGTGTCGACAAGTTTATCTTCCCAGTGGACTTTGTCATCCTGGACATGAATGATGATGATAGTGTCCCACTTATCTTGAGCCGACCATTCCTTGCCACTGCACAGGCGTTGATCGACGTCTGCGAGGGTGAATTAATCTTAAGAGTTGGGGATGAGAACGTCACCTTTGACGTTCGACAGTCACTGAAACACCCCAAGTCTGCTGATGGCTCCTTATACTTCATTAATACCATCATGGAGCATGTCGCGGAGTTTCTCAGCGAAATTTGTGGAGGATCTGCCTCCGACACCCAGATTCTCGATAGGGGGATTCCAGAGATTGAGATGGTTGTCGTAACCAATCAGTCCTCAGATGACGATACCGAGTCGCATACCCCTGAATTTGGCATGTCTCCTAAGATCGTACGAGACGATCCGATGGACCGACCTTTGGTCGAGAGTCCTCCTTCTTCCTTAGAGCTTAAGGATTTGCCTTCCCAACTTGAGTATGCATTTTTAGATGAGGAGAGGAAGCTACCGGTTATCATTGCATCTGCTTTGACCGAGGTCGGGAAGGAGAAGTTGTTGAGGGTGCTACGAGAGCACAAAGAGGCTATTGCATGGAAGATTATCGATAACAATGGCATCAACCCTTCGTTTTGAACTCATAAAATCCTCATGGAGGAAAACTTAAAAACTGTCGTTCAGCCGCAACGGCGGCTTAATCCGAAAATGCAAGAGGTCGTAAAGAAGGAGATCGTTAAACTCCTTGATGCGGGGATCATTTTCCCCATTTCTGATAGTGCTTGGGTGAGTACAGTCCAAGTGGTTCCTAAAAAGGGTGGAATGACTGTCGTCACCAATGAGAGGAACGAGCTTATTCCCACAAGGACTATGACGGGATGGCGAGTCTGCATCGACTATCGCAGACTGAATGATGCCACCAGGAAAGACCACTTTCCTCTACCCTTCATTGATCAAATGTTAGAGCGTTTAGTAGGTCAGCAGTACTACTGCTTCCTTGATGGTTTCTCCGAGTATTTCCAGGTTCCTATAGCTCCCGACGACCAGGAGAAAACCACTTTCACTTGCCCTTACGGAACGTTTGCTTACAAACGTATGCCGTTCGGGCTGTGTAACGCTCCGGCCACATTCCAGAGGTGTATGATGGCCATTATCCATGATATGATCGAGGATTCCATGGAGGTGTTCATGGACGATTTTTCCGTATTAGGGAGTTCCTTCGATCATTGTTTATCAAATCTCGAGAGGATGATGTCACCAACCTAGTCCTTAACTAGGAGAAGTGTCATTTCATGGTTCGCAAGGGCATTGTTCTGGGTCATCGGATCTCAAGTGCGGGGATAGAGGTTAACCGAGCAATGGTCGAGACCATTTCTAATCTTCCCCCGCCTACTTCTGTGAGATCCATTCGTAGCTTTCTAGGTCATGCCGGGTTGTACTGCCGGTTCATCAAAGACTTTTCTAAGATCGCGAGACTGTTGACCAAACTCTTGGAGAAGGATGCTCCATTTGTTTTTTCTGAGCAGTGTATCGAGGCGTTTGATCTTCTAAAAGACAAACTTGTCAACGCCCCAATCATGGTTGCTCCCGACTGGTCGTTACCATTCGAGTTGATGTGTGACGCGAGCGACTTCGCAGTCGGAGCGGTTCTTGGACAACGGAAGAATAAACACTTCCATCCGATCTACTATTCTAGCCAGACCTTAAATGGTGCACAGGAAAGCTATACCACCACCGAAAAAGAGCTTTTAGCTGTGATGTTCACTTTCGACAAATTTAGGTCCTATCTGGTCCTGTCCAAGACGATTGTTTACACGGATCATGCCATTATTCGATATCTCTTCAGCAAGCAGGATGCTAAGCCTCGTCTTATCCGATGGATCCTGTTGCTTCAAGAGTTTGATATAGAGATCCGTGATAAAAAGGGGGCCAAGAATGTGGCGGCCGATCATCTTTCACGTCTAGAGGGAGTTGATTTAGGAGATTCGGGGGTCAAGATTGACGATCGTTTTCCGACGGAGAGTCTGATGTTTGTTACTACACAAACATCAGCAAAATAAGATATCTTGCTGACGGATACCTCCCGAAGAAGCCTTACCAGCAAAAGAAGAAATTCTTTGCTGACATCAATTTTTACCTTTGGGATGACACGTATCTTTTTCGCATCGGTGCTGATCAGCTTATTAGAAGGTGTGTAGATGTCAAGGAAGGATGGCAAATTCTAAGCCATTGTTATATGGAACTGACAGGAGGTCACAACGGTGAGAGTTCTACGGCGAAGAAAGTCTTTGATTCTGGTTTTTACTGGCCGTCTATCTTTAAGGATGCTCATCTGTTCATTAAGAGTTGTGATCGTTGCCAACGTGTCGGCAACATTTCTTCGCGGAACGAAATGCACCAGAATGCCATTCAAGTTTGTTAGGTTTTTGATATTTGGGGTATTGATTTCATGGGACCGTTTCCATCTTCACGTGGAAACAAAAACATACTCGTGGCTGTCGATTACGTATCAAAGTGGGTTGAGGCCAAAGCTCTACCCAGGAATGATGCCCGAGTGGTAGTCCGTTTTCTAAAAAGTCTATTTGCTCGTTTTGGAGTCCTGAAAGCCTTGATCAGTGATCGAGGTACTCATTTTTGCAACTCGCAGATGGATAAGGCGTTGCAGCGCTATGGGGTCACTCATCGGCTTGCGACCGCCTACCACCCACCGACTAGTGGGCAAGTAGAAGTGAGTAATCAGGGAATCAAGCGCATTCTCGAGAAAACGGCTGGTTCAAATCGTTGGGATTGGTCCGACAAATTAGATGACGCTCGGTGGGCCTTCCGTACAACCTACAAGACTCCGACTGGTTTCACACCTTTTCGGATGATTTATGGGTAGGCTTGTCATCTTCCTGTTGAATTGGAACACCGCTCTTCATGGGACCTTCAAAGGGTTAATCTTGATTTATCCGCCGCAGAGGGTAATCGTTTCCATCAATTACATGAGTTAGAGGAGCTCCAGGATCA
This sequence comes from Bidens hawaiensis, assembly GCF_021521415.1. Classification (NCBI taxonomy): domain Eukaryota; kingdom Viridiplantae; phylum Streptophyta; class Magnoliopsida; order Asterales; family Asteraceae; genus Bidens; species Bidens hawaiensis. Next base: position 1,707,851 of record NW_027491297.1, on the reverse strand, counting down.
CGCTTATGCACAATCATTTAGGTATAAGGAGCACACGAAGGAACTGCATGGTAGGAAATTGAAGGGTTATAAGCAGTTCAAGTGTGGGGATAAGGTCTTACTATATAACTCCCGCTTGAGGTTATTCCCGGGAAAGTTGAAATCCCGATGGTCGGGACCGTTCACGGTCACTGAGGTTTTTTCGTATGGCACGATTGAGATACAAGATCAAAGGGGGAAGTTTAAGGTGAACGGTCATAGATTGAAACACTACATAGGCGAGCCGATAACTGATCAGACAGTCGAGGTGTTCTACCTTGACTCATTCACCGAGGAGTAGACGTGATGGATGCATCACTCGGGAGACAGCCCGAGTTGTAGAGTTTATTTTATGATTCTCTTTATTATCTGTTTTTAATTGTTTTATTTTTATTTATAAAAACATAAAAATACAAAAAAATTTAAAAAAATTTAAAAATCAAAAAAATAAAAAATACAAAAAAAAACACAAAAATATGTTTATTTCTTATGTTTTGTTCTCTGTTTTGTACGCCGCTACATGCGAGCGAGTTTGAATTATTGCAGGTATTATTATGCGCATGGTAGCTCTGATGGCGTTCTGGAACTGGTTCACCTGAGGTTGCAGCCGCAAATTAAATGCTATACGGTCGTTCGATTCATACACAGCTGATGAAGAATCAGCATCTAAACTAGGGGAGTAACCCGTTCTCTATTTTATTTTCTGCTATTTTAAGTTTTACGTTTTGTTTTAAGTTTCAATTTTATGCTTTCATTTTTTATTTTATTTTATTTCTTTTCCTTGTTCTCATCGAGGACGATTTCGTTCTAAGTGTGAGGATGGGAATTTATTTTACTTAGTTGTAGAAAAATAGTTAAAAGTTAAAAAAATTATTTTAAAAAAGTTTGAAAAAAAAATTATATAAAAAGTTTTAAAGAAAAAAATGTCCCTTGGAAATTGTTTTTGTTCTACGTTAAGCAGGAAATGATATTACTACCAATGTGCTAACGAACTCTCGGATACTTTTGAAATAAATAATAATAATAATATTAAAAGGGATGATTTGCATATCTGATTTGGGATGTGTCGGTAGGCCCAACTAGATTTGATAGTCCTCTTTAGCATGTTTTTATATATATAATAATTTAAAAACGGTAAAACCGAATTTCGATGCTTAGGGAGGATTACCATAATCTGAAAACTTGGAGATGGTAAGAGTTAAATGCACTCAAAATATCACACACCACATGTCCATCTTTTACGAGCTTAGAAATAGTTATATACTTTAGGGTGATATAAAAGATTCAAAAAAATGAAAAAAAAAGAGAAGTATGTTTTGAAAGTTTGTTATGTATTGTATTATCCAAAGTTGTTCAAGACAAGCAAAATGATTATGAAGAAAGTTATGTATTGTAAAATGCCAAATGAGCATTGTTTAAAGTTAGAAAAAAGAGGCCAATGATGCACAGATGCATATACTAGACGGAATTAGAGTTTACGTGTTACCTTGGGGATGGTGACTCTGAGGATACACTAAAGTGGCTCGAAGGTTCTTAGTCAATAAATAAAAATTAGGAATTTATAGGAAAAAATCCAATAATATTGAGGAATAGCTCGTATGACCTCCACATGACCATTCATCCATCCAAATTTCACTGAGTGCATCTAATTAGTACTATCAACGAGTCCTTGGCTTATAGTGATTTTTTGAACCAGTTTGCTTCCACTCTAGTTTTCCTAGCTCTCTTTGTCTGAGATGGAGTAGGTGTAGCCTTAATTTTTGAACTTAAAATGTTTAATGCAAAAGGGGGGATTGATTGGCTAGTGGCTGGGTTTAAGTGGACAACAATATTGACAATCGCGGTCAATATGTCAGGCTGTTTCTTGTGCTTTGAAAACGATAATAAGTTACTTTTCCTATCCTTTTTATCATGCTTTAAGTGCTTATTAGTATAATAAATAATAATTATGGCTTGTTTTATACGATCTTACAAAGTTTATTATTTTGTGTAGGTGACGAGTTTTAAAAGAGAAAGGGTTCAGGTTTTTGAAGATATTGGAGGCCTTTATGATCAAGTTAACAAGACCAAAGCTCAAAGCCCGACCCGAGCCCGTTAGAGAAAGCCTTAGATGTCTTAATATATAATATATCTTAAAAAATTAAAAACCCTAAGACACCACCTTCTACTTCCGATCGGCAAAGGAAGAAACAAAGAAAGAAATCAAGTTTTATTGATTGTTTGTGTTTGGTCGGCAAAAGGGTTGTTTCATTGTGTGTTGGTATTAAGGAGACAACTAAAGTAGTCTTGTGGTGAGAATTAATCCACGTGAAGCAGCAAGTGTAAACAACAAATCAAGAAGAAACAAAATTAATAAATCAACACCCATTCCAAGTTCCGATTAGCAATTCAGCAAAGGAAGAAAGTAAAAAAAAAAAAAAGGGTTTTTAAAGCTAAGGAAAAAGGAGGCAGGCAAGGAGGTCGGTGGACAGCAGCTCGGGTTTAATATTCATCAATAAACTCAGCCATAATCATTAAGTAATCACTCATAAACTTTGTCTTTTGTTCAAGAACCCTAACTAATTGATTTGATCTTTTGTGTTGGATTGTTTTGCAAGTAACATTAAGATTGACTTGTGTTTGATTGTTCTTGAATCTTGAATGAGCTTACTTAAGTTTATATTGATGTTTATGATGTTTAACTTGAGTATTAGTTGCTGTCCAAAACCAATGTTAGGCTAAACTAGTTAGTTCTACCTAGGTTAGATGAATATTGTTAGGTTTTAGTAAGTAAATTGGATTGTTGATGATCATGGCTTGAATTGTTAATATAAAGTTTGTTTAACATTGAATTAGGTTGTGTTTAGTGGCGGTGAATTTGTTAAGTACACTCATATACCTCTTGCTTTGATTAATTGAATGTGTTTTGATTGATTGTTGCTTGTTAGAACTCTTTACTTGGTGTTTAGGGTTTGTTTGCGGGAAGTACAACCGTAGCGTTTAAGTGAGTGTATTAATTGAATATAATCAGCGGGTAGACACCTTCTTAGAGACCGAGAGGTGATAGGAAGTAAACTCGTCTCACAACTTTTACTTGTTAGGATTAGGATCGCGCGAGAGCGGGTTCGGTTCTTGTCGGGTTTGGGTTTGTGAGCGATTAGTTGACCTAGTTTAGGTTAAAATAAATTTTTCTTCTATCCTTGGTTGCGTAGTATTCGTCTCCATTAGGGTAGTGTGTCGGTGAGACCGAGAGGAGAGTCGGCATTAGAGCACTTTGACAATTCATTACCCGGTTTTGTTCTTAAAATCAATTAAGGGTTAGTTAGGGTTTGTTAGTGAGACCGAGAGGTAATCTAGCTTCCTTGAGTGAACCTTAGTTGTGTCATCCTTAAGAACCGGTGTCGTGAGATTCTAATATCCATTAGCTTACTGTACCTTCAATAGAATTCTTTCCTAGGTAGACGTTTTTCTCATTAATAAATCTTATTCTCACAGTTTCGTCTAGTTTTCTTAATTTAAGTCTTTTAAGTTAAAGTAAATTAGGTTAAGTAGTTAATAATTAAAAATCATTTAAAATATATTATTCTTATGTGAGTCTTATTTAGGGTTAAGTATTAGATACGTTTTCAAGTGTCCTTGCGTTCGATACTCGGACTTCCTTAGTGCTATACTATTAGTGATCGGTACACTTGCCGGTTTTGTGTGGCTTCTTTAGGATTTTCATTTAATAAATTTAAAGCTTAGATGTGAGAGCATCATTATACACACATCACCTACCAAATCGCCTCCACGGATGTAGTCAAGACATTGGTTCACACTTGAAATGAATGAGTTAAGAAAGTAAATAAAATGACATGGACCACTATAATCGTCTTGACTACTCGGATGTTGCATAGACTAAGCAACATCATACATGATCTTCTCTTCACCTATTCGAAGTGTGATTTCTCCATCAAAACCATAAATGACTGCCTTCACGGTACGTAAGAATGGGCGACCTAGAATTATGGGGACTCTCTCATTGGCCTCCATATTGAGAATAACGAAGTCCACGGTGTCACACTCTAACCTACGGCAAAATGCCGAAGCGCGAACCATTGGTTCACAGCTCACAAGACATCATCATGCAATTTATTATGACTATATCTAATTTATTTATTAAATTCAAACCAAGAACACAACATTTCATATCAAAGACAAAATCAACCAAAACAAATAATTATTCCAAAACAAATATCTTAAAATAAATAATTCAAAATACTTTGTCTTTTCATTAAATAGCCCCTGGTTCTTTCTAAATGATTTTCACCTTTGCTTCAAACCATGTGATAACCTGCAATATGCGTACAAAATATATACATATTTATCAACACAATGTCAAGTAAGTAGTCACCGGTTTTGATACTATATATATAATATGATATTAAAATATTGAGCAAAGCAATAATTTATTATCAACGATTAAACCTTGAGCAAGTAATTTGTGTCGGTAACCATTTGCCTTGTGAATTGTGTAACACCCGACTATTTTAAGCCTAATTTGTTACTAATATAATCTAAGATTATGAATAATAAAATATTATGTTTATTAAAATAATGTTATGTTACTCTAAAAACTCCAAAAATATATGAGTTATATTTTATTACGTTCAAAAAGCTAAACTTTTCCGCATAGTAGACACTGCGTGAAACGAAAGCTAGCGATGACTGTATAAGAATTGAAAGTCCAAAATTATTAAACTAAGTAGAAATGACTCAAAATAATATATTTTTAATAATAATAATAATAATAATAATAATAGGTCATACTTATTATTATTATTATTATTATTATTATTATTATTATTTTAAAGGCTTTGGTTTGTGAAACTTTGAAAATAAACACATAGGAGCCGGTATAGCACACCATAATAGCACCAAATCCAACGTTTTCCAAAACTTGATACCTTTAGCTAGTATTGTAGGGAATTTAATATCGTATTCAACTAGTAAGATATTAGAATTTATGAAGACCATATCCTTAGTAAAAATTTATAATACGTAGAATATGCAGCGCCAAGTGTCGGTAGATGTGGTGAGTCATTGCGCCTTGTGTCAGCACCTGAATCTATGACCCTTGCATTCATGACACCTCATTACAAACGTGTCAGGTGTGTGTTGCATGTGTTGCAACAAGCCTGACAAGTTTCATGATGGTTTCCATGTGTCGACGTGTGAGCATGCCTATCTTCTACTTGCGACAAGTGTCGCGATGACTCATTATTTGATTCACTATATATAGAAGGTTCGGGTGGTAGTTTTGACATACTGAGAAGCTTGACCAATCACTACACATGCAACAGAAACCGCACAACTTCCTATCTCTTTCAATTTTCATCATCCTAAAAATATTATACTAGAAACCATCCAAGTTTAAGTGTTGAGGTTAATCTAGAGCCACTTTTGGAGCTACTTTAAGGAGTTATAAAAGATTAATTGTAGTCACACACTAGGGAACCATCATCTTCACCTATAATTCTAAGGTAAAAACCCATTTTCATTCAAGTTATGACTTCTTTAAAAGCCTTGATAATAAGTTGTTCATATAGTAAGATAAATCACAAAAACAAAGACCCACACCAAACCATATGTAAAAATGGAAAATTTAAAGATGTGTGTATAGCCGTGAGCATGTATGTGTGTATATACATGTTTCTGTTTTGTAAATTAGTTACTTAGAAATGCTACTTTATTAAGTATAAATGATAATCCATGTTGATAATTGATGAAAAAGTGTCAAAATATAATCGTATATCTTAACGTATGCATAAAATATATCTATGTGGTCATCCATGAATTACATATATATACATGATTGTGTAATCTAGCTATATATATATATATATATATATATATATATATATATATATATATATATATATATATATACTAGTAGAAGCCCGGGCGATGCGACGGAGACGGCAATCTTTGACCATGACATTCATTTTATGTTACTTTATCAATCCACTCGTGGTATACTATATAACACGTCTATTAGTTTTTTTATTCTTAGCTTCCGTGAATGAGAAAAATACCAATTTGAAAACAAAATATGAACCATTTTACAAACAGATTTAAGAGAAATGGTGTGAAACCAAATCGAATCACCGTTTTCTAACTAGTTTGGGATCTCTTTTCTTCAAACCAGTTAAGTCCAAATTGCAGCAGTTAAAAACTTTTGGCAAAACTTGAAAACTCGATACTCATTTTCTAGTTAGATAATCAATCATCTCATGATATGTTGTATGTATGCTTGTTAGTTTTCTTATTCATAGTCAACAGTTTATTTAAATAAAGGTTTCACGCCTTGTAACATTTGATTTGTACACACTATATAACCTTAAATAGGGAATTTTGTCAATAGTTTGCATATACAAGTCAAACTAAACATATCAATCAATCAATCAATCATGCCCAGTAAAATCCCATCGACAGCAAAGCTATAAGTAGGGTCTGGGGAGGGTGGGATGTAGGCACACCGTACCTCCATCCAAAGGAATGATGAGGTGGCTTCCAGAGAGACCCTCGGCTCTAAGTACATGTGTATGAAGCAAAATAAAGAAAATCAAAGTTTAACAGTTATATACAAACTACTACTAATTATAATAATATTAATAATAAGATCACAGTTTAACAGCTATATAAAAGCTAATAATAATTATAATAATAATAATAATATATGTAAGGGAAATACCATTATGGTATGCGACCTAAATAAGTTAAGTCTAAGCCCTAAGGTATTCAATTCTCTCTAAAAATCATTAACTTTAATTCTACTTCTCCACGAATTCCTATCCTCAACCATGTCCTCAGAGAGGTTTAGGTCTATCAAATCATGCCTAATTCTCTCATCCCAAGTCAATTTCGGTCGTCCTCTACCCCTCCTCCCCTCTATAGTAATGTTTTCTACGGATCTAACAGGATTATTCGTCTGTCTTCTCTAAACTAAACATATTACAAGGATAATTTTGGAATAATAAAAGTCAAATAAACATATTGCATGAAAAATTTTGGTATTTGAAAGTCAAAAACCGAACATGACTGTTTGCCTCTTTAATAGTATAAAATGAACAAATTTGAACCAAGCCTTATGGGTTAAAACAAAAATATTTGAACCAAACAAACCCCAATCGCATCCAAACTTGTTACAACTACCAAAACCAACTAACAAGGTTGGACTATGAAAAAAATATATAACTGAAAATTAAATACAGATTCCAAAAGATAAAACAAGTCGAGGTTACATGGAATGAACCTCAAAATCAGCTAAAAGCCTAGGATATTGGTTATGGTATCTAAGTGTTATTATTGCAGCTCTAATCTACAAATTAGTTTTCTTGATATCTGAATCCCAAGCAAAAAACCATACAGGTTGCTGCAGTTGTATTCACATTCTGCATCATGCTCCATTTTTGTTTACTGCCAATAATAAAAGAAATTAATTTATACACCCAGAGGTAATAAACATATATACATTTTTATCTAGAAGATATGTGACTGCAGGTTGCTGCTCTTTAATGTATATTTAGTTTAGTTTTAATACTTTTTTTGGCCCACATATGAGTGTCCATGTTAACTTTTAATTGGTGTTCTATCTATTAGAATCTATGTTCAGTTGCGTTCATTTGTTTTGTGTCTGTGAACCGTACATATATACAATTCACATACCAAGATAAACAAACACAAACACAATCGTTTTCTTAAAAATGAACACGAACAAGAAAACCCGTTCATTTAGTTTTTCTAGTTCACTTGTCTGTTAAGTTATTGTTTAACGAACGGACATGTTTGTTTCGTTTACATGCCTAAGCAGAAGTAGGCAGGCTATGATTACTAATTAGAAAAAAAATTAAATTTACCTGATACAATTTATCTTTTTCTTGAGTGATTTTCCATTTTAATGGAAGACTTTTGATCCAACAGTTTAAACGCAACATGTTCGTTTCTGAAACGGGTTAAAACTGTATTTAAAACTTTAAATGTATAAACAAGGGTTCATTATTTTGGTACCAATATAGGTTTTGTAATAATATTTATCACACGAGTTATTTATAGAATTACAAAGAATATAGGTTAATAGTAACATACCCGTTGTCCCCTTGCAGCCTCGGTGCTGTTGTGGCGGTCAAAAATATAGCACCCATCAAGGGACCATTCACTTGTCACTAAACATCCAGCCTTGGTGGTCCCAAGTTGCTTTTTCTCGACATAGTCCCGTGGAATGCATCAAAAGTTAGGAGCATAAACGAGCCAAGTCATCTGTGAACCTCGTGATCAGCTCACTTATGGCTCAAATCAGACCGATCTCTAAGGAGCTTATGGTCTAAGGGCAATATTGAAATTTTCTATTTCATGAGCTTGTGATTAGGTATAGTAAAACATTAACATCTTTCAACATTAAAAAGAATTAGTGTGTCCAAATATATTTTGACATAGATAATAAATATTTTTTATCTGGAACTCTGAAATTAAATAAGTTGTGCATTAATGCTATCAAAATATCATCTCTTTCAACATCAACATCTTTTATTTATTTTTACATATGTTCCTATACAAACATGCAAAAGAACACAAAACAATAGGAGTGTAAAAACAAACCATAAACCACACCATTCATTACGGTTTAAAATTTTGAAACCGAAGGGCTGTAAGTTAGAAAAAAACAACCAAAGCAAATCAATGAACGATTTAAACAATTTCATTGTTTTAGACTAAACCATAATCACCACTAAAATTACTCTATAGGTTCAGCTTGTTTGGTGATTTTATTGGTCTTGCAAGGGTTAGTTTGGGGTTTATATGTTTGGTTGGTTCAATTAGTTGGGAGCTGCAGGTTTTGAATTGGTTTTTGGAAAACTGATGAATGATAAGAAAGTAAATACAATTAACATGATCTTTATAGTGAGACCCAGTTTTTTTCCAATTAGTTTCATAAATCTAAACTGTAAAGTGAGACAACCCGCGAATCTGAATGTCGTGCCCGGTTCATGTGTATGGTCAAATACGATTCGGCTTAGGTAGTGTTAGAATCAAAATTTTGGACTCATGTTAAACCGGACATGCCAAGTTGCGAACATAACCCGTTTAACAAAATTTTAATAAAATTAGTTGAAGAACTAAATAAAAATGTGATGAACCACAAGAAAATAATATACGGTTAACATGATCTTTATGACCCGTCCGGGTTTTGTTTGATTAGCTTTTTATCTAAACCGCAAACCAAACCATCCAACAAATATGAATGCCTTATTCGGTTCATGTGTATGATACGATTTACGGTTTCAGTTCAGGTCAAAATTTTCAGTTCATGTTAAGCTGAACCTGCCAACCAGCAAGCACGACCCATTTAAAAATTTATTTCAAAATATAAAAATAAAAAGGAAAACCGGGTAATACCTCGATGAAACAGACCTAAACAGATGTGCTTTCACGGGCCTCCCGGTTAACCCATTCTACAGCTTGTCTAGCCTTTCTTTTAACTTCTCGAACCCTCAACATACTGAAACATAATATGTAAACAACAAGAGGTTCTACGAACACCAAGATTCTTTTAAAAGTTGCACATAAACTATAAAATATAATAATACAATATAACTTATAAGGCAAAGTTTTACAAGGATGTTCGAAATAGTTCAAAAAATGATTCCAATACGGCAATTCCTTGTCTTACTATCCTTGAAATAGAACTATATGGCAAGAAATATGATCAACAGAATTGATCGTTGAAATTTCAAAAAATTCTTTTACACGACATGTTGTAAAATTTATCAATATTTTTGGGTTCGTTTATACTCGTTCATTAACATTATAAATATACAATGGTAAACATAAACAAGCTTAAATGAACATAAATAAAAGAGCATTAAATCAACGTAAACAAAAAAACATAAATGAACTTCCCGCCAAACGGTTTACTAAACGTCCAGTTCGTTTGCAGGCCTAATTTGGGTGATAGGTATGATTACATTATATATGTATTACAATAAAAAACAGTTTTTTTTATAAATAAAGTGATATAAAATGCAATTTCTGGGGGTATGATTACACAAGAAGGTGATGTTTCAAATGGGCATATTACTTTTGAGAAAGTTAACTACTGTGACAAGGTAGACCATAACTTATTGAGTGTGTCGCAAATCTGTGACAAGCATTACACTAAAGTCTTTACTGATAAAGAATGTCAGATTTTGAAACCGGGTTATGTGATTCCTGAGGACATGGTTGTCATGCGATCACCACGATCAAATGATATTTATGTCTTAAATATGAGTTCTAAAGTAACAACGTCTATCGAAACATGTATTGTCTCCAAAGCAACCGAGAAGGACTTTATTCTATGGCATCGTAGAATGGGTCACATTCATGTTCGAAAGATGAACTATTTAATGGCTAAAGACTTAGTTGAGGGTATCTCATTGAAGAATTTTTAAGTTATCTGATCACTACATTGCATGCAAGAAAGGCAAGCAGAAGAAGAAATCACATCCTTCTAAGTTATTGAATTCCATTGATACTCCTCTTGAACGACTTCATATGGATTTGTTTGGTCCTGTGAATCGTACGAGTATTTCTGGGGATTGGTACTGTCTTGTTGTCTCCGATTATTATTCAAGATACTCATGGGTGTTATTTATGAGTTCTAAAGATCAAACGCCCGTTTTGGTACAAAATCTTATCACTAAGATCGAATCACTATACAAACACAAGGTGAGAAGAATTCAAAGTGATAATGGTACTGAATTTAAGAGCAGTGTATTGGATTACTTTTGTCTTCAAAAAGAAATTCATCGAGAATATAGTGCACCTTATGTACCTCAACAAAATGGTGTTGTTGAACGAAAGAATAGAACTTTGATTGAAGCTACAAGAACTATGCTTGCTGATTCTAAGCTTCTTGTCAAATTCTGGAATGAGGCGGTGAATACAGCTTGATATACACTTAATCGGGTTTTAACTATTAAACGACTCAAGAAGACAAGTTACAAAGTTTTAAACAATCGAAAGCCTAACTTAAAGTACTTGGAACCATTTGGGTGTCCTTGTACAATGTTGAAGAAGGATGTGGGTAAATTTGAAGAAAAGGCTATCGAAGGATATTTCTTGGGATATGCATCTCCAAAGAAAATGGAATTTAACTTCACTTCTGGTTGTGTTGAGGAATGGTATCATGTGGATTGTCAAAAGTACACCACTCCTCCTCAAGTGAAAGGTCCCGACCGGATGTTTGATTATGATGGCTTATTTAATTCATTTACTCAATCGACTGAGAACATTGATGAAGACCTGGTCCATGCTTACTTTGAAGATCATTTGGAAATTCCGAGATTTTCAAGTTCTAATGATGTTGAAGCACCAATTCCTGCTCCAACTGAAGTTCCAAGTGATGATAATCAGGTTGATAATGTATCTACTTCTTCTGATGATGATCAAGCTGAAGATCAAGTTATTGAACTTGACAGTGATGATGTTTCAACTCCTGAACTTGGGGAACATTACACAAATTTATTTGAAAATGTGGTTGTTCCTGAGAATCCCACTCTTCGGATTCATGGATATCATCCACAGGAGAACATCATTGGAGAACTTGATGTGGGAGTTCAAACACATCATCAAGTTGCTTCGTCAAGTGAGACTAACATATTTTGTGCTTACGCTGACTTACATTACTCTGGAATCGTAAATATTGCTAAATTTACTTGTTTTCTATCCCAAGTTGAGCCAACAACGCCACGTATGACTCTTCAAGATCCTTCTTCGATAGAAGCTATGCAAGAAGAATTACAGCAATTTGCACGCTTAGGTGTTTGGGATTTAATCGACAAACCTGCTAGAGTCAAGAAAGCTATTCCGACTAAGTGGGTATTTAAGTATAAGAAAGACGATCGAGGTGTGATCGTAAGAAACAAAGCATGTTTAGTGGTGCAAGGTTTTCATCAGCAATAGGGTATTGATTACACAGAAGTATATGCTCCAGTTGCAAGATTAGAGTCGATTCGAATCTTTCTGGCTTATGCTGCTTATAAGAATATCAAGGTCTATCAAATGGATGTTAAAAGTGATTTTCTCAATGGTGAACTATGCGAGGAAGTGTTTGTTTTACAGCCTCCTGGTTTTGAAGATCCTGATTATCCGGACCGTGTTTACCGATTAAACAAGGCCCTAATGGTCTCCATCAAGCCCCGAGAGCTTGGTATGGCACGCTCGCCGACCATCTGACTGATAATGGCTTCAAACGAGGGACTGTCGACTGCACTTTATTTCATAAAACTTTTGGTGACGATCTTCTCCTAGTCCAGATCTATGTCGACGACATTATATTTGGGTCTACAAACGATGCATTGTGTAAGGAGTTCGAGAAGTCAAAGCAAAAGAAGTTCGAGATGAGCTTGATGGGAGAGATGAATTTCTTTCTAGGGTTGCAAGTTCACCAATCTGCAAACGGAATTTTTATTCACCAGACCAAGTATGTGAATGATGTGTTGCAAAACACATAGCGTTTTATCCCGTTTTTGTGTCGTTTTGTGCGTAAACCTTTATCGAATATAACTTTTTCTTGCATGAAATTAAATGTTTGTGTATATGATAGGTCCCATGTTGAAGAGAGCGAAAAAACGAGTTTAATGAAGAAAGAATCAACTCAAACGGGATTCGGATGAAGCCGGTATGCACGTTTGAAGATAAACGAGTCAGAAAACGAAGAAACGAGCACCCAGGACCTGGTCGCGGTATTAGACAAGGTGAGGCATCCATACCCATGCTATTCAACGCCTCACATGTCCCAAAGGCTTCCAAGAATGTTCAGGAATCGGTTACCCCTTTTATTTTGTCTTCTAGTGGGCCTTGTGGGCTTGTTTTAACCTTTTTTATATTAGGAAAGAGGTATTTAAACACATATATAAAGGGTTTATACCCTATGAAAGATGAAGAACATCATATTTCCAGCCATCGCACCTGCTCTAGAGGAGAAACCAAGGAGGACAAGCTTACGGTTCTATCTTTTATCCTTCGGTTATCGGTTTTGACTATTTTAACGTTTGTGAGTTCGCTTTTGGTTTTTAATCATTCAAACCTTTTGTAATCAGATTTATATGAACATGTTTATCATTTATATCTATTTTATCTACTGTTTATTGATTATGATTGGCTAAACTTCTTTGTTCTACCTAGGTTAGATGAATATTGTTAGGTTTTAGTGAGTTTTATGGATTGTTTGATCATCATGACTTGAATTGTTGATGAAAGTTTGGTTTAATATTGAATTAGGTTGTGTTTAGTGGCTGTGTTTTGATTTATTATACTCATATACCTCTTTCTTTGATTGATTGAATTGGTTTTGATTGATTTTAGCTTGTTTTAACTCTTTACTTTGTGCTTAGAGATTGTTTGCGGGGTGTACAACCGTAGGGTTTAAGTGAGTGTATTAATTGAATATAATCAGCGGGTGGACACCTTCTTAGAGACCGAGAGGTGATAGGAAGTAAACTCTTCTCATAGTTCTTACTTGTTAGGATTAGGATCGCGCGAGAGCGGGTTCGGATCTTGTCGGGTTTGGGTTTATGAGCGATTAGTTGACCTAGTTTAAGTTAAACTAAATTGTTCCTCTATCCTTGGTTGCATAGTATTCGTCTCCATTATGGAAGTGTGTCGATGAGACCGAGAGGAGAGTCGGCATTAGAGCACGTTAACAATTCGTCACCCGTTTTGTTCTTAAAATCAACTAAGTGTGGGTTAGGGTTTGTTAGTGAGACCAAGAGGTAATCTAGCTTCCTGAGTGAACCTTAGTTGTGTCATTCCTTAGGAACCGGTGTCGTGAGATTCTACAATCCATTAGCTTACTATACCTTCAATAGGATTCTTACCTAGGTAGACGTTTTTCCCATTGATAAATCGTATTTTCAAAGTTTCGTCTAGTTTTCTAAACTTAAGTCTTTTAAGTTAATTAAATTAAGTTAGGTTAAGTATTTAATAATATAAAAATCATTTAAAATATATTATTCTTAGGTGAGTATTATTTAGGGTTAAGTATTAAGTATGTTTTCACGTGTCCTTTTGTTCGGTACTCGGACTTCCTTAGTGCTATACTATTAGTGATCGGTACACTTGCCGGTTTTGTGTGGATTCGTTAGGATTTTCGTTTAATAAATTTAAAGCTTAGTTGTGGGTCATTTAGAAAGAGCATCATTATACACACATCAAGTTTTTTGCGCCGTTGCCGGGGACACGGTTAGAGACGTATTGAGAACGACCCGAGTTAGGATTTACCTATTGTATTTTCGTATATTAGATTCGATTAGTTATTTTAATTAGTTTAGTTTTATTTTATGTATTCTATTCTATTTTTATCTGGTTCCCGTGATCCGTGTTCTTTAAAGGAAATATGTTCGGACGACACGTTGGAACGCCATGGTGCAAAGTGTGTGGCGGAGATCACTGGGTACATGATGCTTATGAGCGTAGGAGGATAGAAGTCGAGGCATGGAAAGCTCCATGGGAATCACTTGTGGCAAAGCCTCCACCATACCAATTTGCATATGATCAAATGGGGAACTTCTTAGGGTATAAAGACTTATCGGAAAATATATTAGAGCCAACGCCAGAATTGGAATCAATAATGGACGATGTATTATTCGCCATTAGAAAGGATTTGGAATATATTCCACCTTTTAACCCACCTTTGTTTGAAACCTTATGTGAGATTGAAGATACCGTAATGGAGGAACAGAGAGTAGAGGAGTATGTTCCCTCTTGGGAGGAAGAATTTAAGGATGAGTTTGGTGAAGAGTCGATGGATTTCACCATGACAGATGAAGGAGAGTTTGACCCACATGGCGATTCGAAGTTGCTTGAGGATCTATTGTATAACGAGCCAAGTGTGGGGATCAAGAATGAGCCTTGTGATGAGAGCCATGAGGTGGTTGGTGAATCAGTCTTTCCACGATTGCACTTTGAATGTGAAAAACCAAAACATGAACCGTACTCAATCTTCATTCGAGACGTGTTGAGGTTTAAAAAGTTGGCTAAAAGTATAAAGAGGTTATCTAGGCTCAGAGATCATGGTGTGTAGAAGAGTTCGTCACTCCCGTTTCACTTTAGGGGATCATTTTTTGGGAAATTCAAGAGTTGGTGGGCCGAGTTTAATTCATATGGTTGCGCCCAAGAGAGTTGTGAAATTGGTTTCTTCCTGACCAATTGTAAGAGGAGAGTATTGAGAAGCATCGATAGGAAGAGGATAAAGGAGAAGCCTCCTGATTGAGGTTTCGGAAGCGAGTCCGGCTGAAGACTATTCAATAAACTTAGCGCTTCCCAGGAGGCAACCCGGTAATATCTTTTCTTGTTATTTTATATTCATTTTATTTTTATTTTCGAGTTTTGCCGGGTGTTTCTTCTCTTACTTGCAGGTTAATCCTTGGTTGGTTGATGACGATTTATGAGCTGGAGTTTTAAACAAGTGTGGGGATGCAATTTGCTTAAGGACTGCCGCTTTCCTTCGTTAGTGATAGCTTGATAGAGAGCACTGGGGTTTTAAGCTTGCGTTCGAATAGGAGGGCGAGGAACATAATTCACTGCACACTTGCAAGATCACATATACCAGGAGAGTCTGTTCCACTTTATTTTTCTTTATGTTTAGTTTTTTCTTTTCCTTGTCTCACATTGAAAACAATGTGAAATTTAAGTGAGGGGGTGGGGAACTGACGTTTTCATTTTTAAGAAATGTCAAGGTCCCAACTTATGATGGTCGATTCGGATCGGATCTTAATTAATTATGTCATAACTCACACAACATTAATCGTGTTGACAAGCGAGTTAATGACGGGTTACTATGTTTAGAAAGATGACCGTTTGTTAAAGGCGGAATCAATAACAAACATACGGTTGCAATGAATATTCAATGACAGAAGACCCACACTTGATTCACTCAAAAGATTTTCATTTATATAATGTTAATCATACAAAAGGAGTAATCGATTTAGGGTTTATGAGGAATCCTAGGACAGCCGTCACACACACAATATTCTCTCAGATAATGTGTCGGTCTTATCCGTATTTTCCGTCTCTGTCTTCTTCTTTTGCGGCGTGCCCTAATTATTCTATTTATAGGCCTGCCAACCTAGGACAGCTGTCATTCCTTCTAGAAACCCTATCCGATAGTACATATTCAATTTACATATTCAAAAATATACCAAGTGTAAAACAAGTCTTTCGGGTAGGCTTTTCATTAAACTTAAGTCTCCGACTACGCAGTGTACTCGGCCTTCCTTCAGACTTTGTAAACATAGAAGTGTACTCGGAATCAGTTTCCGGGTAGACTTTACTTAAAGAATATTTTACCAAGTAAAATATTCACCGAGTAGACTTCAATCTTCTTGGACTTATCAAACTTTTCTCGACAAATCCTTACGAGCAACCTTGTTCTTCTATGATCCTGTTCGGCTCATTGTCAGTTGAACAACTTATTGATAATGCGTACTCGGGAGTATATACCTTACTTGAGCAGAACCTTACTCGAGATAACTTAAAGATATTCTATTAACTCATCAAGTATACTCGGACCATAATTATTAAAGAATACCTTGCCCGGTCTTCCAATTACTTGGCTTCTTGGACTTGGTGACCATACCTTACTCGGAAGAGTAAAATACTTGGTCTTGAAGAACAACCCTGCTTGACAAAGTGAACCTTGCTCGGATATGCCAAATTAATTAACCTTACTCGGGAAATCACCAAAAAGCATACCTTGCCCGGATATCCACTTAAGAAGACTATTTGAGGTAAACCTTGCCCGGAAGGCAAAATCTCGTACTCGGCTAAGTAAAAGCTTACTCGAAGGTCCAAGGTGTGCTCGGATTCAATACTTAGCAGTTTCTGAGGAGGTTGAGAAGATTCCATCTTCCAAATTCTTCGTTTAGGTCAAATCTCCTCATTTGGGTCAAACTCTTGACCCAACAATCTCCCCCCTAGATTGGAACACCTCAGCTGACCCAAAACACTCTATGGTTACTTACACTTAGCAAAATACACACCAAATTTCATAATCAAATTACATAAACAAAATTACATAATCAAAAGTTTGTCCGAAGATATTACAAAGCAAAGCCTATTCTATCTATTTTGTCTTTTCCTTTCATTGTAGGCTGCTTGTCTTCTCAGCTGGATTACAGATGCTGCTCTTTCTCTGAAGATATTGAGCACTTGGTAGTGAGTGTGTCCTTCTGGTATCACCAAGTCTCTAATATCAGCTAGATCTTCATTGTGCAAGCAAGCAAGATCTGCATCTCTCTTTATCACAGCCAGCACCTTTCCATCAGAATTCATTAATGCATATTCTCCATTTTCCTTGTATTCAACTTGAGCAATGATGCCATTCTTCTGTACAGTGTAGTTTGGCCTTTTCATTCTTCTTCTCAAACTTATACACTTACTCATGTTGGACAGTGGGTCTTCATCTCTGACATACATCTTAAAGTCTCTTTCAACAATATCCATCTTCTTTACCTTTGCAGATCTTCTTGCCTTGTTCATTGAAGCTACACCTCTGCTTATGTTGTCTTTTAAGAATCTGAACCCATTTCCAGCTTGCTCATACAGGTATTTAGATAAGTCATTCATTTGTCTCCCTGCAGATCTGCTTCCGTCCCTGAAATCATAAAGATGAAGTGACTCCATTCTGCTCAGTTGTTCTTCATTGTATTCTCTGAAGTCACTTCTCACAATAATTTCCCTCAACTGCCTACTTTCCATAATCACCTTCAAAGTATCAGTTCCTGAATCATAGTAGAGCTCTCTTGGTAGATCCACACCAGATTGTGATCTTGTTCTTTGTTGTACTGAGCTGCTTAATTCTCCTCTTCCTCCTTGGCCTCTTCCTCTTGGGAATCTCTGATGGAGTGGAGGTCTGAGTGGAATTGATTTCTTGGGCTTTTGAGGTCCCAAGTTAAATATCTTCACATACATAGCTTCCACCATCTCAGTGGGAAGGTTGGCTATCTCCACCATGTCATGTCCTGCAGCCTTCAGTTCAATTAACATTTTTATCATTCCTGGAGTTCTTGCCAGTCCAGCAGGTACAAATCTGCCATCGGCATAATATCTGGGATTTTCTCCTTCCCTCAATGCCTTTTCCCACTCATCTTTTTGCAGGTAGAAAAGAGTCTTCAAATCCTCTATCTCCAAAACATTAAAGTCTGCTTCAGTCATCCCTCTCTTGTTTATCATTATGTTTCTTAGGATGCTGATCATTTCCTCATTCTCCCAAGGCATAAATGGTTCATCATCAGTTTTAACTTCAGGCTGTTCTGGTTGAGGGATCAGAGGTTGATCAGTTGTCTTTTCTTGTTCCATCTCCTTTTCCCTCACAGTCCTGAGTCTTCTTGTTCTTTTGGCAGGTGGCTCATCAGATGTTTCTTTTAAGATTGAGCTCTCAGTATAGACCCTTTTTAATTCTTTCTCTTTTTTCTTGGAATACTGGTCAAATACTGCCTCTCTACTCAGATTTCTTACAACCTCAGGCTTCATGCCTTTCTCAATCAGGTATCCACACATACCATCATATTTCTTTTTTAACTCTTCCAACTCAATCTTATCATCCTGTTTTACAAATTTTTTTGATACTATCTCTTTCTCACTGTTGTAAAGATCTTGAATTTGGTCAACAGTGTATTTTTCTAAGGCAGCTTCAGGATAGCCTCTAACTTTCAAATAAGTTTTATAATGCTCAGCATTTTTCTTTCTTTTCTCAACCTTCTTTAAGACTTCCTCTGCATTGATTTCAATGTTGCCTCTTTGAATATAAGTCTTTTCAGCTTGAGGGGTCTCAGTAGTGGAGCTTATACCAACTTTCTCTCCTCCTTGATCAGGGTTGTCATCACCCTCTTCATCAGACTCCTCAGAGTCATCCTCCTCATTATCTGATAAATCAATCATGGCATCTATTTTGGGTTCATCAGAGTCAGGATGCTCTGGTTCATCATCATTTTCATCTTTATCAGAAACATTAACATCAGGGACCCCTGGTAATTTTTCTCCTGGTTTCAGTGTTTGTAGGGGGATTGCCCTGATTGGTTCATCATCTTTTGGGGTTTCCATATAACATTTATTCTTTTCATCCCATATACCCCTCCTATCAGCTCTTTCAGCTTCAGCCTGCTCAGCAGATCTCTTCCTTCTTTGATAAAACTGTGCAAATCTTTCTGCTTTTGCAACAAACTCTCCATGCATCTTGGATAGTCTTTCTTGCTTGTCATGGATAGTTTCTGTCTCTTCAGCTTGAGCAGCTTCTTCTTGTTTTGTCACCTTTTCTGGTTCTTGTGTTTCAGCAGTTTGAACCTTTTGAGACCAACTTTCTTGTGGGTTTGTTTTCTGATCAGCTTTGACTTGCTCAGTCCAATTTCTTGAAGCCAGTACATCCATGGCTTCACCAATCTCCTCAGGTATAATCATGTCAGTACTTAGATTGGTTGATGGTTCAGCAGTCTCAGATTGTTGCTCCTGAAACTTGCTGACCACCCTTCCCAAAGAGTCATCAAACTCTTGATTTTTGTTCATATTTACCAAAATTTCAATCACCTCTTGATCTGCCACATCTTGAAATATCTCTTTTTCTACATTGGTTTCTTTGATCAATAGGTCCTGCTGTGCTAACTCTTCTTCTGTCAAGGAATGGGCAATTGCTTCCCTTTCCATTGCTTCTTTAATAAGTCTTTCTTTCTCAGCAAGAGCAGCAGCAGCAGCAGTATCTACAAAGGATACATCCTTCTCAACATATACAATAAGTTCATCATCAGTTGCTAAACCTTTTCCCTTTTCTTTCCTTTTTCTCACCTCTTCTTCATCCTCTTGCTCATCACTTCCAAACTCATCAATCTCTCTAAATAAGTTTTCCAATTCAGAGTCATGCTCTACCCTCTTGGAACTAGCTTCTTGATCATCATTTGGCTCAGTGTGTTCTAGTTCTTAGTAGCAACATTCACATTTACATTCTCCACACTCATTTCCTCATCCATAATCTCTGTCAATTCTTCTGTTAACACATTCTCATCATCATTGGTTACTTCTTCTCTCACATCCATTACAGATTAATCACTATCATCATACTCATTCATGATCATCTTCAAACCGTCAACATTTTCAACACTTATAGCATTAGGCATAATCACATCATTATCATCCATATTCTCCCCCTGTTTTGGGGCAGCTGAGGTCTTCTCAACCTCCTGCACCAGGTTTGAACTTTCAATTCAACCTCTACTAGCCTCTGCAGCAACATCACATTCTCTCCAGTCACCTCCTCATTCCTCATTTTCAACTCCTGATTCTCTTTCAACACTTCCTCAATTCTCCTTCTTAACTCAGCATTCTCCAACATTAGATCAATATTTCTTTGAAGTATGTTATCTTGTTGGCTTGAGGGTGGGTTTGTAGGGAATGGTTCATAAGTGGGTTGTTCAGTGATGGATGGGGATTGTGTGTGTTGTGTGCTAGGTATAAATGGTTCTGATTGGATTTGGCTTATAAGTGGTGAAGTATGTGGTTGTGGTGAGTGTTGTGTGGAGGTTTCAGGTTGGTCTAAGGTAAAGGATTGAGGTGGTGTTTGATGTGGTGAGGTTGGTGGTGGTGAGTGTGGTAGTGTTGGGATTGGTTGTTCAGGTTCTTCTCTTTGCCCCCCTGTTCTTGTGACATAATTCCCATCTCCAAATCATCTCCACCTTCATTTCCATCAACATCATCATCAGAATCTCCTTCATCACTGTCATCATCACCCCCTTCTTCCTCCTCTGAGCTCAGCTCAGGCACAGGCATTGTAGGTCCCCCCGGGGCGTCGCTGATCGATACGAGATCCGCACGAGGTCTAGGAGTGCGGAATCCTCCTAGACTCGTTTGTTGGTGTAAAGATGAGGAACACAAACACGTACACGAACAAATACACGAACAAATACAAGAACGGGATAAACAAATCTGCAGATTCTTTATAATAATAATTAAACGAACACGTTATATTGATAACCGAACACGTGATATGATATCACTATTACAGACTCTCGTCGACTCGATCGACTCAAACAACTTTCTGATTAACTGAACTCACGAACTAACTATTGATCAAACTAAACCAAGCCGTAACATCTAATATAAATACACGACAACTTCGCCTGATATGTTCATGCGAAGTTGTCCATAACTTCGCTTGTTCAACAAGTTCGCCTAGGCGAACTTGTTAATAACTTCGCTTTAAACAAAAACATAAATAACATTACAGACTCGATTACAGACACTAGACTATGAACTACTGACATTCATGCACCAACAGACTCCCCCTTGGCAGTAGCTTCATATCTTGATCTTTAAGCTCTTGTCTTGTAATCCTGTATCTTCACGCATGCACTCCTTCTCTAACACAAACTGACACGACTCTTTGATACTTCCTCGCTTCATCCTTCCAAGCAGGAATATAAAAGATTTTCTTCTCATTAAGCACCCTCAGATCAGCTTGCGATAAGTTTACCAAATGCATCGGATCGTAAACTCTAAGAAGCTCTTGTTCATCCTCGTCTTCCATCACCGCCTCTGCTGTCTCACAATCCACGTACCACCACTTTAGGTCCTTAAGCACATCCTTGGGCATTAGCTTCATCGGTACTTCTTTCAGGCACCGGATCGGTTTATACTTCATTACCATCCAAGGTTTTCCATCAGTTCTTAGACCTCTATCCTTGTCCTCAACAAGTTTTCCCTTTTGTGGCTTCAACAGCTCAAACTTCTTCTATTTTATACTCTCTCTCCAAACAATTTTCTCAATGACTCTAGCCATATTATCGTCACTTCGATTGATTAACCCCAATCTGGCTAAGTCTTTCACTTCACATTCCGGCAGTGTATTCAACGACCTTAACATTCTTTTAAAATACTGAACGCCGTTATACCGTTTGAGCACAAAGAGCTTCAACTGCTCATCATAGATCCAGCAAATAATCCCTTTCTTCGCTTCAACATAGCCTTTGATATTATAATTCTTCTTGAACATGGTTGGAACGGCAGGCTTTTTAGTCTTAATAAACCAATGAGCATATCCTTCTTTCCACCTAGGCTGCTCCTCCCACTCTGTCTCATCATTCTCCATCTCAGTACCAAAATCGGCTTTCTCAACATCTGGGATCTCGTGTTCAACATCTTCTTCTACTATCTCACCCTCTTCAATCTCATCTTCAATCACAATTTGTTCGCCAATCTTCTCAATCTCCTCGGTCGGCAGCACATCATCATCAAACATATCATCATCTTCTAGCATATCATCATTCAATTCTTTCAACGCATCTATCACATCATCATCATCATCAACCGTCACCACCTCATCACCACCAACTGCACCCGCAGACTCCCCCTGAGCTGTGGAAGTCCCAAGAGCTTGAGTAGTTCTTGGCAACTCACCACCTGCACCTTTCGGTGCATTGGGATCATCGTCTCTGTCATTTCTCTTCTTCGTCCTTAACTCGTCGCCTCTACAGCCTGTCTCCCCCTGAGATGCCAAGAACTCCTTCATAGCATCTATAATACGCCCATGTTCAACCAGGAGGGACGACTGTAGTTGATTCTCTGCTACAAGGCGCTGAATAGCCTGGGTCTGGATAAAGTTAATCCTCGATTGCTCTGCCACGACCCGCTCAAGTGCAGCTATTCTCTCTGAGTCCGTGAGGGTTGCATCGAAATCAAACCTCGTGTTAGATGTATCTGGAGTATACTCAGCTGGGATTTCGAATGTAACCGGGACATCAGAAGCAGTTGTGGACGTAACCGCAGGTGGTATCGTGACCGACAACCCTGCAGTTGCGACGACCGTCGACTCTACAAATCGTGCCACCACCTCTGAAGGAGTAAGCGTTGGAGGTGGTAACGACACAATCTCCGGAGTCGTCGTCTGTAGTGTGATGGATGGGATGCCGACAGCTGATGTAGCCACCACAGGAACATCTGCGGCGCTTGTAACCTGTACAGAAGTAGGAACAATTGACATACCTGACAGTGCGGATGGAGCGAAACGTACAATCCTTGAAGTCTCTCCAGCTCCCATACCTGCACCTGTCCTCTCCCGTCTCAAACGTCTAATCAACTTGTGAATGTCCTCTTCCTCTTCTTCTGACTCACTATCATCCACAGTCCTCTTTCTCTTCCCTAACGTTCTCTCTCGAGTCACCAACATCCTCCTCGCCTCATCCATAACGTCATTAAGATCTGAGTCAGCCACCGTCGAAGCTGCTCTAGTAACACTCACTTCCCGATCCTGTGCAGCAGAAACCTGCACTTCTTCTTGTGGATCAAAACGATCCATGTCGAAGAATCCTTGGCCGCTAAATGCAGCATCAAGGTCAACATCCTCCTCAGTCGACACCACAGGCACTGTAGGTACATCACGAGTTGCTCCTGCCTGTTGTGGTTGAGGGTCTCTGAACTCGTCCCCCCGAGCTGGCACATACCCCGGGTTTATTAAGAACCCAAAGAGTGGAGTATGCCTTGGACGACGTTCAGGCTTGCTCCTCGCACTCGAAGTACGACATTGAGCAAAGATACGTTTGCTCACACTCTCCACGTATCTTATTGGGCGTCGTTGTGGCAAATTTGGAGCCACATGGTTCAAGATCATCTGGATGAATCTTGGATACATTATGAACCGCTCACGAGCCATCGCCCTCCTCTGTCTATCGATCTCGTAAAAGACCATCTGACTAAAGCTATAACGTTTGTTATAAGTCAGAGCAGTCATTGCTGACTGCATGGTCGCACCCATACCATCAGTGCCCGCCTTCCTCCCAGACATACACACAATCATGACGTGCATGAGGAAGCACCACTGATCGAGCAGGAACCCCTTCCGTCTCTGGGTATCGCCCAATGGACCAGAATAGCCCATTCTTAGAAATGCTCCATCGCGAAACGGAGCAACAAACTCCGTAGGGTCATTCCGAGTCTCTTCACCGAAACGTAACGCCACCCGTATTTGTTCAGATGAGAACTGAACTTCTTGATTATTGACTGTTGCTCTCATAACCGGGGGCTCAACACGACAATCGTACTCCACCGTCTGCCAGAAGTCCTCGATATTGGGTAAGGATATCGGCAGTGTCGTCGTGATTGCGTGGAATATCCTCGAGCGTAGGAGGAAAGTGATTATCTAGCGATAATCCTCCACACCACTCGCTTCTGGGTCTAAGGTGATGAACATGTTGTGACCCGGGAAGAATTGCCTCTGATTATCTCCTCCGTCATCTCCTCCAGCACCTCCAGCACCGGCAACAGCAGCCATATCTGCAACAAACGAACCAAGTTAGATAAACATTAAGATTTAACACAAGTTCGCTTATCACCATGAGCGAAGTTGTGATAACTTCTGTATAGGAGAAGTTAAAGTTGGAGCGAAGTTGGGAACAACTTCGTTTCATCTTTAAGTTCGTCTAATAATTTAAAAATTAAAAGGTCCAGGCGAAGTTAATGTTAACTTCGCCTCACCACAACATCGACTCAGGCGAATTGAAGCTTCAGGCGAAGTTGAGCATCAGGCGAAGTTACGGTTAACTTCGCCTAAACCTTAAGTTCGCCTGAATATGAATCGGCGACAGTGAGTTTGATTCAAACTCGAAAATCCGATGTTTCGATTAATTTTGACGATTGAGGAGGCTAAAACACATAATATTAATGATAACTAAACGACCAGGTTGTACATGACCACGTGAAAACAAGTTTTGAAATCGGGTTTAAGGATCGGTCGTCCGAGGTTATTACCCGGTTGTCGAAACAACCTTAGATTAACATCAATGAACGGATAATACGATGTAATAACCCAACCAACCTTTAAATCGGTTTGAGATCGAAGAAAGAAAACAAGTATGATCGAAGGTTAAGATCGCTAAGTTCGCTGGATAATCGGAGATAAGTTCGCTGATCAGAAAATAATGAACTGTTTGACTTTTGAAAATCCTTATATAGGGGCGAAGTTATACAGGCGAAGTTAAGGTTAACTTCGCCTAGGCGAAGTTATTCACAAGTTCGCCTGTTTAACAACATCGCCTATATTTACAAAATCAACCTTTATAATTTGAACATTTTGCAATTAACGTTTAAAACTTTCATTTAAGAACTAAATGACACGATCAAGTCCAAGTAGCCTGTTATATAAAAAAAATACAACTACATAAAAAGAAAACTTTAAACAATTTAAGTATAAGGGATCAAATTTCAGTCTCGATAGGGACTGCTACGTTTTAGAAAAGATCCGAACAGGAATCATACTAATTATGTGACTGTCACATAGATCCGTGTTTAGCTGTATTATGACATAAAGAGACAGGGTGTAAGCTGGTAAATAACTTAAGATGGTTTTCATCGTTTCTGTGATACGAGTTAGGTTCAATTAAGCCTCAAAATTTAAGTGGGCAACAACTCAGAGATTATGATGCCTCCTATCTATTCTCAAAGCGTATTTGGCTTTCCCCAAGTCACCCCGAATTGACTTCGACCCTTAGTGTCTGATTAAGTTTGTAATTACTCTTCATCTCCTTCCCGTTCTCTTTCTTACTCCATGATTAAGAAGTCTTGATATGTTGAACTCTAAAATGTTTCAATAACTCATAAGGTTTTTTTTTTTTTTTTTTTTTTTTTTTTTTTTTTTTTTGTTTTATGATAAACATTTACATAGACTTCAGAGTATTAACCAACTGCAAGTCCCGAATCTGGATCACTGCAGTTTCTTGAAACGCTATCTTCACGGGAATCAGAACACTTACGGGCTCGTGTATGACTGGGTAATCGCTTTTCTGCCTATCATTCGGAAAGATATATATGAAGACATACAAAACTCGTAAGGAGTTTCCACGTAAAATCAAGTAGTTTTAGTTTGTATCACATCTACTTTTACGCACCATAAAAAGTTACCATGACATACAATGACTGTCCTAAAGCCTTTTAAGCCTAATAACTTCACTAGTTAAGCACACAGAATCAGTATATCTATCATTTTCCAAGGTTGGATCAATTTTCTGTTAAACATAGCTAACGAACTTCTTACGAAGTAGTAGACTTGAAAAATAATTTCATTTCCCTTAAAAAAAATTTAACATTAATCGCCCCGGTCAAGTCAAGTCGTCAGGTTAACGGCTATCCCGAAGATCCAATGGATCAGCTGGACCGACCACATACTAGTATGTGTCTTTCAAACTAAGTACGATCGACTAATTTTAAGCGAAAAAATGAAAACTCATCATAAACCGCCCCGGTCACTTTCAGTCATCTGGTTAATGGCTATCCTCATATTCTACAAGTAGAATTGAGGACCAAACATATCCTAAGACATGTCCTTCAAACTGTGGTAACCGACATACTTTTAAGCGATAGTGATTTTTTTTTTTATTTTATTTTATTTTATTTTTTTAATATAACTTGAAAAACATGGTTACTCAGGATTGATCATCCCATTCAACTCAATAAGGTTTTGAAATCTTGTTTTGTCAAACGCTTTAGTATAAAGATCAGCGAAATTATCAAGCGTATCCACCTTTCAAGCACAATCAGTTTCTTCTCAGCACAATCCCGTATAAAATGATGACGTATGTCAATATGTTTAGTTTTACTATGCTTCACGGGATTGTTAGTTACTGAGATAGCAGCTGTGTTATCAATGCAAATAGGTGTAAGTAAGAAATTCAGACCATAGTCGCGCAAATGTTGTTGAATCCAAAGAACCTGGGAGTAGCAGTTGGATGCTGCCATGTATTCTGCTTCACAGGTTGAAATTGCGACTGAAGTCTGCTTCTTGTATTGCCACGACACCAATCTGCCACCAAGAAACTGACATCCTCCAGTTGTTGACTTCCGACTCTGATTGCACCCTCCATAATCAGAATCTGTGTAAGCGACTAGCTCCAAGTCTCCTCCTCTCGGGTACCACAACCCCAGCTTCGGTTTGCCCTTGAGATACCGCAAGATCCTCTTCACACCCTTCATGTGAGATTCCTTTGGGTTTGCCTGAAAACGAGCACAAAGACAAACAGCAAACATTATATCAGGCCTAGAAGCAGTTAAGTACATTAAAGAACCTATAATAGCCCCATACTGAGTTAGGTCCACATCTGCATCACCGTCTGACTCAGCACCCAATTTGTGATTGACGCAGATTGGAGTGTCGAATGGAGTGCTGTCCTGCATCTTGAAGCGTTTGAGCACATCACGGACATACTTGGTATGATGAATGAACATCCCATCCTTCTTCTGATCAACCTGCAATCCTAAAAAGAAAGTTAGTTCACCCATAGCACTCATTTCAAACATTTTCTTCATGACGGCCTCAAACTCCTGACACATGGAGACTTTTGATGCAGCAAAGATAATGTCATCCACGTAGACTTGCACCAGCAGGAAGTCGCTTCCTTCTCTCTTAACGAACAACGTGCTATCAATCTTCCCTCTTTCAAAACCATTTTCAAGCAAGTAGTCTGATAAAGTTGAGTACGAGGCACGAGGTGCCTGATGTAGTCCATACAATGCCTTGCTTAACTTGTACACGTGGTCTGGAAAGTCTGGGTCAGGAAAACCCGGAGGCTGCTCAACATACACAACCTCATCAACTTTCCCATTCAGAAACGCACTCTTCACATCCAACTGAAATACCTTCATTTTTTTATATGCAGCAAACGCCAAAAACAATCTAATGGCTTCCTACCTTGCCACAGGAGCGAACACTTCATTATAATCAATACCCTCTTGTTGATTAAATCCTTTCACAACTAGTCTCGCCTTGTTTCTTATGATAATCCCTTTCTCGTCTCTCTTGCACTTAAACACCCATTTTGTGCCTATCGCATGCACATGCTTCGGTTTTTCAACCAAATCCCAAACTTCCATTTTCTTGAACTGAGCCAACTCTTCTTGCATGGCTTCGACCCACGAGCTGTCCTTGAGAGCCATTTGATAATTCTTCGGTTCAATCTGGCTGATAAAACAGGTGTACAAGCATTCGTTGATTATCCCTGTCTCCTTGATGCTTGTGTAAACACAGGTGTGCTCATTCAAGCTACGTCTTGTTTGTACACCGGAGGACACATCACCAATCACATTCTCCAATGGGTGATCTTTATGAATTCTCGTGGTCGGAACAGAACAGACATGCAAATTGTCTTCCAAGTTAGAAGAGAGCTCGTCAATGGTTGTTTCATACTGAGAGTGAAATGGATTGAAAAATTCTTCTTCAGTCGAGGCAGTAGGGGTATCGACAGCATTTGATGAGGAAGGTTGACATTTATCGATCAGCTGTCTTTGCAATAGATTATCTTCCTCATCAAGGATCATCTTCGTAGCAATTCTCTCTTCTTCTTCAGAAATATCCAAATACGGTATGTTAAAAGACTTAAAAAGTTTAACATAGTCGAAAAACTCCGCAGGTCCGTTGCTTGGTTTTGGCGGCTGGTAACTTGTGATATCGGTGTTACACACCACCTCAACCTTGCTAGTCGATGTATTGAAGACACGTCTGTTGGGAGTCCCAACAACATAACCGACTAATATTCCTTCATCGGCTACTTCACCAAATTTAGAATTTGTCTTCAAAATCGAACAAGGGGACCCGAATGGTTCAAGACCACTCAAGTTGGGCTTTCTCCCATGCATAAGCTCATAACAAGTCTTTTAACAGTTAAGACCCTATTCAGAACATAACAAGCTGTAGCAACAACTTCAGCCCAAAACACCACAGGAAGCTTCGAATCAGCCAGCATAGTTCTGGCTCCTTCAATTAACGTTCTGTTCTTCCTTTCAGCCACTCCATTCTGTTGCGGTGTATACGGAGCGCTGTATTGGTGTTCAATCCCTCTCTGAAGGCAGAAGATCTCCATCTCAAAATTCTTGAACTCCGTTCCATTGTCACTCCTGATGAACTTAACCCTTTTATCCATTACGTTCTCAACTTTGGTAATCAAATTCTTCACCATCTGAGCCGTTTCGTCTTTTGATTTCAGGAAATACACCCACGAATATCGTGAGTAGTCATCAGTGATCACCAAGCAATAAGAAGTTCCTCCAAGACTTTTTGCATTCACGGGACCGAAGAGATCCATGTGAAACAACTCCAGAGTACTGGCAATTGAATTGACTTTCTTGGTGAGATGGGATTTCTTGTGCTGCTTTCCCTTCTTGCACGCTATACATTTATCTTCAAAATTGAAATTTTTCAAGGGAACGCCCAGCACAAGCCCATTCCTGACAATGTGGTTCATCTTCCGAAGATGAATGTGCCCCATTCTCCTATGCCACAATTCGGACTCTGTTTCACTCACTTTTGTCATAAGGCATGATTCTGCCGTGGCCATTTCAGTTGATCTCATATCCATAGTGTACGTATTTCTTTCACGTGGAGCCTTCATCAAAATCCACTCCTCAGGTATCTGAAAACCAGGTTTTAACACGATCGCCTCATTCTTCGTAAAGTGAACGGTGTATTCCTTATCACAGATCTGCGACACACTCAGCAGATTGTGCTTCAATTCTTCTACAAAGTTAACCTTCTCCAAAGTCATCTTTCCGTTTGACACCGTTCCCATTCCAGTAATCTTGCCACCACTTTCACCGGCAAAGCTAACTCTCCCTCCTTGAAAAGGTTTCAAATCGTGTAACAAGTATTTGTTACCCGTCATGTGCCGGGAACAACCGCTATCTACAACCCAAAGATTGTTGGCAGCCCTGTTCAACTGTTCCTGCACAATAAAGCAAAAGATTAGAATTTAGGGACCCAAGACCAACTGGTCTTGGATCTATACATCCCAAACTTTGGCTTTCCAAAGTTAGTATCTCGGTAACTCCTGTAAGTCCCATTAGGATATCTCATTGAAGATTGATTGTGAGGCCTTCCAAACCGCTGTGAATTGAAAGAATTATAGCTTGTGGTTTCGTTATTAGCAGTGTAAAACTGAGATTTGTTTCTATGAAAACCTGAATTAGTCACATTTTTGAATTTTAAGTGGTTTTCATTTTTAGGAGCATGATAATTACTATTAGGTCTATTCTCAGCTTTAGTAGGCCTTACACCTCTGAATCGCTGCTTCAGAGGGCAATTTGCAACAAGATGTCCTAATTGATTACATCTAAAGCAGCACCTATGCTCAACCTTTTTATCAACCGGTGTTTTAGATGTCGAGGCTATATTACCGGCCGTTCGTCTCACATATGGTGGGACGTACGGGTTTACTGGAGTACTCTTTTTATTCATTTTATCTTTTTCTCCACTCTTGGGTAACACAACCTCCCCAGACTCGGATGACTTATCCGAATCTGACGAGACAGGACTCTGATCAGAAATCTCAACACTTGAAACAGGCGAACTTGTTTCGCCTCTACTAACATTTGGTTCTTTAACAGTTACCTTAATTGGCACTGTCTGAGCAACCTCAAAGTCAACAGATTTCTGAACACTAGGGTTAAAAGTGTAATTGTGATTGTACGGTGGTGGAACCTCATGATAACCGATTCCTCCCCTCTTGACTGAGGAACCTTGATCACTAACAAGGTGATCAAGTATAGCAGAGGAATTTCTGAACTGCTCCAGTTTTCGATTCAGTTCCACCACTTTCACCTGGTGGTCAGCAATCTGTTTTTCTCTCTCAGCAATTAGTTTTGTCTTTTCTTCCAAAACCTCATAACTTAAATCAATCACTTCAATTTTTTCAGCAAGTTTAGTTTTTAAACTTTTAACATCTTTTTCACAAGCTTTTATATTAATTTTATAATTATTTTCTCTTGATTTAATAAAGTGATGATCTTCTTTTAAGGTTTTAAATTCAGCATCCAACCTAACATACTGATCGGTTATGGTTGCTAGTTGCTCAGACAAGTTCTCACATTTTGAACAAGTTGGTTTAGAACATACCTCGGAGAGCTGGTCATTAACGTCTGCCATTAAAGCTTTTTCCTCTCCGGTAACCTTCTCACTTTCTTCAGTTTCTACCTTTGCCAAATTTGCCTGCTCAAAAGTTTCTTTAAAAAGCAGGTTCCAGTTGTATTCTCCATCTGCTCTAGACATCATGGCACTATAATCTTTTCTACCCTCACTTTGCTGTGGAGACCTACCCTGACTTCGTTCCACACGCTCATTCCAGCATTCTTTTGCAAAGTGACCGTTTTGTTGACAATTGTAGCATCTCACCTTTGCCTTGTCAAACCCCGGCTTTCCACCGACAAACTTCCTTCCCGTCTTTCTCATAAACCTCTTTACTCTTCTCACGATCATGGCCATTTGCCATTGTAAATCCATTTCTTCCATGTCGTCAGCATCAATCTGATCGTAATCTTCATCCAACATAGCTGGATCAACAATCTTCCCTTGAATGTAGTTCTCATAGGAAGCGATGAAGGAAGCATAGAGACCAAACTGCTCTTCAGCAGACTTGACACTCATAGGCATCTTGGAGTAGTTGTTGCTTGGAGAACTTGGAGAGCAACTACTCTTGCTTACCTGGGGTTGAGAACCACTCGATCCAGCTGCTACATAGCAAACATCCCCATTAGTGTTAACTGACACATGCCCCTCATGTGATGAGTTGGGGCCCGACTCTCCCTTTGTGTAGTAGGCAGCAGATTCAGTCTTCGATCCTGAGCTAGTGTTGACTTTAGCTCCATACATACCTGGATCTTGGACCTGATCCATAGGTGTCTCTTTTCTGACCATGTTAAGCTCAAAGGTTCTGAGCTTGTTGACTGCCGTTTCAAGATCATATGTGGGAAAGTCCTTGTCTTCCCTCATCAGCACAGTGTACATCTCCCATTTTGGTGGGAGAGCATCTAGAAGCTTCTCAACTATTTCTTCTTCTCGGTAGGAAATGGAATAGTTGCTCAATTCAGTCATCAGATGGTAGTATCGAGTGATAATATCATCTAAAGATTCATTCTTCAAATACTTGAAGACTGAAAACTGGGTTTTGAGCAATTTTATTTTTGAAGCCCGGATTCCTACATTCCCTTCAAATCTGCTCTCAAGAGCTTCCCAAAGCTCTCTTGCTGATGTGTACTTTCTAAACGTATGAAGGATCTCTTGTGGAAGAGCCATAGTAATAGCAGCATGAGCCTTGCTCTCAGCCTCATACATCTTTTTCTCTTCTTCTTCCATTTTACTATACTTCTTGATTTGGTCACGACCTTCATACTCCATAATTGGTGGAATATAACCATCCTGGATGCATACCCACATCTTCGCATCCTGGTATTTGACCGACTGTATGAACCGATCCTTCCATGCAACGAAATCGGTTCCCTTCAGCAATCTTGGGGCCTTGGTAGCCGACCCTGCTTCAACTTCCATCTTCACTAACTCAGAGATGTTGATCGACGACATCTTTCCCGAAAAGTAAGAAACCTGAAAAGTTAAAAGATTTTTTTTTTTTTTTTTTTTTTTAAAGTACTGTAGGCGAAGTTACGGAGAACTTCGCTTGAAGTAGGCGAAGTTGTAGAGAACTTCGCTGAAGAACTTTGCTGACGAACTTCGCTGATAACACTGCTGTATAACTTCGCTGATTAACTTCGCTGATTCTTAACTTCGCTTGAGGTAAGCGAACTAAAGAGGTAGGCGAAGTTGTAGAGAACTTCGCTTGAACTAGGCGAACTTGAGAAGGTAGGCGAAGTTGTGGATAACTTCGCTTAACCTTATATCTTCGCCGAAACCCTACGAACAGTGACGGCAACTTCGCCTGATGAACACGAAGTTTCTGCAGATCTGTAAATCGGATTTTAACAAGGTTTTTGACGGTGTAAGGGCTTGAACACGATGGTAGGAGGTAAGAATGATCAATAACACAGAAAACACGTCCCGCGAATAGTCGAAACGTGACGATTTCTACACCCGCGTGAATATCCCGAACCACACAATCGAGCAAAAGCTCTGATACCAATTGTAGGTTCCCTGGACGGATCACACAAGATATCCCGGTCTACTCAGGTGCGGAATCCCTGCGTAGATCGTTACGAGCGTAGAAAGCAAATCAAACAAACACGATACGATAAACGAACACGTTATATTGATAACCGAACACGTGATATGATATCACTATTACAGAACTCGATCGACTCAAACAACTTACTGATTAACTGAACTCACGAACTAACTATTGATCAAACTAAACCAAGCCGTAACATCTAATATAAATACACGACAACTTCGCCTGATATGTTCAGGCGAAGTTGTCCATAACTTCGCTTGTTCAACAAGTTCGCCTAGGCGAACTTGTTAACAACTTCGCTTTAAACAAAAACATAAATAACATTACAGACTCGATTACAGACACTAGACTATGAACTTGTGACATTCATGCACCAACAGGCATCACAGCCAGATCATGGTTTAACAACCAAGGTAAATTTTCAAATGGAACATTTACATCAAAGTTATTAGAGACACCTGGATTTTTTATTCTTTTGTACGCATCAAGATCTTGCAGTTTATGTGTGTCTCAAATTGTTGGTAAGTCTTGTAATACACTATTAAATATGATCTGCAGGAAACTTGGGTACTGTAAAAATCTTTTTCTTTCTGGTTTCTTCAGATTCCCCAATAGCCCATCAAAAATCATCTTGGAAAAGTTAAAGTGCAGATCAAAAATTGTTCCAACAGAGGCATTTGCTAGATCAAGACTCATCAAAGTCCATGATCCCTTCCTCGGAGCAAATCGATGAATAATGTGGTGAATCAGAAATCTGTACAGCATTGGAAATAAACCCTTCTGAAACTGTCCTTCATGGACATTTCCCTGATAACCCATCGTTTCTTTAAAGATTTTCAACAAGTGTTTTGTGTTGAAGTTTATGTGGTTGTGATCATCATCATTTAGTCTTAAACACCTCCTGATCATTCTTTCTGTGATCTGAATCTCTTGTCTGGCCACGGTTGCTTCTATTCTTTTTCCATCAACATCTTCAACCAACTCTGCTGATCTCCAGAAATCCAAGGAGTGATTTCTGTAAATAATCGGGCTTTCAGTGAGTGCAAAATTGATGTTCGACTGCGCCATCCACGAAATCATTCGAGCCATTGGTGTATTTTCTGGTGTCACTTGTAATAATGCGCACATATTGTGCTTCGGCTCAAAAACATAATTCGGCTAGTTGTCTGCCATAGCTGAAATTCACAAACAAACATATTCAAAGTGAAATTAGACATAAAGTTTAATACATTAGACAATTTCAAGTTATAAAAATGAAGTAGAAAGAAAGAAATCTTCAAGAACCTGTTCTTTGACAAATTAATAACCTAAACACATAAACAGAGTGTTAGTACTCGAATACATAATCAAGTCACATTACAATCTAATCCTGATCGGAAAACATAATATTTAATGCATACCTAGTCGAAATTCGAAGGCTGACAGAAATTAGGGTTTGGATTAATGTTGAATTCGATAAGTCGGTTATGTTTCTTAGTGAGGAAGGATTTGCAGTGGAAGGAGAGAGAGATAGGGAAATAATTTTGAAAAATTTGCCTAAGTCCCACTTTTATACTTATTTTGAAAGTGGGTTTTAAATGCTTTTTGTCATTTTGTGAATTATTAGCTGTCACCCAGTAACATTATCCACTTGATATATTAAGAACTTTTAATTTCACTTAAGAACATAAGACCTTACTCGAAAGCTTAATATATCCAAAGTCTACTCGGTCTACTTCCATTAACAAACCTTACTCGGTCAAACTTTACTTGGAATAATTTTCAATTTGGAATATACAAAGTTTGCTCGAATTCTTTTATTTTCAAACCATGCTCAATCAAGTAAATTAATTTAAAGTTAAGACATAATGAAGAAAGCTTACCCGAAATACTTGATTTCTTGAGAAATTAATCACAAGGCAAATAATCAAATATAGCTATCAAATAAACATTCTCACTAAGAATCAATTAAGATCCTCACAAAGATTTCTCAAATTCAAATTAAAACTCATCTAGCATGAACCCTAAAAAGAATCATAATCAATTTTATCATACTAGCATATTCAGGTAACACATTCATTCAAGTATGCTTTTATAGATAGGGTGCTCGAGTACTCTTTCAAATGTAAAGTGTGCTCGGACAACAATCTTATGTAAAGTATACCCGAATAACTTTCATATGGTACAAAGTGTGCTTGAAAAGAAATTCTAGCAGACAGTGTACTCGGAAAGTTAAAGTTTGAAATTACCAAGTATATTGAAGGAACACAAGGGTACCCGAAATATAAAGTGTGCTCGGAAAACAAAGTTTGCCTGAAAACACTTGTAATTTCAAAGAAATCATAAACACACATATCACAGAGCATGCTCGGAATGAAATGAAACACATAAACATTTAAGTGTGCTATAGTCTAAAATTTCATTGAGCTTGCACGAAAATCCTATGTTAGCACTTAGCTTTCTAGGATAAACGCATTCAATCATCAGGTATTCCCTTGCTCAAGGAAACTCAACATATTAAAACATACCCGAAAAATGACAAACTTAAATAGTAACATCTAAGCGTGCCCGGAAAGATTAACAAGCCTTTCCTAACAACATATTCAACTCAAAGCTTACTCGGTGTACTCACTTAAGTTCACAAAGTTTGCTTGGAAACACAATCAGCACATAACATGCATAGCTTACTCGAAACTAGCATATAACATGCATAGCTTGCTCGAAACAAGAATTTCTTGTTAAAAGACAGCTATTTCAACACATAATCATCTCAAGACTTCAAGCTTACTCGGGAAAGTGAGTGCAACAGTGTACTCTACCCGAAAAGCGTAAACACTTCAAAGTATGCTCGAAAATCATAAAGTTAGTCAGAATGACTAAGCTTACTCGGAATGTTTGAAAATTATCAACCTTACCCGAAACAACATATTCACACATAGACAACTGTTTTGTACTCGGAAAGGTTAAACCTTACCCGAAAATACATATTCAAACAGTTTGTGCTCGAGAAGGTTATAAATCATCAAACCTTACTCAAACTTACATATTCACACATAATCAACTGTTTTGTACTCGGAAAGGTTAAACCTTACCCGAAAATACATATTCAAACAGTTTGTGCTCGAGAAGGTTATAAATCATCAAACCTTACTCGAACTTACATATTCAGCCTATTTTAGACAAAATGCAACACTTTTTGACTTAAACCACTTTTCAAAGACATTTCAAAGTTATGTATCATTTCAGAACATAGTTTAAGAGCAAATGGTGCATTTAGAGATCAAATTTCAGTTATACTTCACTTCAAAACAATTTCTTTTATAAACTGAAAAGATCTCAGGAATGGGATCATATTGACTAAATAGCTTTCTCAATACTTCACTCTCAGCATTATTATGACAACTTAGATAGGTTAACAGCAGGTTTAAACTTAGCATGATTTTCATCTCTTTGGTGATATGATTAAGGTTCAATTTGAGCATAATGCAA
Source organism: Bidens hawaiensis (assembly GCF_021521415.1). Classification (NCBI taxonomy): domain Eukaryota; kingdom Viridiplantae; phylum Streptophyta; class Magnoliopsida; order Asterales; family Asteraceae; genus Bidens; species Bidens hawaiensis. Next base: position 1,671,390 of record NW_027491297.1, on the reverse strand, counting down.
TAATGTCAACACTGTGCTCTGATGCCTCATATCTCTTCTCAAAGCTTATTTGGCTTTCCCCAGATCACCCCAATTTGACTCCAACCTCCTGTATTTGGTCAAAAATAGTTTTTGTATGACAAAACTTATTGTAATTTTGCATTTTTAGATTCAAACATTTGTAGAGGTTGAACGTTGGACTTACAGTTAGCAACAAGCCTTTCATTCAAGATGAGACAGATTTTGCCAACATCTTTGTAGTTCTTGTTGTAACCCTCTTGTTTGATAAAATATTTAAAACACTTATCAACTTTTGGTTGATTTATTCATTCTCCCCCTTGTTTTTGATATTTTCTCAAATTTTCTTAAGCATGTTCTATGTCATATTTAAAGATGTTTCATTTTGGTTGACCAAATAACAACAGGCTCGTGTATGACTGGGTAATCACTTTTCTGCCATATCATTCGGAGAGATCTATCTTGAGACATGCAAAACAACTATGCATCTCAACATAAAGATTAGCATATTCATTATGTTTATATCACCTTAGATTTTACATCATCATGAGAAAGTAACCATACATGTTAATGACTATACTAAGGCCTTTTTAGCCTATTAATTCCATATGATCAGCTAAGTAGTCAATGTACTATCATTTCCCAAAAATACAGTTTAATATTCAATCACCCCAGTACCTCTTCATTGTCAGGTTAATGGCTATCCTGTTTGACCAAAGGTGGTCAACATGACCAAACATACATGTGAATATATGTCCTATCAAAGTCAGAGTTATTGACATAGTTTTAAGTGAAGAAATAAGAAACAAGTCATAATTGCCCCAAATGCATTCAGTTTTCAGGTCAATGGCTATCCTTTGAATCTATAGAGATTTAAGGACCAAACATACATAGGTGCATGTCCTTCCAACTGGGCAAATGACATAATTTTTCAGCAAAAATAACTACTTGAGACTTTCCCTTTTAAAGAAACCTTCTTTTAAGCTTCTTAAAAGCTTGAACTGAATAATCTTATCATATCTCTACACCATTAATCAACTTGCTCATGTTTTGACCAAAATATAGTATTTATGCAAAATTCATTATAAATTTCATTGAATCACTTAATTTTGACATAAAACACATTTTGACACAAACAGTTGCTTCACATACTCAAATCTTAATCATTCTTTCATCATCAAGAAAAACATACTGTACTCACATTCAATGTCTATTCTATCTTAACAACTTCAGAAGATCAGATTAAGAACATATTCAAGTAACCATAAACATTTGATTACTCATGACATTATATAAGCAATTAATCTCACCTAAACAGATCAAACTACTTATCATAACATCAGATCAGTTAACATGATAGTCAAGAATTATCATCAATTTCAAACAAATAGCACAGATAGTTACTTAACCACCTATCAGTTAACTTCAAAACAGTGACATAATCAAAACATAATCAATCAACATTCAGTTGAAACATATTCAATATGTGTAATCTCTAAGAAAATAATCAGTTATCACAGAGAGACACACATAGAAACTGTTAAGTCACATATCATAGAACATACTCAGTAACATATTTAGCAACATATTCAGCAACATATTCAGCAACATATTCAACATGTGTGACCTCTTCTAAAATATTCAAGTAGCACATAGAGGTACACAACCAAGCACACATCCTTAATCAGATTTCATCAGAGTTGATCATCCCCAGGGCTTTCAAAAGAAAGTTGAACCTGGTTCTATCAAGTGGTTTGGTGAATAGGTCAGCCAGATTATCACTTGTATCAACTCTTTGCATTTCAATCAAACCTTTTTCACTGCAATCTCTGATGAAGTGATGTCTGATTTCAATGTGCTTAGTCTTAGAATGTTGCACAGGATTCTTAACAGTAAAATATGCAGCAGTATTATCAATCAGAATAGGGGTGTTTAGAAATTCAAACCTTAGTCCATCATCTGATTCTGAATCCAGAGAACTTGTGCACAACAGGCAGATGTAACAACATATTCAGCTTCTGCAGTGGAGATTGACACTGTGGTCTGTTTCTTGCATTGCCATGACACTAGCCTTTCACCCAAAAACTGGCATCCCCCGATGTTGACTTTCTACTCATATTGCATCCATCATAATCACTGTCTGTATATGCAATCAGATCAAAGGATTGGTTCTTTGGATACCAAATCCCTAAGTCTGGTATTCCCTTCAAATATCTGAATATTCTTTTCACATCATTCATGTGGGAGACTTTTGGATTTGATTGGAACCTAGCACATACACAAACAGCAAACATGATATCTGGTCTTGTTGCAGTCAGATACATCAGAGATCCAATCTTGGCTCTGTATTCATGTTCATCAACTGACTCCCCCTTTTCATCAGCAATCATCTTTTCTTTGGTGTCCATTGGAGTTGAGGCAGCCTTGTAATCATGACAGTTGAACCTATTCAAAATGTCCTGTACATACTTAGCTTGGTGAATGAAGATTCCTTCATCCTTTTGTTGAACTTGCAGTCCCAGAAAGAAATTCATTTCACCCATGGAACTCATGCTGTACTTGGACTTCATCACCTCTTCAAACTCCAAACACATATTTTCATTTGTAGATCCAAAGATGATATCATCAACGTAGACTTGTAAAAGCAGCAAATCTGACCCTTTTCTTCTGTAGAAGAGTGTCTTGTCAATGGCTCCCCTTGTGAAGCCATTTTCAAGTAAATGAGTTGATAACTCGTCATACCATGCTTTAGGAGCCTGATGCAATCCATAAAAGGCTTTGTTTAACTTATACACCCTGTTTGGATACATAGGATCCTCAAAACCTGGTGGTTGAGCGACATACACTTTTTCATCAATCTTTCCATTAAGGAATGCAGATTTGACATCAAGCTAGAATACTTTTATGTTCTTTGAGGCAGCATATGCAAGAAAAATTCTTATGGCTTCCAGTCTTGCAACTGGTGCAAACACTTCCTCAAAGTTTATCCCTTCCTTTTGAAGACATCCCAGTGCTACAAGTCTAGCTTTTTTCTTAATCACCAAACCCCTTTCATCCCTGTTGTTTATGAACACCCATTTGGTTCCAATTGCATATCTGTCATGTGGCTTGTCTACAAGATCCCATACATGTAAATCTCTAAACCGGGCCAATTCCTCTTGCATTGCCTCCACCCAACTATTGTCTTTTAAAGCTTGAGCAATATTCTTTGGTTCTAATTGGGATAGAAAGCAACAGTACAGACAGATGTTTGCTATCTCAGAATGACTTCTTGTTACTCTTTCATGCAAGTCACCAATGATATTTTCAGCAGGATGATTCTTTTCAACAGTAGGAGTTTGTATTATCATATTTGTAGACAAATTTGTGTCAAGATTTGTTTCATTGATTTCAGGTTCTTCAATGATCAAATCAGCTTCTGCATCATGAAACTCTGGTGCTTCATCATTGGTTTGTCCTGAAGTAGATGCACCATTATTTCCCAGATTCAAACTTTGAAACAAGTCTTGAATCTTGTTGTGGAAGCATTCTCAACTTCATTTGATTGGTTGCTTGTGTCACTCCCATTCTGAACATGATCATTTTGTACATAAGGACTATCTTGACTTGTCATTTCCTGATCTTGTTCAATGTCATTGTTTGAGGAGCTTTTCACAAAAGTGTATTCCTTTTCTTTCCTAGTAACCTTTTTCCACAATTCTTCCAAGTCCAGTTCTTTCTTCTTATTTTCTTCAAGTACACTGGTCTTGTAGAATGTATCATCAAAGTCTTCAGAATAAATCTTGAATGACTTAATTAACCTCTCATGATCAAACAACCATGTTGCACCACTGACTGTGTTGAATTGATTCTCATTAAAAATGATGTCAGATGACTCTATTACACTCAAGTGATCTCTCACATATACTCTGTATGCCTTTGAGTGAGTAAAATATCCAACAAAAAAACAATCTAGTGACTTAGTTTGAAACTTGTTCAAATAATCTCTAGTGTTCAATAGAAAACATTTGCAACCAAAGGGCTTGAAAATTTTGATATAAGGCTTTCTGTTATTGAAAATTTCATATGGAGTCTTGTTATACCTTTTGTTTACAAGTACCCTGTTCTGAACATAACATGCTGTATTGATTGCTTCAGCCCAAAAAGTGACAGGCAGATTTGCATCAGCCAACATGGTTCTGGCAGCTTCTATCAAAGTTCTGTTTCTTCTTTCTGCCACACCATTTTGTTCAGGAGTTCTAGGAGCTGAGAATTGTTGAAGTATTCCTTTCTGTGTGCAGAATTCTTCCATAACTCCATTCTTGAACTCTGTACCATTGTCACTTCTCATCATCTTGACTTTCTTATTCAGCTTATTCTCAATCATTGTGACACAACCTTTGATCAACTCAGCAGTCTCATCCTTGGTACTTAGGCAATAAACCCAAGTATATCTTGAATAGTCATCAATGATCACCAGACAGTATCTCTTCTTTCCAATACTTGGCACACTCACAGGACCAAAAAGATCCATGTGAAGTAACTCAAGTGGTTGATCAATTGAGTTGATGAGCTTTGTCATATGAGTAGACTTGTGTTGTTTTCCCTTCTGACATGAGTCACAATGATCATCTAACTTAAATTCTCTTGTAGGTAAACCAATCACATGTTCACCCTTGACCAGTCTATTCAGGTTCTTTAAGTTTACATGACACAGTTTCCTATGCCACAATTTTGACTCATTTTCAATGGCTTTTGAAACAAAACATGCACCACCTCTTGAAATAGCTTCTTTCATATTCAACTCATACAAGTTGCCATTTCTGGGTGCCATCATCATAATCATCTCAGGTGGAATTACAAACTCAGGTTTTAAGATGAAACAATGAGAATCATCAAAACTAACTTTGTAACCTTTATCACACATATGTGATATGCTCAGAAGATTGTATTGAAGTCCCTCAACATGAAACACATTATCAAATGACACTTTTTCATTTGTCAAGAATCCTTTTCCCACAATCTTTCCACCATTTTCATCACTCCCAAAAGCAACAGGACCTTCATATTTCTCTTCATAGTTCACAAGTGACCTTTTGTCACAAGTCATGTGCCTAGAAAAATCACTATCCATATACCATATATCATTCAATGGAGTGGCCTGTCCTACACAAAGAGAAATTTGATTAGTTCAGTGATGAGATGCAAGCTTCATCAACTTGCAACTTATCAGTGTCAATTTCAGTGGCAACTTGGGAAGTGAGTGTTGAAGGTTCAAGATCTTCATGAGTGATTTCCAAGTTGTCTGAATGGTCAGTTTCATAACCACACTCTCTTGGTGTTTTAACAAGTGAAGCTGAATTGTTAAGCTCAACTGAGTCAGTCATCTTCTCTTGTAAGACATAGTCCTTAGTTTCTGAGAAGTCTCTTACATCAGTCACAGCTTCAATTTTAGTTTCTGTTTTAGGTTTCCAAGTGAAACCTTGTGGTTCATATCCATGTTTCATCAAGAACTTCTCATCACCAGTAAGTTCAGTTGGTTTCATTCTCTGATAAGTTTCTTTCTTTGTTGTCCTCTCACTGTTTGAGGATTCTTGAGACTCATCAGATTTAACTGATCGAGTGTCTTGATTAATCTCCAATGACAGATTTTTCTTCTTTGTCATCTTCTTGTGCTTTGGTGGTGACTTACTTTTTCTTGCATACTCAGTCACTTGTTTCTTTCCTTTGATTTTAATATTCTCTTCATTACTTGTCTTCTTTCCACAGACATTTCCTTTTCCCAAATACATTTCATACTTCTGTTTGTACAATGCAAAGTCTTGACCATACACTTTTCCATCTGGCACATGAAATGGTTTGAGTTTAAATCTTTCATGGCATGAAACTGTGTGGTGACCATATTCATCACACTTTCTGCACCAAATCTTTCCTTTGAAGACTTCATGTTCTTTTGGTTTCTTGAATCTTTCACTTGCCTTAAGTGTATTGACTCCTAAAGTCTTCTGATTCTTCAAACCATCAAGGTCAATTGAAAAGGAACAAATTCCTCAATCTTGATGTCTTGTCTTTCAACATTGCTTTTGACAAAGACCATCTTCTTCATAATCATAGGTTCCTCAACACTGCTTTCTCTAACCTTTGACTGTCTTTTCTCATATTCTTCCATTGTTTCCACTTCCCCAACATCCAACACCTCATGGCTAGAAAAGATTGGATAAACTGGGATAAAATTTTCTGTATCAGTTTCTTCATTCATCTTCTTCTTCTTGTTGTTCTGCTTTATCCTATTCAATACAGTCTTGCTTGGTGGTCTGACTGCATTGTAGTTTATCTTCTTCCTTTCACAGATGTCAAGAGAGACATGTTCCCTTTTCATTATATCATTTTGTTTTTTTAATCTTGGTGGGACTGGTGGATACTTTGGAAGTTTATCAACAGATTCAGGTTTTTTATACTTTCTTCCTTTTTCAGCAGCTTGAATTTCCTTTCCAGTAATTTGATCACTCAAATCACTCAGATCATCTTGGTCCAACTCATCTGAATCAAAGTCATCTTCAGAGACTTGAACTCCAATTGACTTTTCCTCTTTCACTTCTTTCTTAATAACAAACTCTCCATCTTCATTCACTTCTATCTTTTTGTATAAATCAACAAATTATTCCCTGTCTTGAAAGACATCTTTGAATTGTTGTAAGTATGCATCTCTTTTCTCTTTGTCAACTTTTGGCATAAAGTTGTTGTTGAATGGAGGTTGAACTGTCTTGTATTTGTCCTGTTCTTTCACTTGATTCAATATTCCACAAATGTTGCCAGTTGAGACCAAATTCTTAAGAAATTCAGTTTCAACCTTTAGTCTTGTGTTTTGCACTTTTTCTTCAATCAACAATTTTTTTAGACCATCAATCTCAGTGATGTATCTGGTTTGAGATCTATAAATGATCATACAATCATCTTCAAAGCTCTTAATCTTTTCATCACTTATCATCTCACTTGCCTCATACTCATTTATGATACTTTGCTTTCTAAAACACTCATTTTCCAGCTTGCCCACTTTTGTTTTCAATTCACTGACAAGTTCATTTAAATCAACTGTAGGAGCAGAGTGTACCTTAGATCAAGATGCAGAGTCTATGGCCATGAATGCCACATTAGCTCTTCTGATATCATCTGCTATATCTTCCTCATGGTTACTCCAGTCAAAGCTTCCCTCATGCTGAGTTGTTACAGCCACATTGCCTTGATTTCTTTGTTGATTTTGGTTTGCTGGAATGTTGTTAGTTGCAGAGTTCTGAACAGCTTGATTCTGAGTGCTGTTCATTGGATACACTTGATTCTGATGCATACCCTGCTGGTTGTTCATCTGAGGCTGATATTGGTTGTTAAAATTGGGATTGAAGCTTTGGTAATTGTTGAAGTTCTGCTGGTTGTTGTTTCTTTGCACATTCTGCTGGTATTGTTGTTGGTTTCTTGGCTGTTGGAAGTGATTGACTTGAAATTTCCTTGGCATATTGCACTCTCTTGCAAAGTGTCCAGGCTGTTGACAGTTGTAAAAGATATCCTTGGACTTGTCAAATCCTATTCTCTCATTTGGACCAGAAACTAGTGATCTATCAGTTCTATTGTACAGTCTCTTGCTTCTCAAAGCCAACATTGCAGCTTGCCATTTGAGATCCATGTCTTCATGGTCATCAGCATCTATTTGTTCCAAATCATCCTGCACTACTGTAACACCCCGTAACCGCAGCGGAAACGTACACGGGATGCAACAGACACATCTGATATCAACAGCATTGCTTATAAAGAAAATACCTCTACATTAATTTATAACATATTACATTGTTGCGAGTTTCGTTACTGTCTAGGTGTTACACACATATTTTACCGATAAGACATTAATATATTCATTACAAAATATAGAGCAGCAAGCTTCCAACAGGTAGCACAGATAGTTAAGCACATATCAATCATTCCAACTTGGGCATACCTAGAAAACATGTAAAGAAAACGGGTCAACTACGAATAGTTGGTGAGTTTCACTAATTTAAATAAACACTGACAGATCATTTTAATAACCATTTATTAGCAATGTAATTATGCTGGGAACTATGTTACCCCAGAACATTTCCATTAATCTTCTGGGAACTAAGTTACCCCAGAACAATAATAACCTCTGGGAACTACGTTACCCCAGAACAATAGTAACCTCTGGGAACTATGTTACCCCAGAACAATAATAACCTCTGGGAACTACGTTACCCCAGAACAATAATAACCTCTGGGAACTACGTTACCCCAGAACAATAATAACCGCTGGGAACTACGTTACCCCAGAACAATAATAACCCCTGGGAACTATGTTACCCCAGAACAATAATAACCTCTGGGAACTATGTTACCCCAGAACAATAATAACCTCTGGGAACTATGTTACCCCAGAACAATTCCACACGATAAACAATTTATATATTCTGTGCATTAAACATATATATATAAATATACAAGTGTTTCCATACGATCGGTATGTACTTAAATACTTTAATAAAGACATGTTTTCCGCCCCGGGAAAATATTTAAAACAGTTCAGTAAAAAGGGGCTCGTGAAAACTCACCTTTCTGTGAGTCGGGGTAATACAATGAACAGCTACGTGCCGGGATCTGTAATATGATATCTAAGTCGTTACTATATAATTCCCATAAATTAAATCCGTATTAATCGGTACATCTGGGGACATTGTTAACCCAGTACTGTACTCGATCCGGGGACAATGTTAACCCCGTGACACTTCTAAGGACTCAGATTGTGACATTGCTTAGAGTCTGACGGTCAAAATTATCATTTTTATGATTTCCTTGATTTGCGTGCCTAGCACGGTTATCCGTTTTTAGTTTCAAAAATGAGTGTGGTCACACCCGACCCAAAAATGGTGTTTGACTGTTAATTTAGTTAAAGTGATGAAATTAGAGCTCGGTTTGGACACCCCGTTTGGCCGCGGGGCCCGTTTCCGTCATTTAGGTGCCGGAAACAGTAAAATCGGGTAAAATTACTCCAAATCATCCGAATTATTTTCGGATGATTTACTTTTATTTAATTTACTTAGTATTATGAAAATGGTCCATTTTTAGGTTTTTATATGCCAGTCAGCTCGCTTATGCGAGTTTTGCCGGTTTACACGTTTTAAGCTTTAAAATTTGTTTTTATGTTCTTTTTAGCACAAATAATTACCCGTTTAGTCTCGGGTCTTGAAATTTTGCACAAAACTTATTTTGACAGTAAGAAATTTTATAAAAATTTTCCAGATTTATTTTCTTATATTTACATTTATTCATCTATTTTTAAACCTTATTAAAACACTAAATATGTCAAAAATACCAAAAGACTTTAGAAAAATCCCAAATTTTTCTGGGATGATCCCTGCCATCCTCATAACTCCCTGGAATTTTTCCAGAACCCAAAACTTATTTTTCAAGCCGTTTTCACAAAAACCGAGCTAGAAAGCCCTAGAACTCGTTTTACCGAAAAGCCCCCTTAGACTTCTCCAACTGAGCTCAAATTTTGTGTGTGACTTTTATATGTTATAAAAACCTTATCCTAAATTTTCCAGAATTTTTCATCAAGTTTAGCTATTTTTCACCATTTTTGGCCAAAACCGAGCATTAAATTCACCAAATATTCATCTTTTACCCAAATATTACCAAAAATTCACAGATCTCATATTTTCATGTGTAGATCATCTCTGTGAAATTTCATGACACGACTCTAAGCACACTACAATCTGTCCAAAATCACTAAATCACACGAAAACCGAACTATCTTGTGTTTTCTAGCGTTAGATCGCAAAGATCTTGGTTTCTAGCTTTTGCTAGCCACTAGATACAACACTTACAAGCACAATAACACTATACCAAGCAAGTTACACCAACAATCAAACCATTTCTTTCATAGTGTCGGTTTTGATATAAAAACAAAGGTTTTAACCGTAAAAATCCGTTCTCGACTCTTTTTACTCATTTCTTGGACCAAGATCCCTTGTATAACTTGTATACATCTCTTGATCATGCAAGAGTCGGTTTCATCTCGGGTTTTCACCCGTCTTTCACATGGAAACTCATTTTTACAAGATTTCAACCGTAAAATTTCATTCTAAACTCTTTTAACTAATTACTTGGATCAAGATCCTTTGTATAGCTTGTATACATCCCTTGATCACACGAGAATCGGTTTCATCTCGGGTTTTCACCCATTTTTCACATGAAACCTCCTTTTCTCAAGATTATAGAATTAGAAACAAGAATCAAGCATTAAAAACATGTTTATACCTTCAAATCTTGGTTAGAAATGATGGATTTGGATGAATACTTGAAGGTTTGAGAGAGTTTTGTGAGTTTTTGATGTTAGAAAAAAGAAAAAGAAGTGTGTAATGTGTGTGTATAAGGGCCGGCCATATTGGTGGTGTGGGGGGGGCCCACATCTCAAACCATGGCCACACATTTGGATTACGCAATCCGGATAATGTTGTGGATAATCTGGTTCAGTTCGTTTCTCGTTTAAACTCGTAATTCGGCTTAAAATGAGCCTAAAATGGTTGTTTTTCGGGTTAAAATAAAATTTACATAAAACCGACTTAAAAACTTTAAAAACTTAAACCATGACATTAAAACATCATATTATTAGTAATTACGCATCTTTTTCGGCTTGATCGATCGTCTCTTGCTTGGTTTGATGTTAAAGGTTTCGTTTATCGTACCGACGCACTAATAAATCGAAATCCTTTTTCTGTGCTATAATTCACTTATCCCGAAGCATTAATACTTCGTAAACATCACTAAACATTATATACTTCGTCTATAATGTAATTCCCGATCAGTTCGGGTTTCAATAACCGATCATTGGTTAATCGTAATTCCAATACGATTCACTATATAATCAAGTATGATTCGTACTGTGAATCATATATACTCGTATAAACGTACTATAACTCATATAATTAGTATTAAATAACACGTAAATAGTATATTCCGGCTAGGGTATACCTGGATTTGCCGGAATCGTTACAACTACACTTGTGTGAATCAAGTTTTTGGCCACAGATGCATTGTAAGACTCAGTGAACATAGACAGCAATGCTTGTGTTTCATTGTTTTGAACATGTCCTGTTCCAGGGTTAGGAACATTTCCATTAGACACAGAGACTGAGTCAGAATCATCAATTAATTGCACATTGAACCTCTGCTGATTTCCTTGAGTACTTGTACTACCCCCAATGAAAGACTTTGAAGTCATAACATTATGTTCAGCAGGTTCTTCTATGATGGGAATTTGTTGTTGGTTCTTTGTTGACAGGTTTCCCATAGGTGCAATTAATGCATTTGAAATACTGAAGTTTGGTCTATCTTCCTTTATCATTTCATTTTCAATCATTTCAAGTTCAGCAGCTTGAAGAAAACATACCACATCATCCAATTTCAATTCATTGAAATTCTGCTTCTGAAGGATGAATTTGCAAGCAGTATACCATTCTTTCGGCATTGAGTTGAGCAACTTTGTATTCAAATCAACGTCAGTCATTACATAATCAGTTGTTCTCAACTCATTCACAATACTCAGAAAACGTTCTAGTATTGATTTCAACCTTTCTCCATCTTTATACTTGAACCTTTCCAACTGTTGCTTCAATCTTTGCTTCTTAATGTTCTTCAATTCAGTGTTCCCTTCATACATCTCAAGGATGGCATCATACATTTGTTTAGCAGTTGTGTGATGAGCCACCTTGGTCAGAATCTCCCAAGACAAACCTAGCTTAATCATAGCCAAGGCTTTGTCATCCACCTTTCTCATCTTTTCTCTTATAGCAGCAGTTGCAGTAGCATTTGCACCTTCTTCAACAGTAGTTTCTGGACCATTCTTAATGGAGTTCCACATGTCAATGTCATTGTAGCATACAGCTGCTTCAAAGAGTACCTTCCATTTGATAAAGTTTTCCTGTCCATACAATCTTGGTATCTTATTAGTAGACACCTCTTGTTCCTCATATCCAGACATTTTGAGAAATCAAAAATCAGTTTCTTATAAAAAATTTTTTCAAAATAATCAGATCTGAAACCAGAATGCTCAGATCTGATATATCTGATGTGATGAAAACGAGATTTAGATATAAAGACTAAAACTTTAAATGAAACAATGAAGAGAAAACTTATCAAAATTGTAGATCTGGAAGAAAAATGAAGAACAGAGCAGCTGACGTCACAAATCAATCGAACAGTGCTCTGCTTACGTCATTCTTCTTCAAATCTTCAATCAGCAACAATCTTTCTAAAAATAGCAGCAACAAGCTCTGATACCACTTGTCAAGGTCCCAACTTATGATGGTCGATTCGGATCGGATCTTAATCAATTATGTCATAACTCACACAAAATTAATCGTGTTGACAAGCGAGTTAATGACGGGTTACTATGTTTAGAAAGATGACCGTTTGTTAAAGGCGGAATCAATAACAAACATACGGTTGCAATGAATATTCAATTACAGAAGACCCACACCTGATTCACTCAAAAGATTTCCATTTATATAATGTTAATCATACAAAACGAGTAATCGATTTAGGGTTTATGAGGAATCCTAGGACAACCGTCACACACACAATATTCTCTCAGATAATGTGTCGGTCTTATCCGTATTTTCCGTCTCTGTCTTCTTCTTTTGCAGCGTGCCCTAATTATTCTATTTATAGGCCTACCAACCTAGGACATCTGTCATTCCTTCTAGAAACCCTATCCGATAGTACATATTCAATTTACATATTCAAATATATACTAAGTGTAAAACAAGTCTTCCGGGTAGGCTTTTCATTAAACTTCAGTCTCCGAGTACGCAGTGTACTCGGCCTTCATTCAGACTTGGTAAACATAGAAGTGTACTCGGAATCAGTTTCCGGGTAGACTTTACTTAAAGAATATTTTACCAAGTAAAATATTCACCGAGTAGACTTCAATCTTCTTGGACTTATCAAACTTTGCTCGACAAATCCTTACGAGCAACCTTGTTCTTCTATGATCCTGTTCGGCTCATTGTCAGTTGAACAACTTATTGATAAGGCGTACTCGGGAGTAGATACCTTACTTGAGCAGAACCTTACTCGAGATAACTTAAAGATATTCTATTAACTCATCAAGTATACTCGGACCATAATTATTAAAGAATACCTTGCCCGGTCTTCCAATTACTTGGCTTCTTGGACTTGGTGACCATACCTTACTCGGAAGAGTAAAATACTTGGTCTTGAAGAACAACCCTGCTTGACAAAGTGAACCTTGCTCGGATATGCCAAATTAATGAACCTTACTCGGGAAATCACCAAAAAGCAAACCTTGCCCGGAAATCCACTTAAGAAGACTATTTGAGGTAAACCTTGCCCGGAAGGCAAAATCTCGTACTCGGCTAAGTAAAAGCTTACTCGAAGGTCCAAGGTGTGCTCGGATTCAATACTTAGCAGTTTCTGAGGAGGTTGAGAAGATTCCAATCTTCCAAATTCTTCGTTTAGGTCAAATCTCCTCATTTGGGTCAAACTCTTGACCCAACAAGAAAAATAAAATAATATTGAAAATCTTGGAAGTTATATATAAAAAATAAAAAAAAAATTGAAAAAATAAATTAATTGAAAACTTAAAAGAAAAATGTCCCAAAAATTGAATGAATATTTTTGCAAATAAAGGAAGATGATAGTAAAATCGGAAAATGGTTTTTCAAACTACTAATAATATGAGATAAATAAAAGAAAACGCACTTAACTTGGGATGTGTCGGTAGGCTCAGCCTTGAGAATGAAAGGGCAATTTGATAAAATGGTTAAAAAGGAAATCTTTTGTGGGAAAAGCGTTTTGTCCGTGAAAAATAAGTAATGAAAGGTCAGGCCATACTCAAGCCTCAGATTTTGTTATGAAAAAGTGGAAATATCATGAGTTTTAAAAATTTGAATACCTTATCATATGATGCTTGGGTAGGTTTAACGTTAGAGTATGTCGTGAAGCCTATGATATAAATCATAAACTGCTAGTTTAGTGTTTTACACCTGATTGGCATATGGTTTTATAACCTTAAATCTTGTATTGATGGGATGCCTCGGGTCCGGAGACCATGGGTCTGTATGAAATCTATTCATCTGGGTATTCACAATTCCTAAGTGGGGTTGTGGATATTTAAAATAAAGCCAAAAAGAGCAAACCTTTATAAGTCTTTAAACATGATCACAAAAGTACAAAAGTACAAATACACTACAGACTTGATCATCCACGCTGTTAGCCATGCGGGGTCCCCTTGCTCGCGTCTCATTACCATTAAGAAACGGACCACAAGGGACACGCTACATGTAAGCCCTACAGATGAAATTTTGCATACTCACCTATGGTGATGGTTTCAGGGTATTGCTTGATAACGGCGGTATGTCATGTTGTGGGGAACACTAGCTACTAATTAATTGTACCTTAATCATATCTAATGGCTGCTTGGTAGACTTTGATGCTTAAGCTTAGGTGGATAAACAATACCCTTGATCGTCTTAACTATTCATAAAAAATAGAGCAATAAAAGTTTTAAATCTGCTAATTTTGAGGTTTAAGTCAAGTTGGGGTGGTCTGGTCCGGTAAAAGCTGAAAATAAGCGGGTCTTAATTGTTTAAACCACTAAGTAATATAAATTGTTGGATCTTATTTGTCCCGGTAAAGATCAAGGCATCGGTTTAAGTGGACAACAATATCGGTAATTGCGGTTTTTGCGTTTCTCTGAACTTTAAAATAATCTATATGTTTTTAAGATCAGTTTTACGATTATGATTCCATTGCATAAATCTTTTTCAGGGACGAAAAAGGTTCAAGTGTGGGGATATTTGATGTGTTGCAAAACACATAGCGTTTTATCCCGTTTTTGTGTCGTTTTGTGCGTAAACCTTTATCGAATATAAGTTTTTCTTGCATGAAATTAATTTTTTGTGTATATGATAGGTCCCATGTTGAAGAGAGCGAAAAAACGAGTTTAATGAAGAAAGAATCAGCTCAAACAGGATTCAGATGAAGCCGGTATGCGCGTTTGAAGATAAACGAGTCAGAAAACGAAGAAACGAGCACCCAGGACCTGGCCGTGCTATGATACCAGGTGACGCATCCATACCCATGATATTCAACGCCTCACATATCCCAAAGGCTTCCAATAATGTTCAGGAATCGGTTACCCTTTTTATTTTGTCTTCTAGTGGGCCTTGTGGGCTTGTTTTAACCTATTTTATATTAAGAAAGAGGTATTTAAACACATATATAAAGGGTTTATACCCTCTGAACGATTAAGAACATCATATTTCCAGCCATCACACCTGCTCTATAGGAGAAACCAAGGAGGACAAGCTTACGGTTCTATCTTTTATCCTTCGGTTATCGGTTTTGACTATTTTAACGTTTGTGAGTTCGCTTTTGGTTTTTAATCATTCAAACCTTTTGTAATCAGATTTATATGAACATGTTTATCATTTATATCTATTTTATCTACCTTTTATTGATTATGATTGGCTAAACTTCTTTATTCTAACTAGGTTAGATGAATATTGTTAGGTTTTAGTGAGTTTTATGGATTGTTTGATCATCATGACATGAATTGTTGATGAAAGTTTGTTGGTGCATAAATGTCAGTAGTTCATATGTCTAATGTCTATAATCGAGTCTGTAATATTGTTTATGTATTTGTTTGTTTAAAGCTAAGTTGTTGACAAGTTCGCTTAGGCGAACTTGTTAACCAAGCGAAGTTGTTGACAAGTTCGCCTAGGCGAACTTGATGAACAAGCGAAGTTATGGACAACTTCGCCTGAGGCGAAGTTGTCGTGTATTTATATAGGTTACGGATTATGGTTTTGTAAGTGTTCAAGTTACGTGTAATTCAGTGAGTCAAGTGACGTGAGGTCGAGAGTCTGTAAGTATCACGTGTTGAGTTATTAATATAACGTGAGTTTGTTCGTATCGTATTCGTGTGTTTGTGTGTTTGTGTTCTACGTCCGTAACGATCTACACAGGGATTCCGCACCTGTGTATATCGGGATATCTCGTGTGATCCGTCCAGGGAACCTACAATTGGTATCAGAGCTTTTGCTCGATTGTGTGGTTCGGGATATTCACGCGGGTGTAGAATTTGTCCCGTTTCGACTATTCACGGGACGAGTTTTTGGTGTTTTTGCTCATTCTAGCCTCCTACCAGTGTGTTCAAGCCTTTAAACCGTCAAAAACTTCGTTAAAATCCGATTTTCAGATCTGCAGAAAGTTTAAGTTCGTCAGGCGAAGTTGCTGTTCATCAGGCGAAGTTGCCGTCAGGATACGTAGGGTTTCGGCGAAGATATAAGGAGAAGCGAAGTTATTTACAACTTCGCCTACCTCCTCAACTTCGCCTAACTCAACGAAGTTCTCATCAAGTTCGCCTACTTTCTAAGTTCGCTTACCCTAAGCGAAGTTATTCTCAACTTCGCCCAGTCACGCGAATTTAAGAAAGATCCAACGAAGTTATTACTTAAGCGAAGTTATCCTTAACTTCGCCTACAGTACTGTTCAGAGGAATTTTTTTTTAACTTCGCCTACTCAGAATTTTTCGGGTTTCTTAGTCTTCAAGAAGGATGTCGTCGATCAACATTTCGGAACTTGTAAAGATGGAAGTTGAAGCGGGGTCAGCTACAAAGTCCCCAAGGTTGCTGAAGGGAACCGATTTTGTCGCGTGGAAGGATCGGTTCATACAATACGTTAAGTACCAGGATGCGAAAATGTGGGTATGCATCCAAGATGGATATATTCCACCAGTCATGGAGTATGAGGGTCGAGACCAAATCAAGAAATACAGTAAAATGGAAGAGGAGGAGAAAAAGATGTATGAAGCCGAAAGCAAGGCTCATGCTGCAATCACAATGGCTCTTCCACAGGAGATCCTCCATACGTTCAGAAAGTATACATCAGCTAGAGAGCTTTGGGAAGCTCTTGAGAACAGATTTGAAGGGAATGTAGGTATTCGGGCTTCAAAGATAAAGTTGCTCAAAACTCAATTTTCAGTCTTTAAGTACTTGAAGAACGAATCTCTTGATGATATTATCACTCGATATTATCATCTAATGACTGAATTGAGTAACTACTCCATTTCCTACCGAGAAGAAGAGGTTGTGGAAAAGCTTCTCGATGCCCTCCCACCAAAATGGGAGATGTATACTGTACTGATGAGGGAAGACAAGGACTTTCCTACTTATGATCTTGAAACCACTGTCAACAAGCTCAGAACTTTTGAGCTTAATATGGTAAGAAAAGAAACATCTATGGATCAGGTTCAAGATCCTGGCATGTACGGTGCTAAAGTAAACTCCAATTCAAGTTCAAAGACTGATTCTGCCGCCTACTACTCGAAGGGCGAGTCGGGTGCCAAGTCTTCACAGGAGGGGCATGTGTCAGTAAACTCAAATGGGGATGTTTGCTTTGTTGCAGGTGGACCAAGTGGTACTCAACAGACAGCAAGCAAGAGTAGTGGATCTTCAAGTTCCTCAAGCAATAATTACTCTAAGATGCCAATGAGCGTCAAATCTGCTGAAGAGCAGTTTGGCCTCTATGCTTCGTTTATTGCTTCATATGAAAACTATATTCAAGGAAAGGTTGTTGATCCAGCGATGCTGGATGAAGACTATGACCAGATCGATGCTGATGATCTGGAGGAAATGGATTTACAATGGCAGATGGCCATGATAGTGAGGAGAGTGAAGAAGTTTATGAGAAAGACGTGGAGAAAGTTTGTTGGTGGCAGGCCAGGGTTCAACAAGTCTAAGGTGAGGTGCTATAACTGTCAACAAAACGGGCACTTTACCAAAGAGTGCAGAAACGAGCGAGTTGAACGTGGTCATGGCCGGTCTGCACAGCACACTGGGAATAGTAAGGAAATCAATGCCATGATGTCCAGAGAAGCAGGTGAATACAACTGGAACCTGCATTCGAATGAAACTAGTGAACAGGCAAATATGGCTAAGGTTGAGAATGAAGAATGTGAGAAGATTATCGGAGAAGAGAAAGCTACTGGTAAGGAAAAACCTTTCATGGCAGATAACAAGGATCAACTCTCCGAGGTAAGTTCTAAACCTATTTGTACTAAATGTGAGAATTTGTCTGAGCAACTTGCTACCATAACTGATCAGTATGTTCGTTTAGATGCTGAATTTAAAACTCTTAAAGAAGATCATCACTTTATGAAAGCAAGAGAAAACAGTTACAAAGTTAAAATAAAAGCGTGTGAAAAAGATGTTAAAAGCTTAAAAACAAAACTTGCTGAAAAAATTGAAGTAATTGATCTAAGTTATGAGGTTTTAGAAGAAAAGACTAAACTGATTGCTGAACGACAAAAGCAGATTGCTGACCACCAGGTGAAAGTGGTGGAACTGAACCGAAAACTTGAGCAGTTCAGAAATTCCTCAGCTATTCTTGATCACCTTGTTAGTGGTCAAGATTCCTCTGCAAAGAGGGGAGGAATTGGTTATCACGAGGTTCCACCACCTTATAACCACAATTACACTTTTAACCCTAGTGTTCAGAAATCTGTTGATTTTGAAGTTCCTCAGACAGTTCCAATCAAGGTTACGAGTAAAGAACCAAGTGTTAGTAGTGGCGAAACGAGTTCGCCTGTTTCAAGTGTGAAAATTTCTGTTACGAGTCCAATCTCATCAGATTCGGATAAGTTGTCCGAATCGGGTAAGACAAAAGAGAAGGTAGTGTTACCCACTAGTGGAGAAAAAGATAAAACTTATAAAAAGAGTACTCCACTCAACCCGTACGTCCCACCTTATGTGAGACGAACGGCCGGTAACACAGCCTCGACATCCAAAACAACCTTTGAAAAGAAAAAGGAGCATAGGTGTTGTTTTAGGTGTAATAAGTTAGGACATCTTGTTGCAGATTGCCCTCTGACGCCGAAATTCAGAGGTGTGAGGCCTATTAAAACTGAGCATAAGCCTAATGGTAATTTTAATACTGCTAAAAATGAAAACCCTTCAAAGTTCCGAAATGTAACTAATTCAGGTTTTCACAGAAACAAACCTCAGTTTAACAATGCTAATAACCAAACCACAAGATATAATACTTTCAATATACATAGGTTTGGAAGGCCTCACACTCAATTTCCAAGGAGATTTCCTAATAGGACTGACAGGAATTATCCAGATGCTAACTTTGGAAAGCAGAAGTACGGGATGTATAGATCCAAGACCAATTGGTCTTGGGTCCCTAGATTCTGATCCTTTGCTTTATTGTGCAGGAACAGTTGAACAGGGCTGCCCACAGTCTTTGGATTGTAGATAGCGGTTGTTCCCGGCACATGACGGGTAACAAATACTTGTTGCACGACTTAAAACCTGTTCAAGGAGCGAGAGTTAGCTTTGCCGGTGAAAGTGGAGGAAGAATTACTGGAAGAGGAACGGTGTCCAATGGAAAAATGACTCTTGAGAATGTGAACTTTGTAGAAGAGTTGAAGCACAATCTGCTGAGTGTGTCGCAGATTTGTGATAAGGAGTACACTGTTCATTTCACGAAGAATGAGGCGATCGTGTTGAAGCCTGGTTTTCAGATACCAGACGAGTGGATAGTGATGAAAGCTCCACGTGATACAAATACTTATGTGATGGATATGAGGTCTACTGAAATGGCCTCGGAAGAATCATGTTTAATGACGAAAGCAAGCGAATCGGAATCCGAATTGTGGCACAGGAGGATGGGGCACATTCATCTTCGGAAGATGAACCACATTGTCAGAAATGGACTTGTGATGGGCGTTCCCTTGAAAAGTTTTAACTTTGAAGACAAATGTATAGCATGCAAGAAGGGAAAGCAACACAAGAAATCCGATCTCACCAAGAAGGTCAACTCTATTGCCAGTACTCTAGAACTGCTTCACATGGATCTCTTCGGTCCCGTGAATGCAAAAAGTCTAGGAGGTACTTCTTACTGCTTGGTGATCACTGATGACTACTCGCGATATTCGTGGGTATATTTTCTGAAATCGAAAGATGAGATGACTCAAATGGTGAAGAATTTGATTACCAAATTTGAGAACGTCATGGGTAAAACAGTTAAGTTCATCAGGAGTGACAATGGAACGGAGTTCAAGAATTTTGAAATGGAGATCTTCTGTCTTCAGAAAGGAATTGAACACCAATACAGCGCTCCGTATACTCCGCAACAGAATGGAGTGGCTGAAAGGAAGAACCAAACTTTAATTGAAGGAGCCAGAACTATGCTGGCAGATTCGAAGCTTCCTGTGATGTTCTGGGCTGAAGCGGTTGCTACAGCCTACTATGTTCTGAATAAAGTGTTAACTGTTAAGAGACTTGGTAAAACGTGTTACGAGCTTATGCATGGAAGGAAGCCCAACTTGAGTGGTCTTGAACCATTCGGGTCCCCTTGTTCGATCTTGAAGACAAATTCTAAATTTGGCGAAGTAGCCGATGAAGGAATCTTAATCGGTTATGTTGTTGGTACTCCCAACAGACGTGTCTTCAATACTTCGACCTGCAAGGTGGAGGTGGTGTGTAACACTGACATCACAAGTTACCAACCGCCAAAACCTAGCAATGGACCTGCTGAGCTTTTCGATTATGTTAGGCTTTTTAAGTCGTTTAACATACCGAATTTGGAAATTTCTGAAGAAGAAGAAAGAGTAGCGACGAAGATGATACTTGATGAGGAAGAAAATCTATTGCAAAGACAGCTGATTGATAAATGTCAACCTTCCTCATCAAACTCTACTGGTACCCCTGCTGCCTCGACTGAAGAAGAATTTTTCAATCCATTTCACTCTCAGCCAGAAACAACCATTGACGAGATCTCTTCTAACTTGGAAGATAATTTGCATGTCGGTTCTGTTCCGACCACGAGAATTCATAAAGATCACCCTTTGGAGAATGTGATTGGTGATGTGTCCTCCGGTGTACAAACTAGAAGTAGCTTGAATGAGCACACCTGTGTTTATACAAGCATTAAGGAGACAGGAATAATCAATGAATGCCTGTACACCTGCTTTATAAGCCAGATTGAACCGAAGAATTATCAAATGGCTTTAAAGGACAGCTCGTGGGTCGAAGCCATGCAAGAAGAGTTGGCTCAATTCGAGAAGATGGAAGTTTGGACTTTGGTTGAAAAACCAAAGAATGTGCATGCGATAGGCACAAAATGGATGTTTAAGTGCAAGAGAGATGATAAGGGGATTATTATAAGAAACAAGGCGAGGCTAGTCGTTAAAGGTTTTAATCAACAAGAGGGGATTGATTATAACGAAGTGTTCGCTCCTGTCGCCAGGTTGGAAGCCATAAGATTGTTTTTAGCGTTTGCTGCTTATGAAAAGATGAAGGTGTTTCAGCTAGATGTGAAGAGTGCGTTTTTGAATGGGAAAGTTGATGAGGTTGTGTATGTTGAGCAACCTCCGGGTTTTCCTGACCCAGACTTTCCAGATCACGTGTACAGGTTGAGCAAGGCGTTGTATGGATTACATCAGGCACCTCGTGCCTGGTATTCAACTTTATCGGATTACTTGCTCGAGAATGGTTTTGAAAGAGGGAAAATTGATAGCACGTTGTTCTTCAAAAGAGATGGAAGCGACTTCCTGCTGGTACAAGTCTACGTGGATGACATTATATTTGCTGCGTCAAAAGTCTCCATGTGTCAGGAGTTTGAAGCCGTCATGAAGAAAAGGTTTGAAATGAGTGCTATGGGTGAACTAACTTTCTTTCTAGGATTGCAGGTTGATCAGAAGAAGGACGGGATGTTCATTCATCAGACGAAGTATGTTCATGATGTGCTCAAGCGCTTCAAGATGGAGGACAGTTCTCCATATGATACTCCAATCTGCGTCAATCACAAATTGGGTGCTGAAGTAGACGGTGATGCAGATGTGGACCCAACTCAATATCGGGCAATAATAGGTTCTTTAATGTACTTAACTGCATCTAGGCCTGATATAATGTTTGCTGTTTGTCTTTGTGCACGTTTTCAGGCAAATCCAAAAGAATCTCATTTGAAAGGTGCAAAGAGGATACTGCGGTATCTCAAGGGCAAGCCGAAGCTGGGGTTGTGGTACCCGAGAGGAGGAGACTTGGAGCTGGTCGCTTACACAGATTCTGATTATGGAGGGTGCAATCAGAGTCGGAAGTCAACAACAGGAGGATGTCAGTTTCTTGGTGGCAGATTGGTGTCGTGGCAATGCAAGAAGCAGACTTCAGTCGCAATTTCAACCTGTGAGGCAGAATACATGGCAGCATCCAACTGCTGCTCTCAGGTTCTTTGGATTCAACAACAGTTGCGCGACTATGGTCTGAATTTCTTACTTACTCCTATTTGCATTGATAACACAGCTGCTATCTCAGTAACTAACAATCCCGTGAAACATAGTAAAACTAAACATATTGACATACGTCATCATTTTATACGGGATTGTGCTGAGAAGAAATTGATTGTGCTTGAAAAGGTGGATACGCTTGATAATTTCGCTAATTTATATACTAAAGCGTTTGACAAATCCAGATTTCAAAACCTTATTGAACTGAATGGGATGATCAATCCCGAGTAACCATGCTTTTATTGTGATATTTAAAAAAAAAAAAAAAAAAAAAAACGTCACTAATCGCTTAAAAATATGTCGGTTACATCAGTTTGAAGGACTTGTCTTCGGATATGTTTTGGTCCTCATTTTCTACTTGTAGATTTTGAGGATAGCCATTAACCAGATTACTGATTGTGACCGGGGCGGTTTATGATGAGATTTCATTCTTTCGCTTAAAATTAGTCGATCATACTTAGTTAGAAGGACACATACTAGTATGTGGTCGGTCCAGCTGATCCATTGGATCTTCGGGATAGCCGTTTATCTGAAGACTTTGTTTTGGTCGGGGCGATTAATGTTAAAATTTTGAAAGAAAGAGGGAAATGAAATTACTTTTCAAGTCTGTTACTTCGTAAGAAGTTCGTTAGCTATGTTAAACGAAAAATTGATCCAACCTTGGAAAATGATAGATATACTAACTTTGTGTGCTTAACTATTGAAGTTATTAGGCTTAAAAGGCTTTAGGACAGTCATTGTATGTCAAGGTAACTTTTTATGGTGCGTAAAAGTAGACGTGATACAAACTAAATCTACTTGATTTTACGTGGAAACTCCTTAAGAGTTTTGCATGTCTTCATATATATCTTTCCGAATGATAGGCAGAAAAGCGATTACCCAGTCATACACGAGCCCATGTGTGTTCTGATTCCCGTGAAGATAGCGTCTCAAGATACTGCAGTGATCCAGATTCGGGACTTGCAGTTAATTTCTACCTTGAAGTCTATGTTTAAAAAAAAAAAAAAAAATTTGGCGTTATTGAAACATATTAGAGATGACAAAATCAAGACTTCACAATCATTGAGTAAGAGAGAAGAACGGGAAGCAGATCAAGAATACTTACAACTTAATCAGACACTATGGGTCGAAGTCGATTCGGGGTGACTTGGGGAAAGCCAAATCCGCTTTGAGGAGAGATAGGAGGCATCAATATTTCTGAGTTGTTGCCCACTTAAATTTTGAGGCATAATTGAACCTAACTCGTATCACAGAAACGATGAAAACCATCTTAAGTATATTACCAGCTTACAACCTGTATCCTTATGTCATAATACAGCTAAACACAGATCTATGTGACAGTCACATACTTAGTATGATTCCTGTTCGGATCTTTTCTAAAACGTGGTAGTCCCTAACTAGACTGAAATTTGATCCCTTATACTTTAAACTTTAAAGTTTTTGTACTTATATAGTTTTATGATTTTTTAACTGGTTACTTAGAATTGATCATGTCATTTATTTCTTAAAGGGAAGTTTTAAAGAGTTAATTGAAAAATGTTCAAATTATAAGGTTTGATTTGGTAAATATAGGCGATGTTGTTAAACAGGCGAAGTTGTGAATAACTTCGCCTAGGCGAAGTTATCCGTAACTTCGCCTGTATAACCCAGACAATATATAAGGATGTTCAATCGTCAAACTGTTCATCACTTTTCAAAAAAACAACGAAACTAATCCGGCGAACTTACTTGATTATCCGGCGAACTTATCTTTATTCAGTTTACTTGTTCTTATTTCCCAGTTTCCGTTACGTTTCAAGGTTCGTGATGCCATTACATCGTATATTCATTGTTCTTCAATGATAATCAGTGGTCGTTTCGACCCGATTATGAACCTCGAACCGTCGGGCCTTCAAATCGGTCTTTCAAAACTTGCTGTTACGTGTTAATAACCATACTGATCGTCAACATGTCCTTAAAAAGCTTGGTTTAAGGGTCCTTAATCGTCTACACTAGCCGAAACATCAGATTTTCGATGTTTGCATTAACCTTACTGTCGCCGTTTCAGATTCAGGCGAAGTTAGGGTTTAGGCGAAGTTATCCGTAACTTCGCCTGAAGCTTAAGTTCGCCTGAGGCGAAGTTATCCGTAACTTCGCCTGAAACTTAAATTCGCCTGAGGCGATGTTGTGATGAGGCGAAGTTAACATTAACTTCGCCTAGATCATTTTTACTTAATATTACTTAGACGAACTTAAAGCTGAAGCGAAGTTGTTCCCAACTTCGCCTCATCTTTAACTTCGCCTTTACAGAGTTTATCACAACTTCGCTCATGGTAACCAGCGAACTTGTGTTATTCATTAACGTTTATCTAACTTGGTTCGTTTGTTGCAGATATGGCTACAGTAGCTGGTGCTGGAGGTGCAGGAGGAGACGATGGTGACAATCAGAGACAATTTTTCCCGGGTCACAATATGTACATCACTTTAGACCCGGAGGCGAGCGGTGTGGACGATTACCGTGAGATCATAACTTTCCTCCTACGCTCGAGGATTTTTCATGCTATCACGAACACTCTGCCGATATCCTTACCAAATATCGAAGACTTTTGGCAGAAGGTAGAATACGACTGTCGTGTTGAGCCCCCGGTCATGCGAGCGACTGTGAACAATCAAGAGGTTCAGTTCAATTCTGAACAGATCCGGGTGGCGTTACGGTTTGGAGAAGAGACGAGGGACGACCCAACTGAGTTTGTGGCTCCGTTTCGTGATGGAGCGTTTCTCCGAATGGGCTATTCTGGTCCATTAGGCGATACACAGAGACGGAAGGGTTTTCTGCTTGATCAGTGGCGCTTCCTTATGCATGTCATGATAGTTTGCATGTCAGGAAGGAAGGCGGGCACTGACGGTATGGGTGCGACCATGCAGTCCGCAATGACTGCACTGACTTACAATAAACGCTATAGTTTTAGTCAGATGGTCTTTTACGAGATTGACAGGCAGAGAAGGGCGATGTCTCGGGAGCGGTTCATTATGTACCCACGTTTCATCCAGATGATATTGAACCATGTGGCTCCGAGTCTACCTCAGAGACGACCGATAAGATACGTGGAATCTGTGAGCAAACGTATCTTTGCTCAATGCCGCAATTCGAGTGCGAGGAGCAACCCTGAACGTCGTCCAAGGCATACTCCACTGTTTGGGTTTTTAATCAACCCAGAGTATGTTCCTGCTGGTGGGGACGAGTTCAGAGACCCTCAACCGCGACAGGCAAGAGCAACTCAAGCTGCATCTGCTGTGCCTGTTGTGTCGGCTGCAGAGGATATAGATCTTGATGCTGTCTTTGGAGGTCAAGGTTATTTTGATATGGATCAAGTTGAAGAGGTGCAGGTCTCTGCTGCACAAGGTTCGGGTGTGAGTGTTACTAGAGCAGCTACGTCAATGGCTGACTCAGATTTGGATGAGATCATGGATGAGGGGAGACGGTTGATGGTGTCTCGAGAGAGAACTTTTGGGAAGAGAAAGAGAACGGAGGATGTGATGAGTCAGAAGAGGAAGAAGATATACATAAGCTGATAAGACTATCAAGACGGGAAAGGACAGGTGCTGGCATGGGAGCTGGAGAGACTTCAAGGATGGTACGTTTCGCTCCGGCTGCACTGTCTGGTATGTCTATCGTTCCTACTTCTGTACAGGTTTCAAGTACAAGCGCTGCGGATGTTCCCGTGGTGGCTACATCAACTGCTAGCATTCCATCTACCACAACTATCCAGACGTCGACTCCGGAGATTGTGTCTCTACCACCTCCAACGCTTACTCAGTCGGTGGTAGCTGCACGATTTGTAGAGTCAACGGTCATCACTACTGCAGGGTTATCAGGTATGGTACCACTTGCGGTTACGCCTGCTTCTGATGTCTCGCCTACGCCTATGTCAGACTCAGAGAGAATAGCTTCACTAGAGCGGATCGTGGCAGAGCAATCGAAGACTATTCAACGCCTAGTGGAAGCAAATCAACTACAGTCATCCCTCCTAGTTGAGCATGGGAAAATTATAGATGCCTTGAAGGAGTTCTTGGCATCTCAGGGGGAGATGAGCTGTAAGGGCGACGAGCTCAGGACGAAAAGAAGAAATGACCAAGACGATGATCCCAATGCATTGAAAGATGCAGGTGGTGAGCTGCCAAGAACTTCTCAAGCTCTTGGTACTTCCACAGCTGAGGGGGAGTCTGCCGACGCGGCTGGTGGTTCTGGTGGTGATGATGTGGTGTTGGGTGATGATGACGTGATTGATGCGTTGAAGGAACTTGACGATGATATGTTCAGCGATGATGTGTTGTTTGATGAAGATGTGCTGCCGAGTGATGTGATTGAGAAGATTGGCGCACAGATTGTGATTGAAGATGGGATAGAAGAGGGGGAGATAGTAGAAGAAGACGTTGAACACGAGATCCCAGATGTTGAGAAAGCCGACATGGGTACTGAGATGGATGAGACTGAGTGGGAGGAGCAGCCTAGGTGGAAGGAAGGCTGTGCTCATTGGTTTATTAAGACCAAGAAGCCTGCTGTTCCAGCCATGTTCAAGAAGAGTTATAACATCAAATGCTATGCTGAGTCGAAGAAGGGAATTATCTGTTGGATATATGATGAACAGATAAAGTTGTTTGTGGTGAAGGTTTATTATAGATGCCTTGAAGGAGTTCTTGGCATCTCAGGGGGAGATGAGCTGTAAGGGCGACGAGCTCAGAGCGAAAAGAAGAAATGACCGAGACGATGATCCCAATGCATCGAAAGATGCAGGTGGTGAGCTGCCAAGAACTTCTCAAGCTCTTGGTACTTCCACAGCTGAGGGGGAGTCTGCCGACGCGGCTGGTGGTTCTGGTGGTGATGATGTGGTGTTGGGTGATGATAACGTGATTGATGCGTTGAAGGAACTTGACGATGATATGTTCAGCGATGATGTGTTGTTTGATGAAGATGTGCTGCCGAGTGATGTGATTGAGAAGATTGGCGCACAGATTGTGATTGAAGATGGGATAGAAGAGGGGGAGATAGTAGAAGAAGACGTTGAACAAGAGATCCCAGATGTTGAGAAAGCCGACATGGGTACTGAGATGGATGAGACTGAGTGGGTGGAGCAGCCTAGGTGGAAGGAAGGCTGTGCTCATTGGTTTATTAAGACCAAGAAGCCTGCTGTTCCAGCCATGTTCAAGAAGAGTTATAACATCAAAGGCTATGCTGAGTCGAAGAAGGGAATTATCTGTTGGATATATGATGAACAGATAAAGTTATTTGTGGTGAAGCGTTATGATGGTATTCAATACTTTAAAAGAACCCTGAGATCTCTCAATACGTTGTCGGAATGTGAGGTGAAGGATTTGGCCAGGTTGGGCCTGATAAATAGAAGTGACGACAACATGGCAAGAGTGATTGGGAAGATCGTGTGGAAAGAAAGCATAAAAGAGAAGAAGTTTGAATTATTAAAGCCACAGAAGGGAAAGCTCGTGGAGGATACAGAAAGGGGAATGAGAGCAGATGGCAAGCCATGGATGGTGATGAAGTACAAACCGATCTGATGCATCAAGGAGGTTCCTATGAAGACTATGCCTCAAGATGTGTTGAAGAATCTTAAATGGTGGTATGTTGATTGCCAGACTGCTGAAGCCGTGATGGAAGACGAAGACGAACAAGAAGTGCTGAGGGTGTATGATCCGATGCATCTTGTTAACTTATCGAAAGCTGATCTGCAAGTGTTGAATGAAATGAAGATATTCTATATTCCTGCTTGGAAGGATGAAGCAAGGAAATATCAGCGAGTAGTCACGGTATGTGTTAGAGAAGGAGTGCACGCTTGAAGTTACAGGATTACGAGACAAGAGCTGAAAGATCAAGATATGAAGCTACTGCCAAGGGGGAGTCTGTTGGTGCATAAATGTCAGTAGTTCATATGTCTAATGTCTGTAATCGAGTCTGTAATATTGTTTATGTATTTGTTTGTTTAAAGCTAAGTTGTTGACAAGTTCGCTTAAGCGAACTTGTTAACCAAGCGAAGTTGTTGACAAGTTCGCCTAGGCAAACTTGTTGAACAAGCGAAGTTATGGACAACTTCGCCTGAGGCGAAGTTGTCGTGTATTTATATAGGTTACGGATTATGGTTTTGTAAGTGTTCAAGTTACGTGTAATTCAGTGAGTCAAGTGACGTGAGGTTGAGAGTCTGTAAGTATCACGTGTTGAGTTATTAATATAACGTGAGTTTGTTCGTATCGTATTCGTGTGTTTGTGTGTTTGTGTTCTACGTCCGTAACGATCTACACAGGGATTCCGCACCTGTGTATATCGGGATATCTCGTGTGATCCGTCCAGGGAACCTACAAAGTTTGGTTTAATATTGAATTAGGTTGTGTTTAGTGGCTGTGTTTTGATTAATTATACTCATATACCTCTTTCTTTGATTGATTGAATTGGTTTTGATTGATTTTAGCTTGTTTGAACTCTTTACTTTGTATTTAGAGATTGTTTGTGGGGTGTACAACCGTAGGGCTTAGTGGGTGGGTTAATTAGTTAAAATCAGCAGGTAGGCACCTTCTTAGAGACCGAGAGGTGATAGGAAGTAGGGTCGTCTCATAGCTTTTACTTGTTAGGATTAGGATCGCACGAGAGCGGGTTCGGTTCTTGTCGGGTTTGGGTTTATGAGCGATTATTTGACCTAGTTTAAGTTAAACTAAATTGTTCCTCTATCCTTGATTGCATAGTATTCGTCTCCATTAGGGTAGTGTGTCGGTGTGACCGAGAGGAGAGTCGGCATTAGAGCACGTTAACAATTCGTCGCCCGGTTTGTTCTTAAAGTCAACTAAGTGTAGGTTAGGGTTTGTTAGTGAGACCGAGAGGTAATCTAGCTTCCTGAGTGAACCTTAGTTGTGTCATTCCTTAGGGACAGGTGTCGTGAGATTCTACAATCCATTAGCTTACTATACCTTCAATAGGATTCTTACCTAGTTGTCGTGTATTTATATAGGTTACGGATTATGGTTTTGTAAGTGTTCAAGTTACGTGTAATTCAGTGAGTCAAGTGACGTGAGGTTGAGAGTCTGTAAGTATCACGTGTTGAGTTATTAATATAACGTGAGTTTGTTCGTATCATATTCGTGTGTTTGTGTGTTTGTGTTCTACGTCCGTAACGATCTACACAGGGATTCCGCACCTGTGTATATCGGGATATCTCGTGTGATCCGTCCAGGGAACCTACAAAGTTTGGTTTAGTATTGAATTAGGTTGTGTTTAGTGGCTGTGTTTTGATTAATTATACTCATATACCTCTTTCTTTGATTGATTGAATTGGTTTTGATTGATTTTAGCTTGTTTGAACTCTTTACTTTGTATTTAGAGATTGTTTGTGGGGTGTACAACCGTAGGGCTTAGTGGGTGGGTTAATTAGTTAAAATCAGCAGGTAGGCACCTTCTTAGAGACCGAGAGGTGATAGGAAGTAGGGTCGTCTCATAGCTTTTACTTGTTAGGATTAGGATCGCACGAGAGCGGGTTCGGTTCTTGTCGGGTTTGGGTTTATGAGCGATTATTTGACCTAGTTTAAGTTAAACTAAATTGTTCCTCTATCCTTGATTGCATAGTATTCGTCTCCATTAGGGTAGTGTGTCGGTGTGACCGAGAGGAGAGTCGGCATTAGAGCACGTTAACAATTCGTCGCCCGGTTTGTTCTTAAAGTCAACTAAGTGTAGGTTAGGGTTTGTTAGTGAGACCGAGAGGTAATCTAGCTTCCTGAGTGAACCTTAGTTGTGTCATTCCTTAGGGACAGGTGTCATGAGATTCTACAATCCATTAGCTTACTATACCTTCAATAGGATTCTTACCTAAGTAGACGTTTTTCCCATTGATAAATCGTATTTTCAAAGTTTCGTCTAGTTTTCTTAATTTAAGTCTTTTAAGTTAATTAAATAAAGTTAGGTTAAGTATTTAATAATATAAAAATCATTTAAAATATATTATTCTTAGCTGAGTATTATTTAGGGTTAAGTATTAAGTACTTTTTCACGTGTCCTTGTGTTCGATACTCAGACTTCCTTAGTGCTATACTATTAGTGATCGGTACACTTGCCGGTTTTGTGTGGATTCGTTAGGATTTTTGTTTAATAAATTTAAAGCTTAGTTGTGGGTAATTTAGAAAGAGTATCATTATACACACATCAGTGAACGATGTCTTGAGCTATTTCAAGATATCTGCCAGAAAAATCCCTTCTACTCCTCTCCCAGTGGGTCACAATTTATCGCCAGATGAATTGGAGGATACCGTTGATCCTACCCTCTATCGTGCCATGATCGGTTCTTTAATGTATCTAACGGCTTCTCGCCCCGACATTATGTTTGCTGTTTGTCTTTGTGCTAGGTTCCAAGCAAGTCCACGAGTGACTCACTTAGCTGCGGTTAAGCGAATACTTCTGTATCTGAGGGGAATTTCAGACATCGGGTTGTGGTACCCCAAGGATGATAACTTTGTGCTTACTTCCTTCTCAGACTCGGACTATGGAGGTTGCAAGATCAACTTCATATCAACGACGGCAGGATGTCAATTTTTAGGAAACCGGTTTGTTTCTTGGCAGTGTAAGAAGCAGACAACGGTCTCCAGTTCAACCGTTGAAGATGAGTATGATGCAGCCTCGAGTTGCTGTTCCCAGGTTTTTGGGATACAACAACATCTTCGTGACTACGGTTTGAAGTTTCTTACTACTACTATTTTGATTGATAATTCTGCTGTAATTTCTATCACAACGAATCCTGTACAACATTCAAAAACAAAACATATCGAAATTCGATATCATTTTATACGGGATTGCTTTGAAAAGGAATTAATCGACCTTAAGAAAGTGCATACTGACTTTCAGAAAGCCTATCTATTTACCAAAGCTTTTGATAAAATGCGCTTTCAATTTTTGCTTGGTTTAAATGGATTGAAGACCCTCGCTGATATTCTTAAACAAGGATGACTATCTTTATTTTCTGTCATTTTTATTTTAAAATTTATTTTGGTTTTAGGGGATGAAAAACTAGAAAATACAAAAATATTGTGCTTTTTCGTTGGTATAGTTAAAACCCAAAAACATTAAAAATTCTTAAAATCTAAAAATATTTGAAAAAAAATTAGAAAAATCAAAAAGGTTGTGATTTATTTTCTTTAATGTTTTTCTTTTAAAATATTTTGAAAAACCAAAAACATTTTAAAATTTGAAAATCCAAAAAGATTGTGATTTCAGTTTGTACAGAAAAATCCGAAAATTCAAAAGGATTGTGAAGCTTGTTTTGTTTATAAGAAAATTGAAAAAGACAAAAAAAATTGTGTTTTTAATGTATTTATAGAGAAAAACCAAAAATATTTTTGCATGCGTTTACTGAAAATTATGTCAATTATCTACTTTTGAAGGACATATACTTTTAAAAGACTGTGTGCTTAATCATTGGTGCATTGGTAGGTCTTGAAACAAACAAGTAGAGTAAAGTATGTGATATAAACATAAAGAAACGCCAAATTGAAAGAGGTGTTAGTCTCTAGCAAAAGCCTCGGTGAGGATGGCAGAAATGTAATAACCTGTCATACTCAAGCCTTATAATTGTTTGATCATCAAAAATAAAATAAAGCACATAACCAGCTTTGAGGTTCTGGACACTATGAATCTTTATGCGGCTTAACCATCTGGGTATTCATATGCATGGATATTTCACTCGCTTTTAGAGCAAACCCAAAGTCATTAAACTTGATCACTGCTGTGCTTCGTACAAATCCAAATTACTGACTTGATCAAAATCCGCTGTTAGTCATACATGGTTCCTCCCTTGCGTGCGTCTTAATACCATTAAGAAACGGACCCTAGGGGATACAATTTATGTAAGCCGACAGATGGACTCGTGCATATTCACTCATAGTGAAAGAAACTCAATGCACTTCTATGAAATTTCTATAAAATTTCAAATTTTGATCTGCAATATAATGGTTTAAGTCAAGTTGGGGTGATATGGCAAAAATCAAATTAAGCTTGAACCGAGATTAGAGGCTGATAGTTTCTGATATTCTGTGCTCTAATTGAACCGTTAATCATATCACAAAAACACTTGAAAGTTTTTTATTAGATTCAAATGGACAACAATACCAATGACCGACTTAACGCCAGTCATAATATCGCTGAAATATAAAACTGTGATGGAACGGCAATTTGGTCAATATGATTCTCTGCTAAAACTCAACAAAAATACAAAAATATGTACTGCTTTTGAAAACCATATAAAACACAAAAAGATTTTATATTTCTTGTTTCGGATTCTTTTCAAGTAAATACATTTTCTTTAATATTCCAAAATACCAAAAATATTTTTCATTTTCACTTTACATTTTTATTCAAATTTTTTTTAGTTATGTTTCGAAAACGAGAAACGTTTTAAATTATTC
The DNA here is from genome assembly GCF_021521415.1 of Bidens hawaiensis. Classification (NCBI taxonomy): domain Eukaryota; kingdom Viridiplantae; phylum Streptophyta; class Magnoliopsida; order Asterales; family Asteraceae; genus Bidens; species Bidens hawaiensis. The sequence continues at coordinate 1,638,614 of NW_027491297.1, read as the reverse complement.
GACTATCAAGATAAAGATTTTCGCTAATTTAATTTAAAGTTATTGTTAATTTAAATTGATTTATTTATTTTATTTTAATTAATTTAATTTAAAAGATAAAAGTAAATAATGTTTAATTCGTTAATTATGGATAACGAATTAGAGAGTCTTTAACGAAATACACTCTAGTTCGTTCACCTAATTCGCTTCCGCACTCTGTAACGAAACACTTCTAGTTCGTTATACATATTTAACGAATCAAGACATGAATCAGGACACGAATCAAGTCTCATTCGCTACTCTGCGTGTACAAGTTGACTAACGAATTAGCTGATTCGTTATTTAAAATTTCAAACGAATTAGATCTGATTCGTTGCCTCGAGAATTGTGTTTGTCAGTGTATATAGGACGGCGTGAAACGAACCGTCCTACACTACTCCCTCATCTTCCTTACACCTAAAGTTACTCTTTTTAAATTTTTCCAAATTTTTCGACCTTCGAAATTCGGACTTTTGAGTATACCATTGTGTTCGTAAGGTATAGATGATCATTTCTTTGTGATTTTCGTCAAAAATAATACAGTTTTGATAGGGGTATTCTGTGATCTTGATATCAGGGTTTTAAAGTTTTTGAAACCTTGTTTACTTGGATTAATACTCTGTTAATACACTTAAATTTGATATCATTGTGATCGGAATAGAGTACTGACACCCTTGGTGATCCTTAATCAGAGGTTGATTATTGAATGCCGGGTTTATTATTTTATTGTTGTTTCGGGTGTTTATACACGGTTCACACCTTTAATAACCTAACTTGTTTGTTGGTATAGAACCTCATAAACGTTAATGTTTGCTTCGCAATGGGTTTCCGAGACTTGTTAAGTCGTTTGTTCGGCTACTCATCGTAAATTATGGAGTAATTAATCTCCGATTTGAAACTCTCACTTTCTGTGTTCTTGTCAATTTTGACCTTGGCCAAGACAGTCAAAGATTAAGTCTAATGTTGACCATTCATTAACCTTAGTGAATTGGAACTCCTCCGTGTCCAATTCGTTAAGGATTCACACGAACTAGATTAGCGAATTGTCCACTTAACGAATCAAATGTGGATTCGTTCTGTTGTCTCTTTCCTCTCGCCCTTACTTATCTTATAACGTACTCTTTACAAGAGTCGATTCAACAAGAGGAAGAAGAGCTTCTCCCTCAGGTAACTTCGCTACTTTGAGAACAGCGAGAGCAGAATCCGAATCAGACTTTAAGCTATCAGGGCTAGAAGCTATCGCTTCGGGTCGAAGCACTAAAAGAAAAGGACCGGGAAAGGCGGCGGCATAGGAACCACGGGACCCCTACTAGTCAAGGGAAAACGGAAGGTCTTTCTTGGAAAAGATCCTTCTCTCCAGAGCGTAAGCAAGGATTTCTGATGCGCGGAGGGGCCCTTAGGTTTTCGGGGCATTGGATTCTCACCAATGTTTGCGTTACTCAAGCCGACATTCTCGCTTCCGCTTCGTCCACTACCGCTCGCGCGGGTGCTTCACTCTAAGGCGGAACGCTCCCCTACTTCGCTAATTCTACTTCGTTAAAATATTTACCTGATAGCGTATCAGTTGATTCAATAACGAATCAGACTGTGTTTTTAACGAATGACATTTTAAAATTAATTATTTAATTAATATAACTTAATATTGTAAATTAATACAATAGTCCAAGGGTCTAAACGCGTCGATACATCGATTACACACGAAATCTTAAATTAAAACACTGTCTATTGATAGATATATATAAGTGCTTAAAGTATATTAAACTTTCACATTACTTATATTCATCTTTATTTATTCAGGATTATGGCTGATAACATGGAACAAGATCCGCCTGTTGATGCACCACAAGATCAACAGGCTCAAGATGCCAATCAACTAACTGAGGATGTTCAGTTACTTCCTTATGACCCTCGTCATAATGTGTATGCTTTCGTTGATACAGATTTTCCAGATGAGGATGTCTTTGGCGGTATGCTGGCATTTATACGCCGATCTCGTATCAATTACGCTGTTACTGCTAATCCAGATATTAGATTCAGCATAGTTCATCAATTCTTGAACACTGCTCAGTATGTAGAACTTGAGGATCATATTACTGCTGTGGTTAATAACAAACCAGTTGTCGTCTCAGCTGAAACAGTTCGAAGAGTGCTACAGTTTGATGATACCATTGATGATCCTAGCGAATATGATAAAGAATTGATCAAGGGACTGTTCAGACGTTTGTTTTATGCTAGCAGTCTTACTGCGTCTATGTATAACAAGGCATACTTGTGTCCCCAATACAAGTATTTACTTCATGTTCTTATTCATTGCCTTGGTGGACGTAAGGCTGGGTTCGACGAATGCCGCGCTGCATTACAATCGGCATTTGTAGCACTTGTTTTGAACAAACGTTACAATTTTTCTGAAATGATCTTTGATCATATGAAAGAAAATTGTATTCCTGGAAAACGTCGGGTGAAGTTCTTGATGTATCCTCGTTTCGTCCAATTGTTTGTTAATGATGCTATCAAGGATTTGGTGCTAGATCCGAATGATGTGAACGATAAGTTTATTCTGGACAACATGAAGGCAGACATCATGAGAAGAATGAAACTGTACCGTCAATCTACTCCTCCAATATTCAAGAGATTGATTGTTCGTCCTACTAATTCTGATTATGTATGTCCTCCCGAGGATCGCTGGATCCATGATGACTCGGTTTCCGAGCGTTAGAGAGGAGTAGGTGGGAACGATGATGATGATGATGGTAATGATGGAGGTGATGGTGGTAATGGTGCTAATGATGGTGATGGTTGTAATGGTGATGCAGCTCTTCGAGAACAACAAGCTACAGTTGAAGCTGCGTTAGCTGCTACTATTGCAGCTTAACGAGAACGAAAACGTAAAGGGAAAGAGCTAGCAACTGGAAGTTCTTCGAAGCGGAGAGTGTCGGCTGGGGCTGGCATCTCATTTGGTGTTCAACCATCTCGTCCTACAACTCCTCAATGCCCGGAAGTGCCGCTTACTACTAGCACTCCGGCCCTTACTTTGACGACGATGATGGTTCCTCATGACAGGCTTGGTATGATAACACAAACGGCTTTAGTTGAGATACCAATGCCTTCTGCTACACCTTCTACTGTTCCTCCAACACCGTCCATGGGGCCCCCTCCAAATCGTCAGACAGACATGCTTTTGAATCTTCTTCATTTGTATGAAAATCAATTGTCTGCTGACCGTATGAACCAAGAACGTCTGATGGAGAACCAGAAGAAGCTGCTCAGCTATGTTTCTTTTTGTCAAAAAGAAACAAAAGCCCTTCGTGAGATTGTTGAGTCTCAGGGGGTGAAAATTAATTAACAAGAGGAATTTATTCTGCAATTGACATGCAAAGATGATGCGCTGAAAAAGCTCAAGAATGACGATGAGGATCCAGATGAATCTGATGGTGGTGGTGAGACTAAACAAACTCAAGACCCAGCTTCTAGTGCGAGTACGAGTTCTATTGATGATTCGGGCAAACAGATCATTGTTTATCATGACCATTCGGCTGCCAAACCCATTGAAATGATTGAGTCCGATACGATTATTTTTGTGTATGGTAAGGGGGTGATTCGTAGTATGGTTAATGCTGACGAGATAGCTGTGGAGCAGTTTGTTGATAGATCACTGACACGAGAGCAGTTTGCTATCTTGCTTGGTCTTAATGATGACGAGATGACCGTGTTAGAAACTGAACCCGATGTTGAGGTAATTAATGATGATGAGATATTAAATGATCCTACTGTTGAGATGAGTACGGATTATATTTATGAAAATGAGGAGGTCGAGGTAGAGGATGTGACTGCTAAGGAGTATCATGACTTGTTTCAACACACTAATGTTGATTAGGTTGCTCCAATATTTAATGAAGAAATGGTTAAAGAAGCAGAAGACCATATTGAGAAGACGTCCAAGGGAAAGAATGTCGTTGAGACAAGTGTTGATCCTAGGGCTGATCCATCATTGGCTGACATTTAAAGTTGGTTTGCTCATCAAGACAACAGTGTTGGTAAGATTATCAATGCTCACAGGTACGTTGATAAAGAATCTCTAGAAGCCATAGCGCGGGCCAAAGGCAATCAAAATACTACTTTCAAGGCCGTGTCGAGAGTTCAAGGTGATATAATTTCTTGGCTTTATGATTCTGATTTAAGAGTATGCATTGTTAAATGGGAGAAGGGCGTCCAGTACTACGAAAGGATGTCTGATCTTCTCTCATTACCAAGATGGGACGTACGTACTCTAGCATATCGTCCATTTATCAATCGAGGTGGGGATAAACATGCAAGTTGGTTTCACCAACATCTGCTGTTTGAGGTGGACCACGGTTTCAAATTTTTTAAACCACAGATTCCCATCCGTAAGTGTCTCAATGAGATTGACCCAAGGACAGGTTGGAAGAAGTTGGTTCTTAAGGTTAAACTGCCGGAGACAATGAAGCGTGTGCAAGTGAAAATGATGAACCAACACATATGGTTATCTTTCAACCGCTGGTACTACGACAACAAAACCGGCGAGGCCATCATTATGTTGGGAAAGGGTTTGAAGACTGAGCTGATCAAGAAGACTATGACCTGGCTATGCAGTTGAGCGCAATGAAGACTATGACCTGGCTATGCAGTTCCAACGCGTTGTGCGTGTATGTTATGAGAACGGAATTCATAGTTGTAGAGACTAGCAGTCCAAGCGTTTCAAGTAATTTAAAGACAAAGATCTCAAGAAGAGGGGGTGTCTGTTAGTGCTCGTTTTTGCATCTCGAGTCTTTCTATTCATCTTTAATGTATTTGTCATTTTATTTAATGTAATAAACAATTAATTTATCTTGTAATTCGTTAATGTAATAGTCTAGTTCGCTAAGGATGTTTAGCGAACTAGATCTAAGTTATTTCCCTCCTTCTTTGTTAAGGATATTTAACGAATCAGGGGGGTGATTTGTTAATCTATTGTCTATTTAATGTATGTAACGAATTGGATGTTAGTTCGTTAGGGGATGTTAACGAACTAACTCCATCGTCTATTTATAGTGAACCCTGTTCACACTAATGTAAGTTTTTGAGAGTTAATTAACGAACCTCTGTCTGAATCTCTCTCGATCTTCATCTTAATATTATACATACATACATACACATACTACTGATAATATATACACATACATAACATACAATCAATCGTGATAATGAGCTAGATCCATATTTAGAGTTAATCACATATATCAGATCTGAGATCTGTTTATTGTTAAGTATTGATTCTAAGGTTCAAACACTAACAATCTCATTAAACATAGTAAAACTAAACACATTGACATTCGTCATCATTTCACACGGGATTGTGCTGAGAAGAAATTAATCGTGCTTGAAAAGGTTGATTCACTGGATAATTTTGCTGATCTTTTACAAAAGCGTTTGACCGATCCCATTTTCAAAACCTTGTTGAGCTTAATGGGATGATCAATCCCGAGTAACCTTGTTACCTTTGTGTTTTTTATTGTTTTTTTTTAATAAAACATCACTATCGCTGAAAATTATGTCAATAGCTTAAGTTTGAAGGACATATTCTTGAATATGTTTGGTCCTTGCATCTACTTGCAGAATACAAGGATAGCCATTAACCTAATAACTAAAAGCAACCGGAGCGGTTTATGATGAGTTTTTATTCCTTCGCAGAAAATTATGTCGATTATACTTAGTCGGAGGGACACATATTCATATGTGGTTGGTCCTGCTAATCCACTGGATTTTCAGGATAGCCGTTTACCTAACGTCTTCAAATTTATCGTGGCGTCTGAATTTAAAACTTTTGGGAAATGATATATTTTTTTCAGTCTATAACCTCGCACGCAGTTTCAAAATTGATGTTAAAATTGAAAATTGATCCAACCTTGGAAGTTGATAGATAAACTGATTTTGTGTGCCTAACCGATGAAGTTATTCGGCCTAAAAGACTCTAGAACAGTCATTGTATGGTATGGTAGCTTTCTATGGTGCGTAAAAGTATAAGTGATACAAACTAAACTTACTCGATTTACTGTGGAGGGTCATTTTGAAATGTTCATGTCTCCACATATATCTCTCCGAATGATAGGCAGAAAAGCCATTACCCAGTCATACACGAGCCCGTGAGTGTTTTGATCCCCGCGAAAATTGTGTTCTTTTACTGCAGTGATCCAGATTCGGGACTTGCAGGCATTTGTTATGGTTAATACAAAAAAAATAGTTATCATTATGTCTTAATGAGTTCATCAAGTCACAAATATCAAGGATATTGCACCGACTGAGTCTTGTGAAAACAATTTGAAGGTGTTGAAAAGACGACTCGTGTATATTGTTCGATCAGACACTACGGGTCGAAGTCAAATCAGGATGATCTGGGGAAAGCCAAATACGCCTTGAGAATAGATAGGAGGAATCACAATATCTCAAGTGATGTCCATCTAAATGTTGAGCTTAATTGAACATAATATGTATCACAGAAGCAATGAAAACCATACTAAGTTCTATACCTACCTACAACCTGTTCCTCTATGTCATAATAACGGTGAACATGAATCCGTGTGACAGCCTCTTAATCAGTATGATTCCTGTTCGGATCTTTTCTAAAACATGCAGGGTTTCCGCAAGACTGAAATTTGATCCCGTTTTTTCCTTAACTTTTGATATGTTTTATGTTATATGGTTTATCTTCATTAAAATCTTGGTTACTCGTTTTGGATCCATTGATAACTTTTTTTCTATGATATGGCGAACTTAAGCTCCTAGCAAACTTACCTATAGGGCGAAGTTGTCTTAACTTCGCCACTGGGTTTTCTTAAACAGTTTAAAAGGTAAACTGGGTCAAACTTGGTAAATTTCTTGGGCTACTTGGGCTGCCATGCAGACCCAATTTCTTGAAAAATACGATCCTCCAGCTAAGGCCGCTCATTTGCGTAACCAGATCCATTCTTTCCAGATGGAGGACACCGAGAGCTTCTACGAGGCGTGGGAAAGATTTAAAAATCTACTTGCTTTATGTCCGAACCACGGCCTACAAGACTGGGCAGTTGTTGAGAAGTTATATAACGGAGTGACGTACGCGACTCAGAGCATGCTCGACACAGCTGCAGGAGGTAACTTATTGACAACGTAGGATACGGATGAGTGCATTGTCTTGTTTAACAGTTTAGCCATGAGTGGATACCAGCGACCACCAGCTAAGAGTACCAAAACCGTCGACTCCTTATCACGCGGTATACATTCGGTCGACACGAGCAGCGCACTTGCAGCACAGGTTGAAGTGTTAGCAAAGATCGTGAAGTACTTGCAGGTGAAAAGTAAGTTATGCAAGATCTGTAGAGGGGGGGGGCATGATACCGTTCAGTGCCCCGTAGGTTTCTAGGTGGAGGGGTAACCAAAATTCCAACTAGAGGAACGGAAATCAGCCCGGCTTCCAGCAACGTCAGAGCCTATTCCAGGATTCCAGTGAGGGAACGAGTATTGGGGAGAAGAAGCCCACGTTAGAGGAGATGATGGCGCAACAGACACAGATGCTGTCGCAGCTTATGACTCGAGAGGACTCCCGTCACAAAGAGACTCAAGAGAAATTTCGGGAGCATGAGTCATTCATGAGAAATAAAGGAGCGTCAATTCAAAATCTTAAGCGTCAGATGGGAGATATAGTAAGTCGTCTGAATGAAAGGTCGCCAGGTACACTTCCAAGTAATACCGAACAAAATCCGAAGGCATTCGCGAAGGCTGTGACGACGAGGAGCGGTGCAGGGCAAGTAGCGAGCCCGTGATTCGGTAAGCGACGAGAGGAGTCGTTAACGAACCTGCGGTAGATGTAGAGGAGCAGGTAGACGAGGAGATTCAGTTGGAGTCTCCACCGGCCAAGGTGCATCAGAGGCACAGCCCAGGAAGTACAGCACTGGTCGAGAATCAGCCATTACCTAGCACACCACCGAGATTTTATAAACCTAGACTCCCAGGAGAGTCCGTAGGGATAGAGACGAGGAGCAGAAATCCAAATTTCTTGATCTTCTTAAGCAGCTTCATCTTAACATTCCATTTCTTGAGGCACTTACGCAAATGCCCAAATATGCGAAGTTCCTGAAGGATATTCTTTCGAACAAAGAGAAGTTAGCCGAAGTCTCCTCCATTCCTCTGAGTGTTGGTTGCTCTGCAGTCTTGCAGATAAAGTTACCAGAAAAGATGTCCGATCCTGGGAGTTTCACAATTCCCTGCATCTTGAGTGATAATACGGTTGTTCAAGCGCTGGCGGATCTTGGTGCCAATATTAATCTTATGCCGTATTCCGTGTATCGCAAGTTGTGTCTAGGCGAGCCAAGTCCTACCTGTATGAGTATACAGCTTGCTGATCGTTCTGTGATATACCCCCGAGGGGTGGTCGAGAACATGCTAGTTCATGTCGACAAGTTCATATTCCCAGTGGACTTTGTCATCCTGGACATGAACGATAACGATAGTGTCCCACTTATCTTAGGCCGACCATTCCTTGCCACTGCACAGGCGTTGATCGACGTCTGCGAGGGTAAGTTGATCTTAAGAGTTGGGGATGAGAACGTCACCTTTGACATTCGACAGTCACTGAAGCACCCCAAGTCTGTTGATGACTCCTTATACTTCATTGATACCATCATGGAGCATGTCGGGGAGTTTCTCAACGAGATCTGTGGAGGATCTTCCTTTGACACCCAGATTCTCTATAGGGAGATTCCAGAGATTGAGATGGTTGCTGTAACCAATCAGTCCTTAGATGACGACACCGAGTCGCATACCCCTGAATCTGGCGTGTCTGCTGAGATCGTACGAGACGATCCTATGGACCGAACTTCGGTCGAGAGTCCTCCTTCTTCCTTAGAGCTTAAGGATTTGCCTTCCCACCTTGAGTATGCATTTTTAGATTAAGAGAGGAAGCTACTGGTTATCATTGCATCTGCTTTGACCGAGGTCGGGAAGGAGAAGTTGTTGAGGGTGCTACGAGAGCACAAAGAGGCTATTGCATGGAAGATTATCGACATCAATGGCATCAACCATTCGTTTTGCACTCATAAAATCCTCATGGAGGAAAACTTTAAAACTGTCGTTCAGCCGCAACGGCGGCTTAATCCGAAAATGCAAGAGGTCGTAAAGAAGGAGATTGTTAAACTCCTTGATGTGGGGATCATTTTCCCCATTCTTGATAGTGCTTGGGTGAGTCCAGTCCAGGTGGTTCCTAAAAAGGGTGGCATGACTGGCGTCACCAATGAGAGGAACGAGCTTATTCCCACCAGGACTGTGACGGGATGGCGAGTCTGCATCGACTATCAAAGACTGAATGATGCCACCTGGAAAGATCACTTTCCTCTACCCTTTATTGATCAGATGTTGGAGTGTTTAGCAGGTCAGCAGTACTACTGCTTCTTAGATGGTTTCTTCGGGTACTTCCAGGTTCCGATAGCTCCCGACGACCAGGAGAAAACCACTTTCACTTGCCCTTACGGAACATTTACCTATATACGTATGCCGTTCGGACTTTGTAACGCTCCGGCCACATTCCAGAGGTGTATGGTGGCCATTTTCCATGATATGATCGAGGACTCTATGGAGGTGTTCATGGACGATTTTTCCGTATTTGGGAGTTCCTTCGATCATTGTTTATCAAATCTCGAGAGGATGATGTCCCGCTGCGTTGAAACCAACCTAGTCCTTAACTGGGAGAAATGTCATTTCATGGTTCGCGAGGGCATTGTTCTGGGTCATCGGATCTCAAGTGAGGGGATAGAGGTTGACTGCGCAAAGGTCGAGACCATCTCAAATATTCTCCCGCCAACTTCTGTGAGATCCATTTGTAGATTTCTAGGTCATGCCGGATTCTACCGCCGGTTCATCAAAGATTTTTCTAAAATCTCGAGACCCATGACCAAACTTTTAGGGAATGATGCTCCATTTGTTTTTATTGAGCAGTGTATTGAGGAGTTTGATCTTCTAAAAGACAAACTCGTCAATGCCCCGATTATGGTCGCTCCCGACTGGACGTTACCTTTCGAGTTGATGTGTGATGCGAGCGACTTCGCAGTCGGAGCGGTTCTTGGAGAACAGAAGGATAAAAACTTCCATCCGATCTACTATGCTAGCCGGACCTTAAATGGCGCACAGGAAAGCTATACCATCACCGAAAAAGTGCTTTTAGCTGTAGTGTTCACTTTCGACAAGTTTAGGTCATATCTGGTCCAGTCCAAGACGATTGTTTACACGGATCATGCCGCAATTCGATCTCTTCAGCAAGCAGGATGCTAAGCCTCGTCTTATCCGATGGATCCTGTTGCTTCATGAATTTGATATAGAGATCTGTGAGAAAAAGGGGACCGAGAATGTGGCGGCCGATCATCTTTCACGTCTAGAGGGAGTTGATTTAGGATATTCGGGGATCAGGATCGACGATCGTTTTTCGACGGAGAGTCTGATGTTTGTTACTACACAAGAGGAAGGTTTTCCATGGTTCGTTGATATCGCGAACTATCTTACTGACGGATACCTCCCGAAGATGCCTTACCAGTAAAAGAATAAATTCTTTGCTGACATCAAATTTTACCTTTGGGATGACCCGTATCTTTTCCGCATTGGTGCTGATCAGCTTATTCGGAGGTGTGTAGATGTCAAGGAAGGATGGCAGATTCTGAGCCACTGTCATGTGGGACCGACAGGAGGTCACCACGGTGTGAGTTCTACGGCAAGAAAGTCTTTGATTCTTGTTTTTACTGGCTGTCTATCTTTAAGGATGTTCATTTGTTCATTAAGAGTTGTGATCGTAGCCAACGTGTCGGCAATATTTCTTCGCGAAACGAAATGCCCAGAATGCTCAAGTATGTGAGGTTTTTGATATTTGGGGTATTGATTTCATGGGACCGTTTCCATCTTCGCGTGGAAACAAATACATAATCGTGGCCGTCAATTACGTGTCTTAGTGGGTTGAGTCCAAAGCTCTACCCACGAATGATGCCCGAGTGGTAGTCCGTTTTCTAAAAGTCTATTTGCTCGTTTTGGAGTCCCGAAAGCCTTGATCAGTGATCGAGGTACTCATTTCTGCAACTCGCAGATGGGGTCACCAAACGGCTTGCGACCGCCTACCACCCACAGACTAGTGGGCAGGTTGAAGTGAGTAATCGGGGAATCAAAAGTATTCTCGAGAAAACGGTTGGTTCGAATCGTCGGGATTGGTCCGACAAATTAGATGACGCTATGCGAGCCTTCTGTACAGCCTACAAGACTCCGACTAATTCCACACCATTTCGGATGATTTATGGGAAGGCCTGTCATCTTCTTGTTGAGTTGGAACACCGCGCTTCATGGGCCCTCCAGAGGGTTAATCTTGATTTATCCGCCGCAGAGAGTAATCGTTTCCATCAGTTACATGAGTTGGAGGAGCTCCGGGATCACGCATATGCACAATCATTTAGGTATAAGGAGCATACGAAGGAACTGCATGATAGGAAATTGAAGAGTAATAACTAGTTCAAGTGTGGGGAGAAGGTCTTAGTGTATAATTCCCGGTTGAGCTTATTCCCGGGAAAGTTGAAATCCCGATGGTCGGGACCGTTCACGGTCACTGAGGTTTTCCCGTGTGGCACGATTGAGATACAAGATCAAAGCGGGAAATTTAAGGTGAACAGTCATAGATTGAAGCATTACATAGGCGAGCCGATAACTGATCAGACAGTCGAGGTATTCTGCCTTGACTCATTCACCGAACGTAGACGTGATGGATGCATCACTCGGGAGACAGCCCGAGTTGTAGCGTTTGTATTATGATTCTATTTATTATCTGTTTTTATTTGTTTTATTTTTATTTATAAAAACATAAAAATACAAAAAAAATAAAAAAAATAATTAATAAAAATCAAAAAAATTAAAAAAATACAAAAACACAAAAATATGTTTAATTCTTATGTTTTTGTTTTCTGTTTTGTACGCCGCTACATGCGACCGAGTTTGAGTTATTACAGGTATTATTACGCGCACGGTAGCTCTTATGGCGTTTTGGAACTGGTTCACCCGAGGTTGCGGCCGCGAATGAAATGTTATATGGTCGTTTGATTGATACACAGCTGATGAAGAATCTGCATCTAAACCAGGGGAGTAACCCGTTCTCTATTTTACTTTTTTCTTTAAGATTTAATTTTAATTTTCAGTTTTTATTTTATTTTATTTCTTTTCCTTGTTCTCATTGAGGACGATTTCGTTCTAAGTGTGGGGATGGGAATTTATTTTACTTAGTTGTAGGAAAAATTTTTAAAAATTAAAAAATAGGTTTTAAAAAGAAAATTGTCCCTTGAAAATTGTTTTTTGTTCTACGTCAAGCAGGAGATGATATTATTACCAATGTGCTAACGAACTCTCGGAAATTTTGAAATATATAATATGATAATAAAAGGGATGGTTTGCATATCTGATTTGGGATGTGTCGGTAGGCCCAACTAGCTTTGATAGTCCTCTTTAGCATGTTTTTATATATATAATAATTTAAAAAGGGTGAAACCGAATTTCGATGCTTAGGGAGGATTACCATAATCTGAAAACTTTGAGATGATAAGAATTAAATGCACTCAAAACAGCACACACCACATGTCCATCTTTTACGAGCTTAGAAATAGTTATATATTTTAGGGTGATATTAAAGACTGGAAAAAAAAGTATGTTTTGAAAGTTTGTTATGTATTGTATTATCCAAAGTTGTTCAAGACAAGCAAAACGCTTATGAAGAAAGTTATGTATTGTAAAATGCCGAATGAGCATAGTTTAAAGTTAGAAAAAGAGGCCAATGATGCACATACTAGACGGGACTTAGAGTTTACGTGTTACCTTGGGGATGGTGACTCTGAGGGTACACTATTGGGGCTCGAAGGTTCTTAGTCAATAAATAAAAATTAGGAATTTATCAGACAAAGTCCAATAATATTTAGAAATAGCTCGTACGACCTCCACATGACCATTCATCCATCCAAATTTCACCGAGTGCATCTAATTAGTACTATCAACGAGTCCTTGGCTTATGGTGATTTGTCGAACCAATTTGCTTCGACTCTAGTTTTTCTAGCTCTCTTTATCTAAGATGGGGTAGGTGTAGCCTTAATTTTTGAACTTAAAATGTTTAATGCAAAAGGGGGGCTTGATTGGTTGGTGGCCGGGTTTAAGTGGACAACAATATCGGCAATCGCGGTTAATATGTCAGGCTGTTTCTTGTGCTTTGAAAATAATAATAATCTGATAGTTTGTTGTTTTTCACATGGTTATGATCCTGTGTAGATTACTTTTTCAAGGACGAAAAAGACTTAAGTGTGGGGATGTTTGATGTGTTGTAAAACACACTTACTTTCCTTATCGTTTTATCATGATTTAAGTACTTTATTAGTTTAATTATTAAATTTTATGGCTTGTTTATGCTTAAGATTACAAAGATGATTGATTACTTGTAGATTTTGAACTTCAATAGAAAAAAGTGGCAAATTTGAAGACTCCAAGGTCTTATTTAATCAATTTTAAATACTATAAGTTAAAGTCGACCCAAGCCAACAAATTAGAAGCCTTTCTTGCTTATTATATTAATTAAAGAAAAAAAAACCTAAGCTCTATTTTTTTGGTGCCGATTGGACAGCAAGTAGAAAAACAAAAGAAATTAGTTTTGGTGGGTGGATTTGGTCGGCTTGTTTGTTGTTTGTTTGAAGGAAACGCACAAAAACTATTTTTGTGTGGTGGGAATTGACTCCTACGTGAGGAGATCACAAGAACAATAACAAAAAAATAATATAAAAAACAAAACCAACTTCCACTTCAAAGAGTCCGATCAGATCAGCAAAAAGAAAGAAGAAAATTATTTGCAAGGTTTTTGAGAGCAAGGGAAGAAGAAGCAAGCTGGAGGAGACTCGGGACAGCAGCTAAGAAGTGTTTTCTATCACAAAAACTCAGCTTTAATTGATAGTAAACATCCATAAACTTTGTGTTCTCTCCAGTGTTTATAACTCTTGTGATTTTGATCTTTAAACTTGAATTGTTTGACAATTGAGTTAGGGTTTGAGTTGTTATTGATTATCATTGATTGTTGAATGATTTGGATTATCTTTTTGATGAGTTTTATGATGTTTAAATTATGTGTTTGCTTCTGTCCGAAAGTTGTGTGTAGCTAAACTTGTTAGTTTGGATTATTGATGATCATGGCTTGAATTGTTAATGTAAATTTTGTTTTAACATTGAATTAGGTTGTGTTTAGTGGTTATGAATTTGTTAATTACACTCATATACCTCTTCATTTGATTAATTGAATGAGTTTTGATTGATTGTTACTTATTAGGACTCTTTACTTAGTGTTTAGGGTTTGTTTGTGGGAAGTACTACCGTAGGGTTTAAGTGAGTGTATTAATTGAATATAATCAGCGGGTGGACACCTTCTTAGAGACCGAGAGGTGATAGGAAGTAAACTCATCTCATAGTTCTTACTTGTTAGGATTAGGATCGCGCGAGAGCGGGTTCGGTTCTTGTCGGGTTTGGGTATGTGAGCGATTAATAGACCTAGTTTAAGTTGAAATAAATTGTTCCTCTAACCTTGGTTGCGTAGTATTCATCTCCATTAGGGTAGTGTGTCGGTGAGACCGAGAGGAGAGTCGGCATTAGAGCAGTTTAACAATTCGTCACCCTGTTTGTTCTTAAAATCAACTAAGTGTAGGTTAGGGTTTGTTAGTGAGAGCGAGAGGTAATCTAGCTTCCTGAGTGAACCTTAGTTGTGTCATCCTTAGGAACCGGTGTCGTGAGATTCTACAATTCATTAGCTTATTATACCTTCAATAGGATTCTTACCTAGGTAGACATTTTTTCCATTGATAAATCTTATTTTCACAGTTTCGTTTAGTCTTCTAAAATTAAGTCTTTTAAGTTAATTAAATTTAGTTAGGTTTAGTAGTTAGTAATATAAAAATCAATTTAAAAATATATTATTCTTAGGTGAGTCTTATTTAGGGTTAAGTATTAAATACGTTTTCACGTGTCCTTGTGTTCGATACTCGGACTTCGTTAGTACTATACTATTAGTGATCGGTACACTTGCCGGTTTTGTGTGCTTTCTTTAGGATTTTCTTTTAATAAATTTAAATCTTAGTTGTGAGAGCATCATTATACACACATCAGGATGATTTCGTACCCAATTTTTAGTATAATTATGCTTGGTTGTTTGTGGTTGTTTGCAGTTTTATATTATACAGGTACAAAACAGGAAAACGAATGAAAAACAGGGGACGCTCTATCGAAATTTCGTTAACCCGTAGGGAAGTACCTTTTCAATTTACCCACCATACTTCATTCGGATTTTAATCTTTTTATGAATCTTTTCACATTGAGGACAATGTGAGATTCAAGTGTGGGGAAGGGAATTACTTGACCAACTGCTTGCTCAACTAATTATAAAATTCTCAAACTAATTTTTTTTTAGCAAACAAAGACCATTTTTCATAATTAAACCAAAAGAAAGTCTAGGAAAATTTTTGTAAATAACTAAACTAAAAATCTATTATAACCAAAAGCGAAAAAGTAAAAAGAAGTATTGTAATATTGAGAATAAATTTATGCAAAATATGGCGTTTATACCCAATTCCTCCGTTACTGTTGAGATAAACCTCATGCCATAAATATTTTTTCGGAAGATTTGAGTGAGTCATATGTTTCGTGTGAATTAGAACTTGTCGCTAATACTCATTTCAAGACCGCACAAAGCGTTATATAAGGAAGAAGGTAATATCACTACAAACCCCTCAAACCATTCTCCAAATTACAAAACCTTACACCAAAACCATACCACTTTATCGCTCACAAACCGGTAAAATACAACACTGGTCTTTTACTGACAGACCCTAAAGAACTGGAAATGCATTCTTTCGATTTCAATTTCCTACCTAGGTTGCCTCCAGAACTTAGGGAGACAATTTTTCTCTTTAGCAATGAGGTGAGGAAAAAGTGGCGCCAAGACGAACAAATGCCACCATTTTGTGAAGTTTCCAAAAGCAATGAAAAGAAGAGCAAAAAGATATGAACGATGCTTATGATGCGGAAATGGTCCCACGAAGGAAGATGTAGAAAAAGTCAAACTCAGTCTCAACATGAATATACTAAACTAATGAGGATGGGTGGGGGCTTTTAGGCTCAAAGCCGAACGATCCATTAGAGTTGGGAGTTATATTCAAAACATGATTGAGGAAGAACTGATTCGCATCCTCGACAAAACTGGGCTTGACGATCTGACATTAAAAGAGTCACTAGGTTTTTTTTTTTTAAATTATCACAAACGGGAGAAAAGAAGTTGGCCATTGAAGACATCTTAAGATTCCATAAGATCAGCAGAAGTTGTATTTACCATTAACCTGAGCCCTTGAACCACCACAAAATACCAAATCCTTACAAAACCAACTCATATTACCTTCTGATCTATGCAACCCTTCACAAATGTGGAGATTAGAACTTGTTACAAGCTTATTTTTCACAAGTCACATTCTGACAAAGAGTGTTCACATACATACATCTCAGGTATGATCAGATATATAACCGAGTGTGAGTGAACATTGTGAGAACGTGACGTTTTGCATAAACAAATCATCTTTTTATATATCACTACATATATCCCTATGATTTAAGGTTGGTTATTTTGTTCCCACTTTCTTAAGAACTCTTTTGGGGATAATTGAAGCTATGGTCCCAACCTACTATTTTTAGAGAATATTTACAAGTAGCTTGCTTAAGGACAAGCAAGGTTCAAGTCTAGGGATGTTTGATGTATATAAAATTATACATCTTTTCAGCATCAAATAATCTCTAAAAACTGCAACTTCTATCAAATAAACTAGCTCAAAGGCTACTTATCACACTAAAATGCAATTTCAGGTAAACTCAAGCCTTAAACGAAGAACCAAGTGAAAAGACGAAGAAAAACGAAAGAAAACCCAAGAAAAACCTCAACCACACCTTCGTGCTCCTAGAACCACGCCCCAATGCTTCTGAACACAAGAAAAGACAAAAATCTACAAGAAAAGACAAATACTGGACACAAAAGCATGGGGTCGTGCGCAGTCAACCACGGGGCCGTGGTCACCTTTAGATAAGACAAAAAGAAATTAGCACATGTCATTAAAAAGCATGGGGCCGTGCCTCAGAAGCACGCCCCCGTGGTGAGTTATCATATACGATCTGACAGCATGCAACTGGACACCTGGACACGGGGTCGTGCCTTATAAGGCACAGGGTCGTGCTTCTCTCTCCAAATAGCCTATAAATAGTGGCTCATGTTGCACTCATTTGGTGTGCTTGAATATGATCTCTAACCGGGTTTCTCTTATAAAAACACCCACATCACACTCATATTGAAGATCTAGTGAGGAGTTTGAAGGCTTGGAGCTTATCATCACCATACATCCTCATCAACACCACCATAATCCATCATCATTAAAAAGGGAGATTCGTCCATATTTGGTTAGACTGTTCTAGTTTAATCATGTGTTTGTTAATATCATCTCTTTTTATATTCATAACAATGCTCATTATGAGCTAAACTCTTAATATCATCTCTTTTTATGTTCATAACAATGCTCATTATGAGCTAAACTCCATCTACCATCTATAATCTATGAATAAGCTTTGTTTTACTTGATGATTATGTGAAACATGTGATTTAGTTTGGTATAGTACATGGTTATTTTGCAATTATCCATTGATGAAGAAATGTTTATCACTTTAATTCAGTACATCAAAGTTTATGATTTGTAATCATTCATGTTAACTCATGTTCTTGGAACTAGAAATGGTCAAAATGAATACTTTGATAACTTATTCTAGATAAAACATGGATCTTAATGTTGTACTTAGAAATTATGAGATATAGGTTATGGTCTATTTCTCTAGTTATGATAATTCTAAAATAACATTGTTAACACGATTGCTTAGGTTATCATGCTAGTTAAAGAAATCATATGTTAATGGAATGTGTAATTATAATCTAATTAAATCATCCAAAGGGAAGTTGTGTGAGCTTACTAAAAACTGCTTCTCTACTCAAATTGAAATTCTCGTTGTAGCATGACATTAGGAAAGGATGGACTTTACAATGCGCATGCTACTTTCTTTTATGTTATAGAATATGTTCACTTAGAAATGAGGGACTATTCTATCATATATTATTAGGACAAGTTTATCACATGCTTATTTAATAATCATCAAGGAATAATGGAGTGGATTCTTGATATTAGATGGTAAACCTTCATATAATTGAATTACTCACTTAGAAATTATCTTCTTGTCACCTATATATTATATATAAGTATTTCTATTTTATAAAAAGTTTAAAAATCAATCTCACAAATGACTAAACCCTCTGATTAAAGTAAGACGAAGATTCATTGTTAGAAACATTTGTGTCCATGGATCGATATTTGGTTCTTACAAATACTATCCTACATATATGATAGGTACACTTGTCTATATTGCGTGTGTTTAGTTTTAGAATAAATCACTTTTATAAATTTAAAACACAATCTTGTGCAAAGCTTAAACTCCAGTCAGTTAATATTTTACCATCACACGCAGCACACATCAAGTTTTTGGCGCTGCTGCCGGGGACACAGTATGTTTCTAAGAACGATCCAAGTTTTAATTTAATCATCGTTTATAATTGTACAAAGTTTTAACTTTTATTTTATTTTATTTTCTACTATATTATTTTATATATTTTTAAGGCTAGCCTAACCTTTAATTTAGCTTAACTAACTTATACTTTAGTTTAGTTTCAAAATAGCTTAGCCTAAATTTTAGTTTAACTTTAGCCCAACCTTTAGTTTAATTTAAATAGTTTAAATTTTGATTAACCTCATGTATGTCCTCTACATTCGGACCTGAGCTTGTTTCTCCAATTTCTGAACCGGAACGACTCTTTCGTCGACGAGCATGTAAACGGACTGCAGAAACCTCCGAAACAATCAAAGACGAGTCAGTAGACGCCACGACATCGGGAGAAAATCGAGCCAAAGAAATGACAGAATCAAAAAACAATGAACCAAACATGAGCTAGTATGCCAAGCCAAATCTCGACGGCTACGGCACTAGAGTGGCTTCACCCGATATCACCTAACATTTTGAAATCAAATCAAGCGCCATTCATATGGTGGAAAATTCAGTTCAATTTCATGGTCTCCTCGACGTATACCCTTTTTCTCATATATCTCGATTCTTACGAATCTGCGGAACCTTTAAAATTCAAAACTGTTCAGAAGGTCAGATCAAACTCAAACTCTTTCCTTTCTCTCAAAGGGGTCAAGCCTTAGAATGGATAGAATCTCTTACCTCTGGCTCCATCACTACTTTGGACCAGATGGTTGAACAGTTTCTCCTTAAATACTTTACACCTGATAAAAGTATCAAATACCGAGCCATCATTACCGGATTCTGGACCGATGATGATGAGTCGTTACACGCATCATGGGAGAGATACAAAAGTCTTCTGAGAAGATGCCCACACCATGGACTGAGCGTATGGTTACAAGTACAAACTTTATTTGACCTACAATCCAGTCAAAACAAACAGGCCATTGACCAAGTCGTCGGTGGAGACCTGGGATCCAAATCACATAATGAAGCATTTGAAATTATGGAGAAGGCAGCAAAGAAGAGTTTCTCTTATAACCCACCAAGATCTACACCTACACATAAGGTATTACACCACGTCGATTCTGCCACTCTTGTCACCACACAGCTCGAAGCCCTTTCAAAAAGATTTGAACAACTTCAAGCCGAACTATCAAAAACCAAGATCAACTGTGACACCTGTGGAGGAACTCATAAGACAAGTGACTGCAAACAAGTCATTATGGCTATGGAAGAAGTTGACTTCATCGCCCGTCAAAACAACACTTTTAGCAACAACTACAATCCAGGTTGGAGACACCACCCAAATTTCAGCTGGAAAAACGGAGGTAACACTCAAACCTTACCCGGATTCGAAAAGGGACCGATGAATCAATCCTTCCAGCCTAAACCACAATTCCAAGATCCAAGTTCCAGTAGCCATAAAAACCCGAGCTACACGAAATTTGAAGAAATGTTGATCCAAATCATGACCAAAACATATGAAGCAGAAAAGCAGGCTGACACAAGAGCTGTTGATATCAGCGGAGTATTTTTGAAGCATGAAGCTGACCATAAAAGTTAGCAAGCATCATTACAAAATCTAGAAACCCAATTCGAATAAATTTCCCGACAATTATCCGAAGACCACCTGACACCCTTCCAAGCAACACAATCACAAATCCAAATGCAACAGCTAACGTTGTTACACTAAGAAGTGGCACGACCACTGTTGCCTCACCAATTTCAGAACCAGTTATGGAGAAGGAAGCCCTTGACAAAACACAGGATATACTAGAAACCAGTCCGAACCTATTTTCCACCTATTCCATACCCTGGACGGATGAAACAGAAAGATTGGAAGCTCAGTATGGGAAGTTTTTAGAACTCTTCAAACAACTCCATATCAACATCCCTTTCATCGAAACCGTTACTCAAATGCCAAAATATGCTAAGTTTCTCAAAGAAGTGCTGACCAATAAGAGGAAGCTGAAGGAGCTATCACATGTCACCATGAGTGAAGAATGTTCAGCAGTCCTCCAGAATAAGCTGCCACCGAAAATGACTGATCCATGGAGCTTTACTATCCCTTGTCTCATAGGAAATTTGTCTGTTGGCAATGCCCTGACCGACCTAGGAGCTAGTATTAACTTAATGTCGTATTTGGTTTTTACAAAACTAGGGATAGGGGAACCAAAACCCACCCGCATGAGCATTAGTTAGCTGACCGATCCGTTAAATATCCTCGGGGCATTGTTGAAAACATGCTTGTCAAAATTGACAAATTTGTTTTCCTAGTAGATTTTGTAATTCTAGATATGGAGGAAGACAAAATTGTAACTCTTATTTTAGGAAGACCCTTTCTAGCCACTGCAAGGGCTATCATTGAGGTTTGCACCGGAAAACTCACTCTCAGGGTTAATAACGAGGCTATCACTTTTTACGTAGGAAAATCTATGCAACATCCGCAACATCACGATGACACATTATATTGTGTTGACATCATCGATTCTATCGTGAGTTTCTATGTGCGGAAATCTTCCATTAACACCCCATTAGAAACACAAATCTTAACTAATACAAACACTAAACCCTCTTTAGAACACGATGATCTCGATACTATCGATAACTATCAAGAAACATCAGAAGTAGTATGTGAGATCACCAAATGCAATGAAAAATCAAAAAAATCAATCGAAGAACCACCAGCCTTAGAATTAAAAGAAATCCTAAACCATCTCGAATATGCTTTTCTAGAAAAAGACTCTCAACTCCTAGTAATTATTTCATCTCACCTTTATAAAGAAGAAAATGACGAACTTTTTAAGGTTCTCAAAAACCATAAGAAGGCTATCGCATGAAGATCGTGGATATCAAAGGCATCACTCCTTCCTTTTCGTACTCACAAAATCCTCATGGAGGAAGAATACAAACCCGTGGTCCAACATCAAAGACGTCTCAATCCCAACATGCAAGATGTGGTGAAGAAGAAAGTAATCAAACTCCTTGATGCAGGATTAATCTACCCAATCTCAAATTCACCTTGGGTTATTCTAGTTCAAGGAGTACCCAAGAAGGGGGGAATGACAGTTGCAATGAACAAGAAGAACGAGCTAATCCCGATGAGGACTATCACAGGCTGGAGAGTTTGTTGACTACCGGAAGCTTAATGACGCCACAAGAAAAGATCATTTTCCACTTCATTTTATCGACCAAATGCTTGAACACTAATCTGGAAAAACATTCCGCTATTTTCTTGATGGATTTTGCAGATATTTTCAAATTCCAATTTCTCTTGAAGACTAGGAAAAAACCACCTTTACATGCCCGTATGGAACCTTCGCCTACCGAAGAATGACATTTAGACTATGTAATGCTCCGGCCACCTTCCAACGTTGCATGGTGGCCATATTTCATGAAATGATCGAACACTCTATGGAAGTTTTCATTGACGAATTCTCAGTCTTTGGAGACTCATTCGATCACTCTTTGAAAAACCTAGACAGAATGTTAACTAGGTGTGAAGAAGTAAATTTAGTACTCAACTGGGAAAAATGCCACTTTATGGTTAAAGAAGGAATTGTTCTCGGTCATAAGATAACTCAAGAAGGACTAGAAGTTGAAATGGAAAAAATAGAAACCATCTCTAATATTTTGTCACCAACATTAGTCATAGCCATTAAAAGTTTTCTAGGTCATGCAGGATTCTATCGTTGATTCATAACTGACTTCTCCAAGATTGCTAGACGTATGACCAAACTTCTTGAGAAAGACACACCATTCATCTTCTCTGAAGAATGTGTTGAAACATTCAACACATTAAAAGACAAACTTGTCAACGCGCCAATCATGACTACACCCGATTGGACCCTTCCTTTCAAAATCAAGTGTGATGCAAGTGACTTTGCAGTTGGAGCCGTACTCGGACAATGCAAAGAGAAACATTTTCACCCAATTTACTATGCTAGTAAAACTGTTAATGATGCACAAGAAAATTACACCACAGCCGAGAAAGAGTTATTAGCAGTAGTTTTTGCCTTTAAAAAATTTAGATCTTACCTAGTTCTTTCCAAAACCATAGTTTACACCAACCATGCCACCATACAATACCTCTTCAACAAGCAGGATGCAAAACCTAGACTCATCAGGTGGATTCTCTTACTCCAAGATTTCGACATAGAAGTCAAGGATAAGAAAAGAGCAGAAAATGTAGCCGCGGACCATCTTTCACGCTTAGAATGCCAAGCTTCAAAAGAACATCAGGAGGAAATAATCAACGATAATTTTCCACATGAAGTTCTCATGCATATCCAATTAATCATGCAAGAAGAGGATGAAATTCCTTCTTTTACCGATTTCTCAAACTATTTGGCTTGTAGAATCCTAAGAAAAGGGCTAACTCATCAACAACGGAAGAAATTCTTTTCTGACCTTAAGTTTTATTTCTCAGAAGATTCATAGTTGTTTAGGATAGGTGCCGATCAGGTTGTTCATAGGTGTGTATCAGGAGAGGAAACTTTAGGTATCCTCAAACACTGCCGTGAAGGTCCTACTAGTGGGCACCACAGTACCGCCACTACGATTAGGAAAGTGTTTGATGTAGGATTTTTCTGGCACACCAGATATAAGGACACACATGCTTTGGTCCAAGCATGCGATGCTTGTCAAAGAGCCGGAAACATCTCAGCCAAAAATGAGATGGCTCAAAAGGGCATTCAAATATGTGAAGTCATTGATGTATGGGGAATAGATTTGATGGGCCCATTTCCTAACTCATTCAAAAATAAGTACATCCTTTTAGCAGTCGACTACGTGTCCAAATGGATAGAAGCACAAGCTCGTCACACAAATGATCCTCGAGTAGTTGTACGTTTTCTGAAAAAGTTGTTTTCACGTTTCGGTACTACGAAGGCCCTGATTAGCTACAGAGGTACACACTTCTATAACGCCCTAATGGACAAAGTCTTATCAAGATATGGAGTTAACCACTGATTGGAAACACCATATCACCCTCAGACTATTAGGAAGGTGGAAGTCTCGAATTGGGGGATTAAGAGAAACCTTGAAAGAACTATAGGAATGAATCGCAAAAATTGGGCGGAAAAGTTAGATGACGCTTTGTGGGCCCTTAGCACAGCCTAGAAAACCCCCACAGGAACAACACCTTTCAAAATCATTTATGGGAAAGCATGTCATCTACCTATAGAACTAAAACACAAAGCTTATTGGGCTCTTAGAGTAGTGAATTTCGATCTAATATCCACCAGTAAAAACCGGGAGGATCAGAATCACGAGCTAGAAGAACTAAGGACATTGGCCTATGAAAACTCCTGGGCTTACAAAGAAAAGACTAAACGTTTACACGACGCACATTTGAAAGGAAACAACATGTTTCAAATTGGCGATCGAGTGCTGTCATACAACACGCGTCTACGTCTTTTCCTAGGAAAACTAAAATCTCGCTGGACAGATCCAAACATAGTCGAATCAGTTTTTGACTATGGAACAGTTGAGATCTCAAATTCTAATGGCCACAACTTCAAACTCAATGGAAATCGGTTAAAAGCATACATCGATGGTCCATTTGAAGAAGTTTTAGAGGTATTAATCCTCCGCCAGAACCAATGAAGATACCAACAGATTGGTATGGCCAAGACCTTCGTTAAACTAGGCCTTGTAAATATGTTTCGTTGTTTTCCTAAAAAAAATATTTTAGTGTCTCTAAAGCACGAGGGCTGGCTCCTAGAAACACGGTCCCGTGCCACAAAGTGTGGGCAGGAATCTTCGCTGCAAAAATCTTAGTCAGACTGGTTCGTAACAGATTTGTCAGACCAAAAACATGGGGCCGTGCTTCTACAAGAACAGGGTCGTGCCTAACAACTTTGGCTATAAAAGGCACCCTTTGCCAATGCATTTCTTGTGCCAACCCAAATAAAAACACTCTCACAACATGTCTAGTGAGATGAGCAAAGAAATCCCCGTCCCTTGCCAACCGAGGAATGAAATCCGACACATTTCCAAAACCGAGATTTTGATGAAACTACAATAACTCGTCAAGGAGCTCACCGAAATGAATCTCCTTGCGGAGATGCATCTGATTCAACTCACCGAAACAGTAGAAAGTATGAAAATGGAGCTTCGAGACATCAACGAACAACTTCAGTTTCAAGTTCTCGGCTTCACATACTTTCCACCACCAGGTCCATTCGTCGGAGGAGAACCCTTCAGTGGAATATAAGACTTTAGTTTTCTGTTTTCTTGTGCAAACAAGTGCACTAGGCACAATGTGTTAGGACACCCGGGCTTAACCCGATTAAATTTACGTTTTTAGGAAAACCGGGCTTATCCCATAATTGTTTTTGGACTTTTAATTAAAAGTAATTTTTAGGATGATCAAACTGTTAAAATAACATGCTAACCATCATTCTAAAAATTTCGGCTCTCGCATTTAAGCTGAAAGATCAAAGAAAATTTCAGTGACAAAAAGCATGGGGTCGTGCTTCTTGAAGCACGGGGCCGAGGTCACCCTAGAATCTTCATCTTGATACGCGCTCACTATTCCATTCATACCAAACACAAGTTTACTAAAAGGGAAAGTAAGAAAACAGAATGGAGACCAGTGAGAAGGGGCAAGCATGGTAATTCTTCCTCAAACCTTGAGAAAGAAATAATGTGGCTCCAATGCATTATGAGAGACCAAGTCGAACTACTTCGGTTTGAGAATTTCCACATTATGGATAGCCACAAAAAATATGTGGACTTCAAGCTCAATTATCTTAACCGAGAGATCGCGAAGCTCGATAAAAAGCCTTCCGAACTCTTGGAAGCCAAAAGAGCCCCACCACACATTCAAGACTTGTTCGGGAATGGTGGTCGTTAGAAGTTCGGACTTTATCTTGCTAGGAGTAACTCTTGCTAGTTTTATGTTCCGTGATTCGGGATTGTTGTTTTTAATTTTCTTTTTACTATGTATAATTATGTTTTATGTTTAATGAAGATTAGGACTTTTAATTTGTAACGCGTAAAGAAAATCAGTTAAAAACGAACAATCTCGACAAATAAACAGCAAAACAAGAAGAAAACTAACTGCTACCTGTAGCAAGGTACTGTGCTCTCAAAAGCACGAGGCCGTTCATTTGTCAACTGGGTAGTTACGTATTTTGCAAATAAAATAAAATTTTCCATTCACTTAACCCTAAACCCACTTCGTTCTAACACCCAAAACCGATGCCCTTTGATGTGGGCCCAAGTATTGAAGACTGGGCTATTATGTATATGGAGGCCCAAGATTGCGCTACAAAGGGTGGCCCACGAAAACGGGCATAACTTGGCCCACGAAGCCCCGCTTCAGGCCCATTACCAGTCAAATCGAATCTTGAGACGAGGAGCACGTTATGGCAAGCAGCCTATGGTGGTTTGGCCCCTGTTCGAAGCCCAAAAACTCCTTCTAAATAAAGTTATGGGCCTTTTATGTTTTTTCAGCACTTTTTATGTTTTTGTTTTTGGGTTTGTGTTTGGCCCATGGCCTTTTTTAGGCCCAACTCGTATTAGAACATCTATTTATATCCAGTATCTGTAATTGGAAAAGGCAGACTTTAATATTATTGACTTTCACTTTTCTCTTCATTTTCCCTTGACCTTTGGGTGGGATTTGGGAGTTTTGAAGTTCATCACGGGTATTCACTGAATCAACGTGATTCGTTCTTTGTTTTTATTTATACCGCTGCATCACCATTTCACCAATTCATATTTGCTTCAAATCTTCGATTTCCAACCAAAGGTATGTTAATTTAACAAATCTAATGTTCATATTCACCATTATAGGTCTAAATTAAACCCTAAATCTCACTAATTGATGTAATCCCGTACGAACCCGGAAATTAAATGGGTTAATTGTTTAGATCTAAGATAATGAGTTTTTAGACAGATTTACACTTGTGTTTTGTTAAGAAAAACCATTTGGGTTCGGATCTTGGATGATTTGTTTAAAACTTGAACCTGAATGATATGTTAAACCGGTTGGAATCGCAAGTTCAAATCTTGATTATAATAGAGTTAGGATTAAAAACACGGGCTGTGCTTTACAAAACATGACCAGTGGTAACCCTGTGGTCAACAAAAAGTCAAAATCGGATTGTTGGTTACTCTGCCAAGGACCCGCAGCATGGGGTCGTGCTTGCAAAAGCACGGTACCGTGCTAGATAAAAACATGGGGTCGTGCTTTAAGAAGCACGGCACCGTGGTTGACACAATGTTTCATGTTTTTTGCCAATCTTTGATAAGAAATCGACTAATCTGAGTATAATTTGCAGATGGCTGAATACGGTGATGATGAACACGTTTTCCGGTTATTTCCCGATCAAAACGCTAGAGATATATAGTGTAACATCCCAAAATTTCAGAGAATAATATCTATTATATTATTTATTAAGATGGAAAAGTTTACTTGAGTTAGTACGAAAATAATAAAATATAAAAGATGGAAAGATAAGTAGACTAAATGGATGGAATTAATTATGGACCAAAAAGGAAATATGGGTTTTAGGTCCATGGGCTTAAGGGAGTATAAATACCCCTTAAACCCTAATTCTTTTCATTTCCATCCATTCTACACCACAGCCTACACCATAAAACAAACACTTAAGCCAAGATAACCCCTAACCCTTGCGGCCAAGATCCGAACCCAAAATCAAGCATAGAAATATTAGATCTTCAATCATACAAGCAAGCAAACGAGTCCTAGATCACGTATTAAAGCTAACCATAGCTCGGAGAGAATCGTAAAGGTACATTTTATCTTAAAGATTACATTTTTATAGTCCGTTTGCTCTAAGGATTTATACGAAGGAAGATCGGTCATCCTTATGCAATAAAAATGTGAACTTGATGTTAAAAATGGACTAAATAAACTTGATTAGTTAAAGACCTAGCTAAAATTGGTATACGATCGATAAAGGTTTAAGCTTTATACCTAAAATGGGTTAGATCTTGATGATGTAATAATATGGGATGTAAAACGGTTAGGGAGATTGGAAAAGTTGGTTAAAACCAGTGATATGGACCATAAAACAATTAACTGGGCTAAGGAAGAAATGAAAAGATAGGAAATATGAACTAAAAGCACCAGACTTGAGTTCTTGGTCAACCTAAGATCTCGGTCAACCTGAGTTCTCGGTAAACCTGAGTTCTTGGTCAACCTGAGTTCCCGGTCAACCTTGAGATCTCGACTGAGTTTTCTGCCTCAGAGTTCTCGGCCACTTAGTGAAATGATATGGTCTATGGGCCTGGCCCAGCAAGACCCATGAGCTATTATGAACAGTTGGCCTAATCTATCTAGTTGGCCCATCTTTATGAATTGAACAAACGAACCCAACCTAGACAATGCATTGGTTAAATAAAATACCAACTTAATTAATTATACGGTTAATTAACTAATATATATTTAACAGTTAGCCGTGCACAATTAAAGAAAGGGAATACTATTGGCTCTGAGCGTAAAGATAACCAGGTGAAATTCTAGCCCCATTCTTCTTATGTTTTCGGGGTTGTGTGCATACTCGGTGTAATTAGTTAATACACTTCCCTTAAGTGGTAAGTGTATGCCTTATAAGTGTATGAATAAATGCTTGTCGGTGCGTGAATGATCTTCGGATATTGCACGTGCTGCCAGGTGATGGTTTAATGATATGAATGTTGTATATGATGAATGAATGATGTATGTTCGTATGAAACTTATAACTATATATATAAAAAAGGTATGGCATGATAGTATGGAAGAAAGGAAGACTGACCCTAATAATATCCGAGGATGGAGGGAACCGGACCCTAATAATATCCGAGGATGGAGGGCACCGGACCTTAATAATATCTGAGGATGCAGGGCACCGGACCCTAATAATATCCAAGGAAGAATGGAGACCAGACCCTAATAATATCCGAGGATGTAGGGCACTGGACCCTAATAATATCCGAGGTATGTAGGGAGAAATGCTCTTTATAACGTAAGGTTTGTTATCAATGTATAGGGATGAACGATGAACAGGTTAAGTATGTAATGCGTACCTTCAGGCACGTATATATGTATGAAAAGTAAGTCAATTGATTAACTAGAACTCACTCAGCATAGCTGACTTTTAGTATGCACGCAGGTGAGTAGGAATAGGCAGCTTGCTTGATGAGGACACATGGCATGAAATTGAAGATATTGGCATCTCATGGAAATGTTATGTTATTTTAAAAACTATGTTTTATGTTTAAACGACTTGAATGTTTGTTTAGATAAGATTTGAAGGTTATGTATTATATTATGGTTGAAGTTTTATATTCCGCGTAAAGTTTTAATTAACTCTGATATTTAGAACTGTGTTTATGTGTAAATCCAACGTCAAAAGTGAGGCACCGGTAACGGAGCCTTACAAGTTGGTATCAGAGCAAAGTTCCATAGATTTAGGCATCCTACATGCTTAGACTCGAACAGAGAATAGGATTAAAGTAAGAAAACAAAGAAGATGTCAGTTCAAAAATGGCATGTTTCACTCAAGCAAGCTCGGTAAAGGTAAAGGTATGATTGAATAATGTATGTTAATTTTAGCTTAATTGTTAAATAAGGGATATGTGAATGTTACAGATAGAATTAATTGATTATCTGATTGATTGACGGTTTAAAAGTAGAACTTAGCACAAATACACACATAAAGGGAAGTGTATAGGACACCGAAAGTAACGTGATCAGCTAATCACTACTGGCCACTGTTATTACCTGTTAGACTTACTATCCTTGTACTAAATAGTTCCTTGAGTGATGACATATGTGTTTTCCCTTCAAGAATACGATGGCTGGAGTTAGGGCAGTTGTTGGAACAGGAGGTCGCACTAGATGTTGTGGCAGGCCATGTACTGTCCGACCACCTTCTGTTGAATTAGCCTCTAACAGGAGACGAAGGAAGAAACATCAGGGCGAAACCCGAGTAACAACGAAGGTCATCAACTTGACCCTGCGATTCAAGCTGCAATTGTTAAAGTTGTACCCGCCGCTGTGAAGAACTTGAGTCGTGAAGGGTATGCTAGAAGTCATGCAATAATTGTTGAGCGGTCAGGAGAGAATGGTAATGGAGGTGATGAGAGAGAAAGGTGATTCAAGTGAAGTTCGGTCTGTTAAGGTCGATGACAGGAAAAGTGGCCGAGGCAGGTGTAACTATAAGTCTTTCAAAGGATGCGACCCACCGATGCTAACTGGTTTGGGAGACGCAATCGCTACTCTTCAATGGATAACCGCAATGGACAAGGTTATCCGAATTAGCGAGTGTCGTCCCAACCAAGCTGTGGGTGATGCTACCCAATCATTTGGTGATGAAGCTATGTACTGGTGAGAGTCTGTTGAACAGAGAAAAACCCAAGAAGAGATTAAAGCTATTAGGTGGGATGATCTGAAGGATATGGTAATGAAGAGCTTTTGTGCAGATGCAGAGGTTGAAAGGGTTGAAATGAAGTTCTTCAGTCTGAAGGCGGGTAAGATGACACATCGCGAACACCGAAGCCAAACATGGTGAACACAGAAGCCATATAAGGTGAACACTGAAGTTCAACCGCATGTCTAGGTTGGTGCCAAACATGGTGAACACTGAAGCCAAGCGGATTAAGTGTTACATCAGGGCACTGCCACAGAATGTTCGTTTCTTACTCAAGGCTAGTAGACCTGGTACATTTGATTCTGCTGTAGGGCTCGCAAAAATGGTTTACGACGACTTGTCAGTGGATGATGTGGTGGCGGAAGAGAATAAGGATAAGTAATGGGTCGCTCCTGTCAAGCGATCAGGTACTCGGTTATGGAACCCTAAGGACAAGAAGCAGAGGGTGTGGGGGGAAAGACATGCAAGACGTGTGGAAAGGTGCACGTTGGTGAGTGCAAGTGGGGTACTGGTTTGGATGTGTGTCACAAATGTGGGAAGATGCGTGATGGAGAGTGCATGATTGGAACAAATGCATGCTATAAGTTTGGAAAGGTGGGGCACTATGCTAACGAAGGCAATGTGAAATCCAGATGTTATAAGTGCGGTAAGACGGGTCATTTTGCAAAGGGAATGAACTGAGGGTGAAGCAGGAGGAAGTGGGAAGAAGGATGGAGATCAAGCTAGGCCAAGGACCAGAGCCTACATGCTGACCCAAGAGCAAGCCAAACAAATTCCAGATGTTGTGGCAGGTACGTTTCTAGTAAATGGCATTTCTGCTTCTGTATTATTTGATTCAGGTGTCAACAGAAGTTTCGTAGCCACACCATATAGTAAACTAGCTAAAATGAAATGTTGTCGAGTGTCTGAAACTGTTATAGTAGAAACCGCTAGTGAAACCTTGGTTAAAATAATGAAAATGGTTAAGGACTATAAGATAGAGTTGGAGGGGCATGAGTTCCCTGTCACTTTGTATGTTATGACCTTAGGAGGGTTCGATGTGGTTTTGGGAATGGATTGGTTATCTGATTTTGAAGCTCAGATAGTGTGTAAGCGTAAGATAATAATGTTAAAGTCCTTGGATGGTAGTGAGGTGACGGTTTATGGTGATAATGAAAGTTCCGGGCTTAATGTGATTGCGATGATAAAAGCCGAGGGTTTGTTAAGGCGAGGGTGCGGTGCCTACATGGAGTATGTTGTCAACGCTAAGGCCGAGACGAAAGAAATGAAAGATGTTCCTATCCTGTGCGATTACCCAGAAGTATTCCCTGACGATCTTATGGGGTTGCCATCCGAGCGAGAGATAGAATTCCAGATAGATTAAATACCAGGAGCCCAGCTCGTCTCGAAAGCGCCTTACCATCTAGCACCATCCGAGATGAAAGAACTGATGTCCCAACTGCAAGAACTCCTCGACCAAGGTCTTATAAGACCAATTCTTGCTACGGAACTCAGAAATAATGGCTAACCCGTTAAACAAAGCAATGCACTCATTGGTATCCTTCGTCGTCAACAAATTACCTCCCGTGGCCGTGTCGAGAATACTCTGAGTCGAAAATGTCACTCCGTTATAGAACATTTCAACAACTGCCCAGTCTTGCAGGCCATGGTTCGGACATAAAGCGAGTAAATTTTTTAATCTCTCCCACGCCTCGTAGAAGCTCTCGGTGTCCTCCATCTGGAAAGAATGAATCTGGTTACGCAGGTGAGCGGCCTTAGCCGGAGGATCGTATTTCACAAGAAACTGGGTCTGCATGGCGGCCCAAGTAGCAATGGAACCCTGTGGGAGGGACTCAAGCCACAAACTCGCATTACCAACGAGTGATAATGGAAAAACGCAGAGTTTGATGGCGTCTTCGGATACGCCGGCAAGATGAATAATGTCACAAATACGTGCAACGCAGTGAGATGAGAATGCGGGTTTTCGTGGGGCAACCCGTGAAATTGAGCAGAATGAGAGATGGTGTTTAGAATGTTCGGTGGAATCTGCCAATTCGTCAAAACTACGATGGCTGGTGGAGCAATGCTAGATCTTGTGCCCGCATCGACCGGACGGGCCCGGTCTGCAACTGTCCTCCTCGGTGGTGGAATTGCGTCGCCCATAATTCTATAACTAATGACGGATTCAGAAAAATTAGTAGAAGAGAATGTATTACCATTAGACGTAGAAGAACTGGAAGACGGTCTAGTACGACGTCTCTGTCGTAACTCACTCTCTGGTTTGGAAAATCCCTCAAATTCAAGTGGTCCTAGAGATCGAGTACGTCGCATACAACTATTAAAATAAACAAAAGATACTAAAATTAGCTAAACTATTTAAATAAGGCAAACGAAAAACAAGTAGTAACCAAGGTAAGTCCTAACTCAAGTCGTTCTCAATAAGCCTCAAACCGTGTCCCCGGCAACTCACAAATAAGCTTTAAATTTATAAAACGGATTTTCTTAATAAAACTACATACAACCGGCAAGTGTACCGATCGTAAGTACTATAGAACAAAGGAGGTCCGAGTATCGAACACGAGGACACGTGAAAACGTCTTTGATCCCTAACCCTAGAAAAGACTTTCCTAAGAATAATATTTTTTAAATGATTTTTAATTATTAAACTACTTGACCTGACTTACTTAACTAAATTAAAAGACTTAACTTAACAAGCCTTAACGAAACTATACGAATGAGACTAACAATGGAGAAAACGTCTACCTAGGTAAGAATCCTATTGAAGGTCTAACAAGCTAATGGATTGAATAATCTCACGACAACGGTATCTAAGGATGACACAACTAAGGTTCGCTCAAGAAAGCTAGATCACCTCTCGGTCTCACTAACAAACCCTAACTTACACTTAGTTGATTTTAAGAACAAGCCAGGAAACGAGTTGCTAAAGTGTTCTAATGTCGACTCTCCTCTCAGTCTCACCGACACACGACCCTAATGGAAACGAATACTAAGCAACCAAGGATAGAGGAACAATTTGGTTTAACTTAAACTAGATCAACTAATCGCTCACAAACCCAAACCCGACAAGAACCAAACCCGCTCTTGTGCGATCCTAATCCTAACAAGTAAAAGCTATGAGACGACCTTACTTCCTATCATCTCTCGGTATCTAAGAAGGTGCGACCCTCTGAATCTAATCAATTAACCCACCCACTTAAACCCTACGGTTGTACTTCCCGCAAACAATCTCTAAACACCAAGTAAAGAGTCAAACAAGCAACAATCAATCAAAACTAATTCAATCAATCAAAGAAAGGGGTTTATGAGTATAATTAATCAAATCACAGCCACTAAACAAAACCTAATTCAATAATAAACCAAACTTTCATTAACAAATCAAGTCATGATGATCAAGCAATCCATATTCATCAAACCTAGGTAGAACTAATGAGTTTAGCCTAACATTATTTTTTGACAGCAAGTATATCTTATTATAAACACCATATTAATCATCATAAACATCATATTAATCATTCAACAATCTATCAAGATCAATAACAACTCAATCTTCAATTCAACTGCAAAACAACTCAAGTTTAAAGATCAATTCAACAAGTATGAACCTTGAACAAGAAAGTAAAGTTTATAGATTGTTTACTACCAATTGGGGCTGAGTTTATTGATTAATAAAAACCATAGCTGATTTCCAAAGTCTCCCTTAACCTTCTTCTTCTTCCTCTAGCCGCCACAAAGCTTCCAAACAAGTTTTTTCTTTCTTTATTGGCTGCCAATTCCAAAAAACGAATTTTCTTGGTGAAGGGGGTGTTGATTTTGGGATTTAGGGCTGGTTAGGGTTTGTTTTTTTTGTTAATAATCTTATATAATATCATGTAAGGCTTTGATCTTGTGGGCTTGGGTCGGGCCTTGAGTTTTAGTCTTCAAAATTGATCAAAAAGGCCTATTTATTCTTCCAAAACCCATACTTTTTCTCTTGTAAAAATAACCTACACCAAGTATTAAGCTTTGTAAGATCATGTTAAAAACAAGTTAAAATCATCAATTATTATATAATTAAGTACTTAGAACGTGATAAAAAGGTACGGAAAGTAAGTGTGTTTTACAACACATCAAACATCCCCACACTTAAGAGTTTTTCGTCCCTGAAATAGAAATCTACACAGGATCATAACCAAGTGAAAAATAACAAACTCCCAGATTATTTATCATTATTAAAGCATAAGAAACAGCCAATCAAGCCCACCATTTGCATTATGCGTGTTAAGTCCAAAAGTTAAGGCTACACCTACCCCATCTCATACAAAGAGAGCTAGAAAAACTAGAGTCTAAGCAACCTGGTTCGACAAATCACCATAAGCCAAGGACTCGTTGATGGTACTAATTAGATGCACTCGGTGAAATTTGACGGATGAATGGTCATGTTGAGGTCGTACGAGCTATTTCTAAGAATTATTGGACTTTATCCAATAAATTCCTAATTTGATATTTATTGACTAAGAACCTTCGAGCCCCAATAGTGTATCCTCAGAGTCACTATCCCCTTGGTAACACGTAAACTCTAAGTCATGTCTAGTATGTGCATCTTTGGCATCTTTTACTAACTTTAAAGAATGCTTCTTTGGCATTTTACAATACATAGCTTTCTTCAAAAGCATTTTCTTTTTTTGAACAACTTTTGATAATACACCTAACTTTGATAGCATACTTTTCTTTTTCTCTTTTTTTTTCAATCTTTTATATCACCCTAAAATATATAATTATTTCTAAGCTCGTAAAAAGATGGACATGTGGTGGTGTGCTGGTTTGAGTGCATTTATTTCTTACCATCTCAAAGTTTTCAGATTATGGTAATCCTCCCTAAGCATCGAAATTCGGTTTCACCATTTTCCAAATTACTATATATATAAAAGCTGCAAAAGAGGACTATCAAAGCTAGTTGGGCGCACTGACACATCCCAAATCAGATATGCAAACCATCTCTATTTTTATTATATTATATATTTCAAAAGTTCCGAGAGTTCGTTAATAAAACGATAATAATATCATTTCCTGCTTAACGTAGAACAAAAATCAATTTTTAAGGGATATTTTTTTTTATATTCAGTCGCCCCAGCTAGGGGTGTTCATCGGATCGGATAACGGATTAATCGGGTTATTCGATTCGGGATATTCGGATTTGGGAATTTTTGGACCCTATCCGAAATCCGATCTGATCCGAATTAGGAATATTCCTATCTGATCCGAATCTATCTGAATTCAATTCGGATCGGATTCGGATAATATCCGAAAAATCCGAAATAAGCCTAAAATATTTTCCTATTTTTTTGTTCCTACATTTAATAGTTTAGAATCACAATAAACATACAAACTGGAAAACACAGATTACTCTTAACACAAATTTAAAGTTTAAACTTCAAATAATAGTCTAATTAATATACCAAACCGGAAAATATCACTAACAACATGTTTTTAATTCAGATTAAACGGATATCCGAATAATCTGAACAATCAGAATTTTTTAAAATTTCATATCCGAATCCAATCCGAATCCGAATTAGTTATTCGGATATTCGGATTGACCCGATCCGAATATCCGAATAAGAATTCGGATCGGTTTATCTGGGTTTCGGTTTCGGTTTGGATTTCGGTTTTATTCGGATTTCTTGAACACCCCTAGCCCCTTCCACTTTCATTTTTCAGGTGAATGGCTATCCCGTACATCTACATGTAGAAAACAGGACCAAACATACACAAGTATTTGTCCCTCGAACTTGAGTAACCGACATAATTTTCAGTGAAAGAACAAAACAATTTTTATTTTTTAATTTTTTTTATAATTTTTTTTCTAAAACTAAGTAAAATAAATTCTCATCCCTACACTTAGAACAAAATCATTCTCGATGAGAAAAAGGAATAGAAATAAAATAAAATTAAAACTTAAAATAGCACCAAGTAAAATAGAGAACGGGTTACTCCCATGGTTTATATGTAGAATCTTCATCAGCTGCGAATCAATCGAGCGACCGTATGGCATTTCATTACCGCCCGCAACCTCGGGAGAACCAGTTCCAAAACGCCATCAGAGCTACCATGCGCATAATAATACATGCAATAACTCAAACTCGCTCGCATGTAGCGGCTTACAAAACAGAAAGCAAAAACATAAGAAATAAACATATTTATGTTTTTTTAATCTTTTTGATTTTTATTAATTTTTTAATTTTTTTTATTTTTATGTTTTTATAAATAACAAAAATAAAACAGATAATAAAGAAAATCATAATACACACTCTACAACTCGGGCTATCTCCCGAGTGTTGCATTCAACACGTCTACGCCTCGGTGAATGAGTCAACGTAGAACACCTCGACTGTCTGATCAGCTACCGGCTCGCTTATGTAATGCTTCAACCTTTGGCCGTTCACCTTAAACTTCCCGCTCTGATTTTGTATCTCAATAGTGCCATACGGGATTACCTCAGTGACCGTGAATGGTCCCAACGATTGGGATTTCAACTTTCTCGGGAATAACCTCAACCTGGAGTTGTACAGTAAGACCTTATCCCTACACTTGAACTGCTTATTACCCTTCAACTTTCTATCATGCATTTCCTTCGTCCGCTCCTTATACTTAAACGACTAAGCATATGCGTGATCCCGGAGCTCCTCTAACTCGTGCAACTGGTGGAACCGAGTTCCCTCTACGGCGGATAAATCAAGATTAACCCTCTGAAGGGCCCACGACGCACGGTGCTCCTACACAACAGGAAGATGACAGGCCTTCCCCTAAATCATCCGAAATGGTGTGGAACCAATCGGAGTCTTGTAGGTTGTATGGAAGGCCCCCAAAGCATCATCTAATTTGTCGGACCAATCCCGACGATTTGAACCAACCGTTTTCTCAAGAATACGTTTGATTCCACGATTACTCACTTCCACCTATCCACTAGTCTATGGGTGGTAGGCGATCGCAAGCCGATGGGTGACCCCATAGCATTGCAACGCCTTATCCATCTGCGCATTGCAGAAGAGAGTACCTCGATCACTGATCAAGGATTTCGGGACACCAAAACGATCAAATAGACTTTTAAGAAAATGCACTACCACTCGGGCATCATTCGTGGGTAAAGCTTTGGCCTCAACCCACTTTGACACGTAATCGACGGCCACGATTATGTACTTCTTCCCACACGAAGATGGAAACAGTCCTATGAAATAAATGCCCCACACATAGAAAACCTCACAAACCTGAATAGCATTCTGGGATATTTCGTTTCGCGATTAAATGTGGCCGACACACTGACAACGATCACAACTCCAAACAAAAGCATGTGCGTCCTTAAACAAAGAAGGCCAGTAAAAACCAGAATCAAAGACTTTCTTCACCGTCGAACTCACACCGTGGTGACCTCCTGTCGGTCACACATGACAATGGCTCAGAATCTGCCATCCCTATTTGACATCTACAAACCTCATAATCAGCTGATCAACACTGAGGCGAAAAAGATATGGGTCGTCCCATAGGTAAAACTTAATGTAAGCAAAGAATTTCTTCTTTTGTTGGTAAGGCATCTTCAGGAGTTACCCGTCAGCAAGATACTTCGCGAAGTCAGCGAACCATGGAAAACCTTCCTCTTGTGTCGTAACAAACATGAGACTTTCTATCGGAAAATGATCGTCAATCCTGACCCCCGAATCTCCTAACTCTGCTCCATATAGACGCGAAAGATGATTTGCCGCCACATTCTCGGCCCCCTTTTATCATGGATCTCAATATTAAACTCTTGAAGCAACAGGATCCATCGGATAAGACGAGTTTTAGAATCCTGCTCGCGGAAGTGATATCGAATAGCAGCATGGTCCGTGTATACAATCATCTTAGACAAAACTAGATAAGACCAAAATTTATCGAATGCAAACACCACAGCTAAAAGCTCTTCTTGATGGTGTTATAACTCTCCTGTGCGCCATTTAAGGTCCGTCTAGCGAAGTATATCGGATGGAAGTGTTTATCCTTCCGATGTCCAAAAACCGCTCCGACTGCGAAGTCGCTCGCGTCACACGTCAACTCGAATAGTGATGACTAGTCGGGAGCAACCATGATCGGGGCGTTAACGAGTTTGTCTTTCAAAAGATCAAACGCCTCGATACACTGCTCAGAAAGGATGAATGGTGCATCCTTCTCCAGAAGTTTGGTCATAGGTCTCGCGATCTTGGAAAAATCTTTGATGAACCGGCGGTAGAACCCGGCATGACCTCGAAAACTACGAATGGATCTCACAGAAGTAGGCAGGGGAAGATTAGAAATGGTCTCGACCTTCGCTCGATCAACCTCTATCCCCGCACTCGAAATCCGATTCCCTAGAACAATGCCCTCACGAACCATGAAATGACACTTCTCCCAGTTAAGGACTAGTTTGGTGTCAACACAGCGGGACATCATCCTCTCAAGAATAGACAAACAATGATCGAAGGAACCCCCATATACGGAAAAAAAGTCCATGAAGACCTCCATGGAGTCCTCGATCATATCAGGGAAAATGGCCACCATACACCTCTGGAATGTGGCCGGAGCGTTACACAGTCCGAACAGCATACGTTTATATGCAAACGTTTCGTAAGGGCAAGTGAAAGTGGTTTTCTCCTGGTAATCGGGAGCTAACGGAACCTGGAAGTACCGAAAAAAAATCTAAGAAGCAGTAGTACTGCTGACCTACTAAACGCTCCAACATCTGATCAATGAAGGGTAACGGAAAGTGGTCTTTCCTGGTGGCATCATTCAGTCTTCGATAGTCGATGCAGACTCTCCATCCAGTCACAGTCCTAGTACAAATAAGCTCGTTCCTCTCATTGGTGACGACAGTAATGCCACCCTTTTTAGGAACCACTTGGACTGGACTCACCCAAGCACTATCAGAAATGGGGAAAATGATCCCCACATCAAGGAGTTTAATGATCTCCTTCTTCACAACCTCTTGCATTTTCAAATTAAGTCGCCTTTGCGGCTGAAGGACAGTTTTGAAATTATCCTCCATGAGGATTTTATGAGTGCAAAACGAAGGTTTGATACCCTTAAGGTCGATAACCTTCCATGAAATCACCTCTTTGTGCTCTTTTAGCACCCTCAACAACTTCTCCTTCTCGACCTCTATCAAAGCAGATGCAATGATAACCGGCAGTTTCCTCTCTTCATCTAAAAACGCATACTCAAGATGGGCAGGAAAATCCTAAAGCTATAGGGAAGAAGGAGGACTCTCGATCGAAGGTCGGTCAATAGGATCGTCTCGTACGATATCAGCAGACACACCAGATTCAGGGCCATGTGACTCGGTTTCGTCATCCAAAGACTGATCGGTCATGGCAACCATTTCAATCTCTGGAATCTCTCTATCGAGAATCTGGGTGTCGAAGGCAGATCCTTCATAGATCTCGCTAAAAAATTCCCCGACATGTTCCATGATGGTATCGATGAAGTATAAGGAGTCATCAGTAGACTCGGGGTGTTTCAGTGACTATTGAACTTCAAAGGTGACGTTCTCATCCCCAACTCGCAAAATCAACTTACCCCCGTAAACTTCGATCAATGCATGTGCAATGGAAAGGAATGGTTAGCCCAAGATAAGTGGGACACTATCATCATCGTTCATTTCCAAGATGACAAAGTCCACCAGGAAGATGAATTTGTCGACACGAACAAGCATGTTTTTGACCACCCCTCGGGGGTATTTCACAGAACGATCAGCAAGCTGGATACTCATCCGGGTAGGACGTGGTTCACCTAAACCCAACTTGTGATACATGGAATATGGCATGAGATTAATAATAGCACCAAGATATGCCAGTGCATAAACTACCATATCATCACTCAAGATGCAGGGAATCGTGAAACTCCCAGGATCGGACATCTTATCAGGTAACTTTCTTTGCAAGACTTCAGAGTAACTAGCACTCAATGGGATGGAGGAGACCTCATCTAACTTCTCCTTATTCTAAAGAATATCCTTAAGGAACTTTGCATATTTCGGCATTTGCGTGAGTGCCTCAAGGAATGGAATGTTAAGATGAAGCTGCTTCAAAAGACCAAGAAATTTGGTGTTCTGATCCTCGTCTCTATCCCTAAGGAGTCTCCCAGGATATGGAAGTCTAGGTTTGTAGACTCTCGCTGGTGTGCTTGGTAACTGTTGGTTTTCGACATGTGTTGTACTTCCTGGGTTGCGCCTTTGATGCACATTCGCCGGTGGAGACTCCAACTGAATCTCCTCATCCACCTGCTCCTCTACATCAAATGCAGGCTCCTCAATGACTCCACTCGTCGCCTCATGACTCACCGGCTCGCTACGTGCCCCAGCACCACTTCTCGTCGTTACAGCCTTCGCAAACGCCTTCAGATTTTGCTCTGTATTACTCGGAAGTATTCCTGGCGACCTCTCATTCAAACGACTTGCTATCTCTCCCATCTGCCACTCAAGATTTTGAATTGACGCTCCCTGATT
Organism: Bidens hawaiensis; assembly: GCF_021521415.1. Taxonomy (NCBI): domain Eukaryota; kingdom Viridiplantae; phylum Streptophyta; class Magnoliopsida; order Asterales; family Asteraceae; genus Bidens; species Bidens hawaiensis. The sequence goes on along the minus strand of NW_027491297.1, from coordinate 1,598,054 downwards.
TCTCATGAATGACTCGTGCTCCCGAAATTTCTCTTGAGTCTTTTTGTGACGAGAGTCCTCTCGAGTCATGAGCTGCGACAGCATCTGTGTCTGTTGTGCCATCATCTCCTCTAACGTGAGCTTCTTCTCCCCACTACTCGCTCCCTCACCGGAATCCTAGAATAGACTCTGACTCCGCTGGAAGCCGGACTGATTTCCGTTCCTCCAGTTGGATATTTGATTACCTCTCCATCCCGAATTATAAGAATTGAAAGAATTTTAATTTCGGTTCGGATTACTAACAAAGTCTACTGCCTCCTACTGGAAACCTACGGGGCACTGAACGGTATCATGCCTCCCCTGTACGGATCTCGCACAGCTTACTCTTCACCTGCAAGTCCTTCACGATCTTTGCCAACGCCTCAACCTGTGCCGCAAGTGCGGTGCTCGTGTCAACCGAATGAATGTCGCGTGATAGGGAGTCGATGGTCTAGGTGCTCTTAGCGGGTGGTCGCAAGTATCCACTCATGGATAACTCGTTAAACAAAGCAATGCACTCATCGGTATCCTTCGTCGTCAACAAATTACCTCCCTCAGCCGTGTCGAGCATACTCTGAGTCACGTATGTCACTCCGTATAGAAATTTTCAACAACTTCCCAGTCTTGCAGGCCATGGTTCGGACATAAGCGAGTAAATTTTTGAATCTCTCCCACGCCTCGTAGAAGCTCTCGGTGTCCTCCATCTGGAAAGAATGAATCTGGTTACGCAAACGAGCGGCCCTAGCCGGAGGATCGTATTTCTCAAGAAACTGGGTCTGCATGGCGGCCCAAGTAGCAATGATCCCTACTGGAGAGACTCAAGCCACAGACTCGCATGATCAACGAGTGAGAACGGAAAAACGCGGAGTTTGATGGCGTCTTCGGATACACCGGCAAGATGAAAAGTATCGCAAATACGTGCAATGCGAGTTAGATGAGAATGCGGGTTTTCGTGGGGCAACCCGTGAAATTGAGCATAATTAGAGATGGTGTTCAGAATGTTCGATGGAATCTGCCAATTAGTCAAAACTGCGATGGCTGGTTGAGAAATTCTATATCTTGTGCCCGCATCGACCGGACGGGCCCGGTCTGCAACTGTCCTCCTCGGTGGGGGAATTGCGTTGCCCATAATCCTATCTCTAATAACGGATTCAGAAAAATTAGGAGAAGATAATGTATTACCAACAGACGTAGAAGAACTGGAAGATAGTCTGGTACGACGTCTCTCTCGTAACTTTCTATCTAGTTCGGAAAATCCCTCAGATTCAGGCGATCCTAGAGATCGAGTACGTCGCATACAACTATTAAAATAAACAAAAGAAACTATAATTAGCTAAACTATTTAAATAAGGCAAAAGAAAAACAAGTAGCAAACAAGGTAAGTCCTAACTCGAATCATTCTCAATACGCCTTAAACCGTGTCACCGGCAACGGCGCCAAAAACTTGATGTGTATTTAAAGGATGTTTTCTTTCTACGGAACTCACAACTAAGCTTTAAATTTATCAAACGGTTTTTCTTAATAAAACTACACACAACCGGCAAGTGTACCGATCGTAAGTACTATAGAACTAAGAAAGTCCGAGTATCGAACACGAGGACACGTGAAAACGTCTATGATCACTAACCCTAGAAAAGACTTTCCTAAGAATAATATTTTATAAATGATTTTTAATTATTAAACAACTTGACCTGACTTACTTTAATTAAATTAAAAGACTTAAATTAACAAGCCTAAACGAAACTTTACGAATGAGACTAACAATGGAGAAAACGTCTACCTTGGTAAGAATCATATTGAAGGTTTAACAAGCTAATGGATTGAATAATCTCACGACACCGGTATCTAAGGATGACACAACTAAGGTTCGCTCAAGAAAGCTAGATCACATCTCGGTCTCACTAACAAACCCTAACTTACACTTAGTTGATTTTAAGAACAAACCGGGAAACGAGTTGCTAAAGTGTTCTAATGTCGACTCTCCTCTCCGTCTCACCGACACACGACCCTAATGGAAACGAATACTACGCAACCAAGGATAGAGGAACAATTTGGTTTAACATAAACTAGATCAACTAATCGCTCACAAACCCAAACCCGACAAGAACCGAAACTGCTCTCGCGCGATCCTAATCCTAACAAGTAAAAGCTATGAGACGACCTTACTTCCAATCACCTCTCGGTCTCTAAGAAGGTGTCTACCCTCTGAATCTAATCAATTAACACATCCACTTAAACCCTACGGTTGTACTTCCCGCAAACAATCTCTAAACACCAAGTAAAGAGTCAAACAAGCAACAATCAATCAAAACTAATTCAATCAATCAAAGCATGGGGTTTATGAGTATAATTAATCAAATCACAGCCACTAAACACAACCTAATTCAATATTAAACCAAACTTTCATTAACAAATCAAGTCATGATGATCAAACAATCCATATTACTTACTAAAACCTAACAATATTCATAAAACCTAGGTAGAACTAATGAGTTTAGCCTAACATTATTTTTGGACAGCAAGTATATCTTATTATAAACACCATATTAATCATCATAAACATCATATTAATCATTCAATAATCTATCAAGATCAATAACAACTCAATCTTCAATTCAATTGCAAAATATCTCAAGCTTAAAGATCAATTCAACATGTATGAACCTTGAACAAGAAAGTAAAGTTTATAGATTGTTTTCTACCAATTGGGGCATAGTTTATTGATTAACAAAAACCCTTGCTGCTGTCCAAAGTCTCACTTAACCTTCTTCTTCTTCCTCTAGCAGCCACAAATCTTCCACACAACTTTTTTCTTTCTTTCTTGGCTGCCAATTGCAAAAAACGAATTTTCTTGGTAAAAGGGGGGTTGATTTCGGGATTTAGGGCTGGTTAGGGTTTTTTTTTTTTTTTTGTTAATAATCTTATATAATATCATGTAAGGCTTTGATCTTGTGGGCTTGGGTCGGGCCTTGAGTTTTAGTCTTAAAAATTGATCAAAAAGACCTCTTTTCTCTTCCAAAACCCATACTTTTTCTTTTGTAAAACTCATAACCTACACCATGTATTAAGCTTTGCAAGATCATGTTAAAAACAAGTTAAAATCATCAATTACTATAATTAAGTACTTAGAACTTGATAAAAAGGTACGGAAAGTAAGTGTGTTTTACAACACATCAGTTTCCCCGTGGGGAGCACCAGTATTATTCGTTAAGAAGAAGGATGAAAGTATGAGAATGTGCATTGACTAGCGTGAGTTGAATAAGCTTATGATAAAGAATAGATATCCTTTGCCAAGGATTGATGATCTGTTTGACCAACTGCAAGGTTCAAGTTGGTTCTCACGAATAGATCTCAGGTCAGGCTATCATCAACTGAAAGTGAAAGAGGCAGACATTCCTAAGACAGCGTTTCAGACGCGGTATGGACACTACGAGTTCCTCGTGATGTCATTTGGTCTCACGAATGCTCTCTCAACATTTATGGACATGATGAATAGGGTGTGTTGGCCGATGTTAGATAAGTCAGTTATCGTCTTCATTGATGATACGTTGATTATTCAAAAAGTGAGCCTGATCAAGCCAAGCATCTGAGGGAAGTGTTGGAGGTTCTAAAGGAAGAAAAGTTGTATGCTAAATTTTCGAAATTCGTGTTCTGGTTGCGAGAAGTGCAATTTCTAGGTCACGTGATCAATCCTGAAGGGATTACCGTGGACCCAGCTAAGATTGAAGCGATAACGAATTGGAAGACTCCGCAGAACCCGACTAACATACGAAGCTTCTTAGTGTTAGCTGGCTACTATAGGAGATTCATTGAAGGTTTCTCCAAGATAGCCGCACCGTTGACCGGTATGACCCGAAAGTCGGTAATATTCAGTTGGGGTAAGTTTCAAGAGGAAGCTTTAGAAGAATTGAATAGAAGACTCACGTAAGCTCCAATCCTTGTTTTACCCGACGGTGACGAGGACTTGGTGGTTTGTACGGACGCCTCGTATCGTGGGTTAGGTTGCTTGCTAATGCAACGAGGGAAAGTTATAGCTTATGCGTCTAGACAGTTGAAAGTTCATGAAAGTACCTACTTGACGCATGATTTAGAGCTAGCAGCAGTACTACATGCTCTTAAGATTTGGAGACACTACTTATAAGGTACTAAGTATACTATGTACACCGATCATAAGAGTTTGAACTATTTCTTTGAGCAAAAGAAACTGAATATGAGACAGAGAAGATGGTTAGAGTTGATAAAGGATTACGACTGTGATATTACGTACTACCCTGGTAAAGCTAACGTGGTCGCCGATACGCTAAGCCGTAAGAATGAAGAAGTCATTGCAACAGTGAAGTCATACCAATTGATTATGAATTCAAGTCTTTTAGAAGAAATCATAAAAGTGCAGTCAAAGGTACATGTAGATGAAGGGCTAGTGAAGAAGGAAAGGATTTTCTGTCAGCATGACGAGTTGATGGAAAGCACGCATGGTGTTAAGACTAGAGTTGACCGTATGTGTATTCCATGTCATGGAGGTCTTAGAGGTCGAATCTTAGATGAAGCTCATAAGTCAAGGTATTCGATCCATCCAGGATCCAATAAGATGTACCAAGACTTGAAGAGAGACTATTGGTGGTCGAGTATGAAGAATGATGTGGTAGATTATGTCAATAAGTGCTTAACTTGTTTACAAGTCGAAGCCGAACATCAGAAGCCTTATGGGAAGATGCAACCTTTGGAGATACCTGAATGGAAATGGGAACACATCACCATGGATTTCATAACTAAGCTACCTCGTACAGCTAAGCATCATGATACCATCTGGGTGATTGTGGACCGTTTGACCAAAAGTGCCCACTTTCTGCCTATACGAGAGGCTATCTCGTCAGATGCGTTAGCCAGCTTGTTCATAAAAGAGGTTGTGACTAAGCACGAAGTGCCACTTTCAATTGTGTCTGATAGAGATACTCGATTTACTTCAAGATTTTGGAAGAAGTACCATGAAGCTATGGGAACGAGGCTGAACGTCAGTACGGCGTATCGTCCTCAAATAGATGAACAACCCTTGAGGATATGCTACGTGCTTGTGTCCTAGACTTTGGAGGAAGTTAGGATGATCATCTGCATCTGTCAAAGTTCTCCTATTACAATAGCTACCATTCTATTATTGGTATGCCACCATTTGAGATGCCTTACGGTAGACGATGTATAACCCCGGTATGTTGGGGAGAGATTGGTCAGAAAGAGATGGGAAGTTTGGAAGTTGTTCAAGAAACCTCGACAAGGTTCGATCAATTCAAGGCAAGAATGAAAGTTGGTGACAATGTGATGCTCAAGGTCTCAACTCGGAAAGGAATTATTCGCTTCAGGAAGGGAGGGAAGTCGAGTCCAAGTTACATTGGACCATTTAAAATCATAGATCGTGTCGGTGAAGTGGCATAAAAGTTAGAATTACCTGAAGAGTTAGAAGGGATTCACTCTACCTTTCATGTTTCTCTTGAGAAAATTCCTAGTTGATGACACGTCTCACATGCCATTAGTAGACATAGAGGTTGACGAACAGTTGAACTACGTCGAGCAGCCTGTTGGGATAGTTTACCATAAAGAAAAACAGCTTCGTCATAAGGTTATCCCTCTAGTGAAAGTGATTTGGAAGCATCGAAAGGGATCGGATGCTACTTGGGAAGGTGAAGAATAGATGCGCAAGCTTTATCGCGCATTGTTTAAGTAAGAGTTAGGTTTCGGGACGAAACCTCTTTTGAGGAGGGTAGACTTGTAACATCCCGAAATTTCAGAGAATAATATCTATTATATTAATTATTATGATGGAAAAGTTTATTTGAGTTAGTACGAAAATAATAAAATAATAACGATGGAAAGATAAGTAGGCTAAATAGATGGAATTAATTATGGACCAAAAAAGAAAGATGGGCTTTAGGTCCATGGGCTTAAGGGAGTATAAATACCCCCTAAACCCTAATCCTTTCCATTTCCATCCATTCTACACCATAGCCTACACCATAAAACACACACTTAAGCCAAAACACCCCCTAACACTGGCAGCCAAGATCCTAACCCAAAATCAAGCATAGAAATATTAGATCATCAGTCATACAAGCAAGAAAACGAGTCCTAGATCACGTATTAAGGCTAACCGTAGCTCGGAGAGAATCGTAAAGGTACGTTTTATCTTTAAGATTACATTTTTATAGTTTGTTTTCTCTAAGGATTGATACGAAGGAAGATCGGTCATCCTTATGCAATACAAATGTGAACTTGATGTTAAAAATGGACTAAATCAACTTGATTAGTTAAAGACCTAGCTAAAACGGTTATACGATCGATAAAGGTTTAAGCTTTATACCAAAAATGGGTTAGATCTTGATGATGTAATAAATATGGGGTGTAAAATGGTTAGGTAGATTTGGAAAAGGTGCTTAAAACCAATGATACGGACCATAAAACAGTTAACTGGGCCAGGGAAGAAATGAAAAGATAGGAAAATATGAACTAAAAGCACAAGACATGAGTTCTTTGTCAATCTAAGATCTCGGTCAACCTGAGTTCTCGGTCAACCTGAGTTCTCGGTCAACAGGAGATCTCGATCAACCTTGAGTTCTCGGTTCACCTTGAGATCTCGGCTAAGTTCTCTGCCTTAGAGTTCTCGGCCACTTAGTGACCTGATATAGTCTGTGGGCCTGGCCCAGCTAGACCCAGGAGCTATTATGAATAGTGGGCCTGATCTAACTAGTTGTCCCATATGTATGAATTGAACAAACGAACCCAACCTAGACAATTCATTGGTTAACTAAAATACCAACTTAATTATTTATACAGTTAATTAACAAATATATATATTTAACATTTAGCCATGCACAATTAAAGAAAGGGATTACTATTGGCTCCGAGCGTAACCGGATCCAGGTGAGTTTTTATCCCCATTCTTGTTATGTTTTCGGGCTTTGTGCATACTCGATGTGATTAGTTAATAAAATTAAGTTAAGTGGTAAGTGTATGCCTTATATAATTTGTGTATGAATAAATGCTTGTCGGTGCGTGAATGATTTTCGGATATTGCACGTGCTGCCAGGTGATGGTTTAATGATATGAAAGTTGTATATGATGAATGAATTATGTATGTTCGTATGAAACTTATAATTATATATATAAGAAAGGTATGGCATGATAGTATGGAAGAAAGGAAGACCGGACCCTAATAATATCCGAGGATGGAGGGCACCGGACCCTAATAATATCCGAGGATGGAGGGCACCGGACCCTAATAATATCCGAGGATGGAGGGCACCGGACCCTATTAATATCAAAGGATGGAGGGCATCGGACCCTAATAATATTCGAGGAAGAAGGGAGACCGGACCCTAATAATATCCGAGGATGTAGGGCACCGGACCCTAATAATATTCGAGGTATGTAGGGTGAAATGCTCTTTATAAAGTAAGGTTTGTTATCAATGTATATGGATGAACGATGAACAAGTTAAGTATGTAATGCGTACATTCAGGCACGTATATGTGTATGAAAAGTAAGTCACTTGATTAACTAGAACTCACTCAGCTTAGCTGACTTTTAGTATGCACGCAGGTGAGTAGGATGAGGTAGCTCGCTTGATGAGGACACATGGCATGAAATTGAAGATACATGCATCTCAAGGAAATGTTATTTTAAAGACTATGTTATATGTTTAAACGAATTGAATGTTTGTTAAGACAAGATTTGAAGGTTATGTATTATATTATGGTTGAAGTTTTATATTTCATGAAAATTTTTAATTAACTCTGATATTTAGAACTGTGTTTATGAGTAAATCCAGCGTCAAAAGTGAGGCACCGGTTACGGGGCCTTACATACAGGCAAGACAACGAATTGGTTATCTAAACAACCGCCGATCAAAAGCACATTTCTATGCTTTCAAAGACACACTAATGCAAGTGAATCAACTGGAGCGGTACAAAAAGTTTGTGAAAGAACCGTGGTCGCGTGTGTTGAATCTAAAGGGTAAAGCTGTGACCGAATTAACCAAGGAGTTTTTAGCCTCGTTCTCTTTCAAGACGAGGAATTTGAGTATGTGGGATGATGAAGCTGTAGAGTTTAGGTGTGGGGGAGTATGTTACACGACGTCAATGAACCAGTTAGGTATTGATTTGGGGATATATACGAGTGATGAAACTAACAAACCCATCTGGTACGACTCCATGATTAAATTTTCGGATGAGGAGGCGGACGAGTCAGCAGAAGCAGGAGATACCATAAAGGAAGCATGGGAACTACTGAGTTTTTGGGATGAAGCCTACTGTGCCAGCAGCTCAAATAGCACCTCCTTACGCGACCCACTCATGAGATACATTCACCGACTGTTGAGCCACACAGTAACAGCACGCGGTCAGACCAAAGGAGTGGTGAATCATATGTTATATGGCGATTATACCCAATCTATCTAAACATTCACCGACTATTGAGCCACACAGTAACAGCTCAAATTTATGCAAAATATGGCGTCTATACCCAATTCCTCCGTTACTGTGAGATAAACCTCATGCCATAAATAATTTTTCGGAAGCTTTGAGTAAGTTATATGTTTCGTGTGAATTAGAACTTGTCGCAAATAGCCATTTCAAGACCGCGCGAAGAGTTATATAAGGAAGAAGGTAATATCACTACAAACCCCTCAAACCATTCTCCAAATTACAAAACCCTAAACCGAAACCTTACCACTTTATCCCTCACAAACCGGTAAAATACAACACTGGTCTTTTACCCATAGAACCTAAAGAACTGGAAATTAATTCTTTCGATTTCAATTTCCTTTGCTGCATACATTTCGAAAAACCTAGGTTGCTTCCAGAACTTAGGGAGAGATTTTTTCTCTTTAGAAATGAGGTGAGGAAAAAGTGGCGCCAAGACGAACAAAGGCCACCATTTTATGGAGTTTCCAAAAGCGCAATGAAAATAATAGAAAAATGATATGAACGATGCTAAGGATGCGGAAATTGGTCCTACGAAGGAAGATGTAGAAAAAGTCAAACTCATTCTCAACATGAATATACCGAACTAATAAGGGTGGGGGCTATTAGGCTCAAATCTGAACGATCCATTAGAGTTGGGAGTTATGTTCAAAGCAGGATTGAGGAAGAACTAATACACATCCTCAGCAAAAATGGTCTTGACGATCTGACCTTAAAAAAGTCACTAGGTTTGTTTTTTTTTTTTTAAATTATCACAAACGGGTGAAAAGAAGCTGACCATTGAAGACATCTTAAGATTCCTGACAATCAGTAGAAGTTGTATTTACCATTAACCGAGCCCTTGAACTACCACAAAATACCAAATCCTTACAAAACCAACCCATATTTCCTTCTGATCTATGAAACCCTTCACAAAGGTGGAGATTTGAACTAGTTACAAGCTTATTTTTCACATGTCACATTCTGACTAAGATTGTTCAAATACATACATCACATGTATGATCAGATATATAAACCAAGTGTGAGTGAACATTGTGAGAATGTGACGTTTTGCATAAACAGAAGCTCATAAAAACAAATCATCTTTTTATATATCACTACATATATCCCTATGATATAAGGTTGGTTATTGTGTTCCCATTTTCTTAAGAACTCTTTTGGGGATAATTGAAGCTATGGTCCTAACCTGCTATTTTTAGAGAATATTTATAAGTAGCTTGCGTGAGGACAAGCAAGGTTCAAGTGTGGGGATGTTTGATATATATAAAATTATACATCTTTTCAGCATCAAATAATCTCTAGAAACTGCAACTTCTATCAAATAAACTAGCTCAAAAGGCTACTTATCACACTAAAATGTAATTTCAGGTAAAATCAAGCCTTAAACGAAAAAACAAGTGAAAAGACGAAGAAAAACGAAAGAAAACCCAAGAAAAACCTCAATCACGCCCCCATGCTTCTGAACATAAGAAAAGACAAAAATCTACAAGAAAAAGACAAATACTGGAAACAAAAGCATGGGGCCATGCCCAGTCAACCATGGGGCCGTGGTCACCTTCAGATAAGATAAAAAGAAATTATCACATGTCATTAAAAACCATGGGGTCGTGCCTTAGAAGAACGCCCCATGGTGAGTCATCATGTACGATCTGACAGCATGCAATTGGACACCTGGACACGGGGTCGTGCCTCATAAGGCACGGGGCCATGCTTCTCTCTCCATATAGCTTATAAATAGTGGCTCATGTTGCACTCATTTGGTGTGCTTGAAGAAGATCTCTAAACGGGTTTCTCTTATAAAAACACCCACATTACACTCATATTGAAGATCTTGTAAGGAGTTTGAAGGCTTGGAGCTTATCATCACCATCCATCATCATCAACATCACCATCATCCATCATCATTAAGAAGGGAAATTCATCCACATTTGGTTTGATTGTTCTAGTTTAATCATGTGTTTGTTATCATCGTCTCTTTTTATGTTCATAACAATGCTCATTATGAGCTAAACTCCATTTACCATCTATAATCTACGAAGAAGCTTTGTTTTACTTGATGATTATGTGAAACATATGATTTAGTTTGGTATAGTACATGGCTATTTTGCAATTATCCATTGATGAAGAAATGTTTTATCACTTTAATTCAATACATCAAAGTTGATGATTTGTAATCATTTATGTTAACTCATGTTCTTGGAAACTAGAAATGGTAAAAAGAATACTTTGATAACTTATTCAAGATAAAACATGGATCCTTATGTTGTACTTAGAAATGATGAGATATAGGTTATGGTCTATTTCTCTAATTTTGATAATTCTAAATAACATTGTTAACACAATTGCTTAGGTTATCATGTTAGTTAAAGAAATCATATATTAATGGAATGTGTAGTTATAATCTAATTAAATCAACCAAGGGGAGGTTGTGTGAGTTAACTACAATCACTCGAAGTTGTTAGGATTGGTATTTGAGAAATCGAAGTCAATCCTAATCGTTCTACTATACCAAACTGCTTGTCTACTCAAATTGACATTCCCGTGGTAGCATGACATTTGGAAAGGATGGACTTTAAAATGCGCATGCTCCTTTCTTTTATGTCATAGAATATGTTCACTTAGAGATGAGGGACTGTTCTATCATATATTATTAGGAAAAGTTTATCACATGTTTATTAAATAATCATCAAGGAATAATAGAGTGGATTCTTAATCTTAGATGGTAAACCTTCATATAATTGAATTACTCACCTAGAATTTCTCTTCTTGTCACCTATATATTATATATAAGTGTTTCTATTTTATAAAAAGTTTAAAACTCAATCTCACAAATTATTAAATCCTCTGATTAAAGTGAGACGAAGATTCATTATTGGAAACATTTGTTTCCACGGATCGATACTTGGTTCTTACCAATACTATCCTACATATACGATAGTTACACTTGCCTATTTTGTATGTGTTTAGTTTTAGTAAAAATCACTTTTATAAATTTAAAACACGATCTTGTGCAAAGCTTAAACTCCAATCAGTTAATATTTTACCATCGCACGCAGCACACATCAGATTTACTCATAAACATAGTTCTTACTATCAAAGTTAATTAAAACTTTGCGGAATATAAAACTTTCATTAAGTATTACATCTTATTTCATAAACATGTCTTAAACAAATATCTTTGTCTTTCAAATTTAAAACATCATTTCATAAAAGCGTCTCAAGTCTTCCGATGCCAGCTTCTTATACTTCTGCCATGTGCCCACTCAAGCTAGCTGCCTTATTCTACTCACATGTGTGCATACTAAAAGTCAACTACACTGAGTGAGTTCTAGTTAATCAGGAAACATACAATACATACACTTACCTTCATATATGCATCCGAAGTACATATTTAAAATACGTTACTTATTACTTTTCTTTTATATATTTATACATACGTTCATACTTTATTACTTCTACGTCCATACTTTATTACTTCTATGCTTTATACATACTGTCTTTTCGATCTCATATATTATTAGGGTCTGATCCCTTCCATTTCTATCTCAGATATTATTAGGGTCTGGTCCCTTCCTTCTTCCATACTCGGCATTCTTCTTTACATGCCCATATCATATTGTACCTTTATTTATATATACTTCCTTTAACATTCATACATACTCACATGTCATACATATAATTTTCATACACATTCATATTTCATATACATACCTTCCTTGTCAATACGTGCAATATCCAAAGACCGTTCACGTACCGACAAGCTTTCATTCACATTCTAGATATATATTATTTATCACATAAATAATACATGGCATACACTAACCATTTATGGTAAGTGTATTAACTATCGTATCGAGTGTGCACACAGCCCTAAAAACATAACAAAGAAATGGGGCTAGAAACTCACCTGAATCTTGTTACGTTCGCCGTTAACATTTATTCCTTTCTTTAACTCAGCTCAGCTAATTGTACATTAATTACATGTATCAATACTTGCCCTAATCACATTCCTTAGGTTTTAGCAAAATGGCTAAGTTTGGTCTATTCTAAGGCATTGTATTTAAATGGCCATACATTAGAATGCAAATCACACTCAAACATCAATGTATTCGAATATATTTGTATTCGAACGACCTTGATGTTAGAATTCAATGGTACTTGATCCCTTGTATGTATTTGAATGGTCTGGTGTTCACAAGGGGATTGTATGCGAAAGGGCTCTATTCGAAATCAACATGTGTTCAAATGATTCATCTCAGTTGAACACTTGAGTTGTCCTCCTTCGCATACCCTTGTTTTCGAATGCTCTTGTATTCGGGTATACTTTCTATTAGAATACCCCCTGTATTCGAATAGATCATACTTGCATCATTTCTACATTTCCTTCTTTACCATATTCGAATAGGAGTTGGCATAGAATTTATGTTCGAATACCTAATGTATTCGAATGGTGGTTTTTGAATACTTAATGTATGCGAAATAAACTTTCTCCCATTCGAATAGATATGAGTTAACACCAAAATCGTATCCGATTTGGTTGGCACTTGAATACACACCGGTATAACCTTTCTTTCTTTCTTTCTGCCTTTGAATGATTTACATAATCAAACGGCCATGTATTTGAATAGAGAATTTGTATTCGAATCGTAAACCCATTCGAATACATGTACCCTTTGGTTCACTGTTCATCCTTTATTCCCATTTTCCTTACATGTTTTAACATCCATACCCCTATTATGGTATTATATCATCCCATAAACGTTCCCATTTCCATTTTTCGGCTAAGACCTAGCCCGTATACCCATAAAGCTTGAACTTTTATGGATCCCGAACCCGTTTAGGCTAGATCTAGGATTTTAACACGAACCGCATATACTAGGAAGTTTGCTAAGTCCATTTTAACATCAAGTTTGCATTTTTATGATACATCTATACCCGATTTTCTCTTGGTTTAAGTTTTAGGGAAAGTCGTTCATAAAATGAAATCTTTATATGTAAAGAACATACCTTTATGCGTTTTTAGGTTACGGTTAGCTTTGATATGTAACAATAATCTTGTATCTTGCTTGTATACCCAAGATCCAAGCTTAGTTGGGTCTTGGATCCTTGGCCGAAATATTAGAGAGATTTTGTGTGTGTTTTAGTGTGTGTAGGGAGGCTAGGAGATGAGAAATGAGGGTTTTAGGGTTTTAGGGAGGTTTAAAAAGTATTTATACTCTCTTAAGCCCATGGACCTAAGACCCATGATCATCCCTTATTCCATCTTACTAACCAAGTCCATATTCTTTTATTCTATTTAATCTTAAATAAATATTAACACACCTTTACACAAACCAAATTCCTTTATTTATTATTATAAAATTTAGGACGTTACAGTGAATGTTTCGATATAAATGTAATAGACAAGGGAATATATATATATATATATAAGGTATCGGAAAAAAAAATTAAAACTTAGGGTTTTATAGAAAGATTGAAAAACAAGTTAGTGAACCACAACAATTTCCTTGTTTCAATGACTCCCACTAAAATAAATATTGCCCTGAATACATCAGGTCGTGCTTGCCTCGTCTTAAATATTTTTATAAGAGAAACATTTTGAATAAAACGAATCATTTTAACGTAAATAGTTCATGATTTTTTAAAACTATAAAAGAATAAACAAAATTTGTATATTGAATATTACCATAAGGAATAAAACAAAATTGTATATTGAATATTACCTTAAGGAATAAAACAAGAATTGTTATGAGAAATCCACAAAACTCTTTATGGGGATAAAATTTACGATGGGGTTCAAAATAAGTATATTGTATATTACAATTTTTATGAGGTATCAAGATATATAATGAAAATCGTTATGAGAACAAAATTTTCGTAACGAAATTTTTTTTTTTACCATAAGGGTTATATTATATTTTGTGTATTAAAAATGATTTTGAGAATTTAAAATTAACAATTTTGTGAAACGTGGAATCAAGATTAATAAGATTGTCATCAAATTAGAATTTTTATGAAAATGTTGTAAAAAAATCAAAGAATTAAAAAATTATACAACGAGAACTACTTGAGAAATCTAAGTAAATTTTTTTATGAGAATATAATTGAAATTGTATGATGAAAATTTTTGTTGTAAGAAATCATAATGAGCAAAAATTATATAATGGAAGTTGTCATGAGAATTCCAATTGTACAAAATAAAATTTAAGAAATCCAAAGAGACGAAATTATGTAATGAAAATTGTTGTGAGAAATCAAGATGGGGAAGGTTGTGTAACAAGTTTACCATGTGAAATCAAAATATATGATAATTAATCATAATGAAAAATAAATCTATATAAACGGAAAATTCGTAACGAGAAATCAATATAAAGGAAATGACTAAATAAATAATTGAATAAACAAGCCCTCCAAAAACATTTATATAACAAAATTTAAAATTTAACGATGAGAACGTTCATGTACCACCATGAATCTTGTTCAAATTAATAAATATAAAGTGTAATTTCAATAAAATAGGGAGTCGAACATGTGTACGTATCACCGTGTTTTACACGTTTTGTCCCAAATATCGTAATAATAGCAATAATATGACAAACTGAAAATTTTTCTTGCTTTTTCAGACACTCATCGCGACTTGACTCAAATTTTCGGGACGAAAATTCTTTAACATGGGAATGATGTGACACTCGTCAATTTCAGGTTAACTCCGTTAATCCAAACTCCGTCAATTCAAACTTAAGATCACTTGATCTATAACGCACATCTCATTACATTTAAAATAGAGTTTTAAATGACGCTTGACAATTACTACATGTGTAGTCTTTCGGGATTGCACCGAAACGCAAACGAGTTGACGCAAATCATTGGTGAATAAACGAAAAACATCCAAACAATAATTATGTGATAATTATGTGTTAGGCTTATGTGTTATTTGATAATATTATATAAAAAGTTAACTCAAGATGCAAACAAGTTACTTTAGGCAAGAAAAGTATTAATTAGAAGTTGAGGGGCCTTGATGTAACATGTTATTATTTAATAATAACAAAACCCTAGCTCTCTTTCTCCCTCTCTCTAACCCGATCGGCAGCCCTCCCCTCCCCTCTCTTTGCGACGGCAGCCAACACCCACCGCCATATCACCTTCGTTTGATCTTGTTCTTCATAATCGGAGCATCCCACACTCGTTTCTAAGCATCTCTCACGTTTCTCTTAGTTGTTTCTGCGTTTTTAAAGTATAAACATGAAACCCTAACTTTGTAAATTATGTATTTAGTGTTTATGTGCTTGATTTTGATTAGAGGATGATTGATTATGCGTTGGTTATTGATTGTGATGATCATATGTGATTTTGAACGGTGAAAGATTGTTAAATCATTGATTGTTTGTAAACCCTAGAGGGTTACTACTGATTTTGATGAATAATTATGTTTATTACATGTTTGGAGATATGTCGTATGCTTAGGATGCATGTTAGACAATTGTTTGTGCTTGCTGAGTTTTGACAGCAGAGATTGTTAAACTTGAACGACATGTAACTTGTTAAATATAAAAGCAAACTGAGCTATTTATGAGACTAAGAGGTAGTACTCTGAGTCTAGTTTCCAGAAAACCCAACCACGCCTAATTTGGAGGTGTTTTGGTTGCTCAAACGATTTAAATGTGAATAAAGGTCAAAACTGGTACTGGACAGATTGTAAGTTATGTTTAGACAACTGTAACTAAATGTTAATGTGGAAATTGGTCGAGGTTGTTAGCACTACAGGGTACTATGTTGAGTCTAGTTTCTATAAAGTCCAAAATTGTTATTTTTGGACGAGTAAAAGTAACTTTTATTATTTTACAAAACTGAAGTGCAAATCTGAATTGTGAGACCTGCTGTTAGGTTGTTTTGTAATTATCATATCTCATGGACTACAAGACCAAATGGGTTGGTTCCACTTCTGGAAGCTAACTTGTTGAGTTAATAACCTAACCCAACTGGTCTTGCATTAGTTGGATTTTTCATTTAACGGGAATAACAAATAACATTCTGTTGCGTATGATTTTGACTGCTGTGAGTTGCTGTAAGGTTTTGATCATTGTGAGAAATCTATGAGGAATAAAAATACAATAAAATATGTTCTGGAAACCTAACTCATGTATTCTTTTGTGACGATTTTTGGTGAATTAATTTAGATGCTATGATCTGTTGAATAGAGTAATCTTTCAAGTAGAATTCTGTCTTGATGAAACTAGCTGCTGAACTTTGTGAAAATACATGAAATGCGCTAAGTACTAGATAATTGTTATGTTTTGACCAAATTGCCCTTGCGGGGAATAATTGCTAGTAATGTACAATATTAATACATGATATGTAAGTAGTTGTTCACACATGTAACGTATCACGAATGTGTTCGTTGAGACACACACAATTCACAAACGAAACACGAAACGAATTTTATGCATAGGTATTATGTGCCGAGTCTAGAGACTCGATAATAGTTCCAACACTTAGAAAATTTCATTTGTTGTTTTAGAACGCTGGTGAGGATTTTTCTGTGACGCGCATCCTTTGGTTTACTCGTTTTTGGAATTCTTCGCAAACAATGAGTTTCACGTTTCCCCTTTTTAACTCTTTTAAACGCTTTTCACTTGAGGGAGAATACATACTCCGAAACGCTTTTAGATTTTGTTATTAGATTATATATCACTTGTAAAGGCTACCCTGAGTAGTCCCGGAACTAGAAGCCCCTGCACCGAAGAGGTATCACCTGTCTGGAGGCATGTACGACGACGACATTAGCTGGGATTGGTACCCGAGTCTGATCAGACGTATGGTCTATCGTGAACAAGTTCCCCCGCTACCCCACCCGAGTAGTCCTACTTACCCCAACACTCTGCCACCCATAACCGAACCAACGGAGCGAGTTCTCGCGGCTGTTGTCTCTTGTTTAGAGCGTGACGTGGGTTTTATGCGCTCGGCGAGAGCGGACATTCCCGGATTGATAAGAAATGGAACCGAGGTTAGGGAGGAAATTTCCCGCCTGAAAACGACTATGAAGGGAATGCAAGATGCTAGTGATCAACAGATGAAGATTATGAGAAAAATGCAAGCAGAGATAATCGATTTGCAAGAGCAACTCCATGTGGCGAGGACCCAGACAGAGATAGCTCTAGAGCGTTGCGATCTCCTACAGATGCAAATTGCTCAGAATGCAGCAGAACCCGAGGAAGAACCTGAGGAGGAACCCAAGGAAGATCCCGAGGAGGAACCCGAAGAGGTACCGGAGGAAGAACCGGCTGAGCCAGAGGCACACTCAGAGGTGTCCTCAGACGATGACATCTAAGGATGATAACACCTAGATGGAGGGGTTGTCTTCATCC
The DNA here is from genome assembly GCF_021521415.1 of Bidens hawaiensis. Taxonomy (NCBI): domain Eukaryota; kingdom Viridiplantae; phylum Streptophyta; class Magnoliopsida; order Asterales; family Asteraceae; genus Bidens; species Bidens hawaiensis. The sequence continues at coordinate 1,580,200 of NW_027491297.1, read as the reverse complement.
GAACTATTATTTTCTATGATTTTAAGGATTGGTTTTAAATACTTTGTAGCGAATACAATGGTTTTAATCATGACTTATTATTTGGATTATTATATGGTTGTGATGTGATGTTTGTTTCCTTTGTTTTCTTTCTTACCTATCTTGTTATTACATGTATGGGGTGTTACATATGAAACCGAGAATTCATGTCTAACCTCTTATGCTGTGATTCTAGAAAATGGCTGGAAGAAACGCTGGACACGGTCGCAGTAACATCAACTTAACCGCAGCATAACTTCAGACCTTATTGAATGACCATGCGGCGGCAGCTCTAGCCGCACATGTTCATAATCAAGCCGGAGGTCCAACTGGAACGTGTACCTTCAAGAACTACCTGAATTGCAAGCCCAATTCGTTTAAGGGCACTGAGGGAGCCATAGGTTTCCTGCGTTGGGATGAGAAGGCCGAATCAGCTTTCGAGATGTGTAACTGTCCACCTACCAGTAGGGTCAAATTTGCTGCTGGAACACTGGAAGATTCTGCTCTCACTTGGTGGAACTCAAATGTGCAAATTCTTGGACTGGAATGAGCAAACTCTATGAACTGGGAAGAGTTCAAGAACATGATACGGGAAGAGTATTGTCCTAGAGAGGAAATCGAGAAGCTGGAATCTGAGTTTTGGTCGTTGAAAATGGTGGGTTCCGAGATTGAAGCCTACACCACTCGTTCTCACGAGCTAGCAGTAATGTGTCCACGGATGGTAGACCCGCCGAGTAAGAGAATCGAGATGTATATCGATGGGCTGGTACCACAAATTTAGGGTATGGTGACGTCTTCTAAACCGGCTACAATTCAACAAGCGATCCGGTTAGCTCACAAACTGACGGATCAGGCAGTGACCCAAGGTGCATTACCACCTAGAGGTTCGACCTCTAAAACCCGCGACAACCCGAGCACTGACAACAACAGCAACAGCAACTCGAGTAATGGAAAGAGGAAATTTGACAACACCAGGTACTCATCATCAAACCCCCCACAGCAACAACACTACCGTAAGCCCAAACTCACTCGGAGCTTCAACAATCAGGGTCCCAACAATAACAATAACGGTGGCGGGCAGGGTTCGAGCGGCTATGCTGGGAAACACCCAAAATGCAACAGGTGCAACTATCACCATGCTGGCCCGTGTGACCGTGTCAAGTGTCTGAGATGCGGAAAAATGGGCCATCAGGCCAAGGAATGTAGGGGAGACCTAGCGGCAAAGGGTGCTCCTAAACCACCCATGGCGACTAAAGGGTGTTTCGAGTGTGGTCAAGAAGGTCATTTCAGGAAGGATTGCCCCAAGCTAAAGCAGAATGAGAACAATGGAGGCTGCAGCAGTGGCGGAAGCAATGGTAAAGGTAGAGCTTTCGTCATAGGGTCGGGCCAAGCCCGCAGCGACCTGTATGGGGTGACCGGTAAGTTTCCTGTAAACGACTGTTTTGCTTCTGTTTTGTTTGACACTGGAGCTGATAGGAATTTTGTGTTGAAAGCCTTTAGTAAACTCTTAGACTTAATTCCAACCCCGTTAGATGCTAAGTTTCCTGTTGAATTAGCTGACGGTAAGTCTATGGAAACAACTCAAGTACTTGCGGGATGTAAGTTGAAACTGTCAGGTCATACTTTTGATATCGACCTCATACCTTTTATGCTTGGTAGTTTCGATGTCGTTGTCGGCATGGACTGGTTATCTGAGAACCGAGCGGAGATTATATGTCACGACAAGATAGTCCACATCACTACCCCTTCCGGCGAGGTCATTTCGATCCAGGGCGAGAAGAGCGGCATGACCACCAGCGTCATCACCCTCATGAAGGCACAGAAATATCTACGAAAGGGTCATCCGGCAATTCTAGCCCATATTGTTGAGAAACCCGCGGAGGAGAAGCAAATCGAAGATATACCGATTGTGCGAGATTTTCCGAAAGTTTTCCCGGAGGATTTTCCTGGACTCCCTCCTATTCGGCAAGTCGAGTTCCAAATCGAATTGACACCCGGTGCTGCACCCATAGCACGAGCCCCGTATCGGCTCGCACCGGCAGAGCTTCAAGAGTTGTCCACTCAACTGCAAGATTTGTTGGATAAAGGTTTTATCCGACCTAGCTCATCACCATGGGGAGCCCCTGTCTTATTTGTCCGAAAGAAGGACGGGACTTTTCGCATGTGCATCGACTACCGAGAGCTGAACAAGGTGACGATCAAGAACCGTTATCCCTTACCCCGAATTGATGATCTGTTTGACCAGCTGCAAGGATCGAGCTACTACTCGAAGATCGATCTAAGATCTGGTTACCACCAGTTAAGAGTGCGCGAAGAAGATATTTCAAAGACGGCATTCAGAACTCGGTATGGTCGCTACGAGTTTTCAGTTATGCCTTTTGGCTTAACCAACGCACCAGCCGTATTTATGGATCTCATGAATCGAGTATGTAAGGCGTACCACGACAAGTTTGTGACCGTTTTCATTGATGATATCCTCGTCTACTCCAAGAACAAGGCCGACCACGAAGAACACCTGAGATTGATCCTAGATTTGCTGAAAAAGGAACAACTGTACGCTAAACTCTCGAAATGCGAATTTTGGCTTCGCGAGGTTCACTTCTTAGGACATGTGATCAACGAGAATGGTATCCATGTCGATCCCGGTAAGGTAGAGGCCATCAAAAACTGGGAAGCACCCAAGACTCCGACTGAGGTGCGACAATTCCTAGGACTGGCCGGCTACTACCGACGTTTCAACGAGGGATTTTCAAAGATTTCCCAACCCCTCACCGCTTTGACTCACAAGGGTACTAAGTACAATTGGGGTGACGCGCAAGAATCTGCTTTTCAATTGTTGATAACCAAACTCTGTAGCGCCCCTATCCTAGCCCTTCCCGAGGGAACAGAAAATTTTGAGGTACATTGTGACGCATCGATACAAGGTCTCGGTTGCGTGCTGATGCAACTCGAGAAGGTTATGGCCTATGCCTCTCGACAACTACGGATTCACAAGAAGAACTACATGACCCATGACTTGGAACTCGGAGCTGTGGTGTTTGCCCTTAAGATATGGAGGCATTACTTGTACGGTACCAAGTTTACCATTTACACCGACCACAAGAGTCTCCAACATATCTACGATCAGAAGGAGCTGAACATGCGACAGCGTCGTTGGGTCGAGCTGCTTAAGGATTATGATTGTGCCATCAAGTACCACCCTGGCAAGGCCAATGTAGTGGCCGACGCTCTCAGCAGAAAAGAAACCGATAAACCTAGACGAGTGCGAGCATTACAACTTACGATTCACGCCAACTTACCCGATCAGATTCGCGATGCGCAACTCGAAGCCTTGAAGGATGATAATCTCCCATCAGAACTCATGCGAGGCATGAACAAGCAACTTAAAACCAAATCGGACGGGGTCCGATATTTCGAAGACCGGATTTGGGTTCCGCGATACGGAGAGTTGAGAACTCTAGTGATGGACGAAGCACACAAGTCCAGATATTCTATCCATCCTGGCTCAGATAAAATGTACCATGACTTAAAGGCACTTTACTGGTGGCCAAACATGAAAGCCGACATTGCCACCTACGTGAGCAAATGCTTGACTTGTGCAAGAGTCAAAATTGAATATCAGAAACCGTCTGGTCTACTACAACAACCGGAACTTCCAACGTGGAAATGGGAACACCTTTCAATGGATTTCATCACGGGATTACCCAAAACACCGACGGGATGCGATACCATCTGGGTGATCGTTGACCGGTTGACTAAGTCTGCACACTTCTTAGCAATCAAAGAATCGGACAAAATGGAAAGATTGACTCGCATCTACATGAAAGAAGTAGTGTCTAGACACGGAGTGCCTGTCTCAATCATATCTGATCGAGATTCCTGTTTCACTTCGCATTTCTGGAAGTCACTGCAAAGCGCACTAGACACCCGCCTTGATATGAGCACAGCCTACCATCCTCAGATGGATGGGCAAAGTGAGCGCACTATTCAGACCTTGGAGGACATGTTGCGTGCATGCGTGTTGGATTTTGGAAAAAGTTGGGAACCTCACTTACCTTTGGTAGAGTTTTCGTATAATAACAGCTACCACGCAAGCATTAAAGCAGCGCCGTTTGAAGCGTTGTACGGACGGAAGTGTCGATCACCTCTCTGCTGGCCAGAGGTGGGTGATAGCCAAATCACTGGTCCAGAACTAGTACTTGAAACCTCTGAAAAGAGTGTTCAAATCCGCAACCGTATGGCAGCAGCACGAGATCGCCAAAAGAGTTACGCCGACAAGCGTCGAAAGCCTCTTGAATTCCAAGTGAACGACCAAGTATTACTCGAAGTCTCACCTTGGAAAGGTGTGGTTCGCTTCGGGAAGCGAAACAAACTCAACCCACGATACGTTGGTCCTTACCGGATAACTGAGCGCATTGATCCGGTGGCGTACCGACTGGATTTACCAACAGAACTCAGCAGTGTACACAATGTATTCCATGTATCAAACCTGAAGAAATGCCTATCCGATGAAACCCAAGCAGACCCTTTGGACTAATTGCAAGTTGATGAACAACTACGCTTCATTGAAGAACCAGTCGAAGTTTTGGATTGGGAAACCAAAACACTCAAGCACAGCAAAATTCCAATCGTTATGTGCTTGATTTTGATTAGAGGATGATTGATTATGCGTTGGTTATTGATTGTGATGATCATATGTGATTTTGAACGGTGAAAGATTGTTAAATCATTGATTGTTTGTAAACCCTAGAGGGTTACTACTGATTTTGATGAATAATTATGTTTATTACATGTTTGGAGATATGTCGTATGTTTAGGATGCATGTTAGACAATTGTTTGTGCTTGCTGAGTTTTGACAGCAGAGATTGTTAAACTTGAACGACATGTAACTTGTTAAATATAAAAGCAAACTGAGCTATTTATGAGACTAAGAGGTAGTACTCTGAGTCTAGTTTCCAGAAAACCCAACCACGCCTAATTTGGAGGTGTTTTGGTTGCTCAAACGATTTAAATGTGAATAAAGGTCAAAACTGGTACTGGACAGATTGTAAGTTATGTTTAGACAACTGTAACTAAATGTTAATGTGGAAATTGGTCGAGGTTGTTAGCACTACAGGGTACTATGTTGAGTCTAGTTTCTATAAAGTCCAAAATTGTTATTTTTGGACGAGTAAAAGTAACTTTTATTATTTTACAAAACTGAAGTGCAAATCTGAATTGTGAGACCTGCTGTTAGGTTGTTTTGTAATTATCATATCTCATGGACTACAAGACCAAATGGGTTGGTTCCACTTCTGGAAGCTAACTTGTTGAGTTAATAACCTAACCCAACTGGTCTTGCATTAGTTGGATTTTTCATTTAACGGGAATAACAAATAACATTCTGTTGCGTATGATTTTGACTGCTGTGAGTTGCTGTAATGTTTTGATCATTGTGAGAAATCTATGAGGAATAAAAATACAATAAAATATGTTCTGGAAACCTAACTCATGTATTCTTTTGTGACGATTTTTGGTGAATTAATTTAGATGCTATGATCTGTTGAATAGAGTAATCTTTCAAGTAGAATTCTGTCTTGATGAAACTAGCTGCTGAACTTTGTGAAAATACATGAAACGCGCTAAGTACTAGATAATTGTTATGTTTTGACCAAATTGCCCTTGCGGGGAATAATTGCTAGTAATGTACAATATTAATACATGATATGTAATTAGTTGTTCACAAATGTAACGTATCACGAATGTGTTCGTTGAGACACACACAATTCACAAACGAAACACGAAACGAATTTTATGCATAGGTATTATGTGCCGAGTCTAGAGACTCGATAATAGTTCCAACACTTAGAAAATCTCATTTGTTGTTTTAGAACGCTAGTGAGGATTTTTCTGTGACGCGCATCCTTTGGTTTACTCGTTTTTGGAATTCTTCGCAAACAGTGAGTTTCACGTTTCCCCTTTTTAACTCTTTTAAACGCTTTTCACTTGGGGGAGAATACATACTCCGAAACGCTTTTAGATTTTGTTATTAGATTATATATCACTTGTAAAGGCTAAGTGGCAAACGAAACAACTGAAGTCCTTCACACATTGAACCGTTTAGTATTGGATAATAGCGAGTCACTGTTGAGTAGTACTACTGGGTTTGACAAACCCCACCCAACGCTAAGCCCGACTGGAGGTCGAGTGGGTGTAATTTTGGCTAACACATTACCATGGTCGGGATAGACCTGGTGGCAAGGCACATGATAAACAGTCAGCTTCGGTGTCGAACACTTAGTAATACTTGCTTTATAGGCTAGCTACCTACAGATATATAATTGATTTAACACTATCTGGTAACGCAAAACGCTAAACGCAAAACGCTAAACGCAAAACGCAAACGCTTTATTGTATATACACTTGTGAACTCACCAACCCCGTGTTGACACTTTTAGTATGTCATTCTCAGGTAGCCGAGGCGGGCGCGCGGTATAGGATCTTGCATTACTTTGAACGCTATTGTTTATGCAACTTGTTTCTAAACTGTTATTAATTGGGTTTTAAGTCGTCCTGCGTGACGCAACAACTTTTGGTTAAAGCTTTTACGCTTCCGCATTTATTTACACTTAAATGTTTTCGTGGTTTGAAAACTTTATTTATGGTTTGGTTATAACTAATGATTCCGATCCTGTTAGTTCACACCCTCTAACGGTAAAACTTCGTTAGTGGATTTTGAGGGTGTGACGAATAACAAGTAAACAAGGAGGCAATCGAGATGTTGAAAACATTAGTCCACGTATCACCGTGGCTCTTATGTTTCTAACAAAAACATAAGGAGGCAACCGGAACGCTTACATTCGAAAACTTAAAGTTGTTGACATATATAACACAGTTTGTTGGCCTAGAGGAAGAACACTACAATTCAATCATCCCAGGTAAGTAAATCACCTTCGATTCTTGGAAACTTTTTGTTAAATGATCGTTTCATAGTGTTTCGCCCCCCTATGGTGGCTACAAACCCATCATAAACTCAACCTTTAAGGGATCTTAAATAACGGAATCCAAATTAAGTTTGTGATCCATTAAAACATCAAAAAAACATTTTTTTTGTGGTAAGGTAAGGATACTTAGAATAATATGAGTGTGTATGTGTATGTGTATATATATGAAAGTAAGGTAAGGACACCTTAGAATATTTTGAGTGTTTGAGTATGTGTATATATGATATTAAATGAAGCAAATAAGTAAAAAAAAAATATGTGCAATGAACAATCAAGTAGGGCAATCACGTATAAGAAACACGTATAGGGACCCTAAAGCAAAATACTATAATAAGCAGTTACAACTAACCGCCTATCCTATAGTCATGGCTCAGATACCAATCTGTCACACCCCGACCAAAGGCGGCGAAACATGTCGGGGTGCAACGGATTGCACAAGAACACAATGACACTATTGAAGTGACAATATTTACTCAACTTGATTATTCCGTTCAATAATCACAAATACAACTTGTCCAAGATAAAGTACAAACAATTTTATATAATCTTAAATTCATTAATGTATCCTAAAGGTATAATCTAAGTGATGAGTCTTCAATCTTCACGAGCAACCTAAGAGTAAACATGTACCATGCGTAAAAATAGATTTGATCAACACGAATGTTGGTGAGCAATACACTAGTTTTGACGTATGTATATATCGAGGCAAAAATCACAATTCACATGTGTAAATAGAATAATGCAACAACCATTGTAATGTAAAGTAAATAACGGTGGCTCCTTTCTATTTGGTAACAACCAAATTACTCGTAGAATGATGCCCTATTCTACTAGCACAAGGCTAAAATAGTTAGGGGTGCGTATGATCATACTTATTGAGGCTCAACAACAACATAAAAATAAACCCCCATGCACATAATCAAATTGAGGCATAAACAAAGATCGAGCAAATATCCGTACAACACATAATGTTGAATTGTCGATTTGATAATGAGTTAATAAAAACAAGTAAGTTTGAATATGGTACGCATGCCACCCCCAAAAGTATAAAAGCGTAAAAAGGGGGAGTGTGATTACTCACTTGTAATAAGTAACTTGAAGGATTAGTTTGCGGTAAAGCGGAAAGGTAAGTTCAACGAGCAAGACCTAGATTGAGAGGGTCTTGAGTTAGTAGATGGTCTTAATATATTTAAAGTAAATAGCATGACAAGTAAGATAAATAATTAATGTTTGAGGATTAAAGTGTAAATACATAGGAAATTAAAGTAACGGTTTTTGAAAAGTAAGTTTGCTCGAAATGGGGTCTCTGTATTCTATTCATTAGTTTTACCTAACCTTTGTTAAGTAAATATATGGGAATTGGTTTAATGCAATAGTGCACGATCCCTTGTTAGATATACCAAAACGGGATTTTAACAAGTGTTCGGTTAATCGGTCCGGGTCTTGATAAATTGTCAAGTCCGAACCCGACATTCCAAAGTGTTAAATATCATGAGATAAATTGTTTAAAATAGAAACTTAACAAATGTTAGAAGTTCTATTGAGGAGAAACTCCAAACATCATTGTTAAGCGAGTGTTCGGTTTTGTCGGTCCAATCTTGTTATAAGATCAAGTTGGATCCGACAAACCAAGTACTTTAAGAAAACATTTATAATTAGTTTGTAAAAGTTCTTGAAAAGAAAATGTGAGAATCGGTGGCCCGAAACACAACTAGTGTGTTTTAAGCGAGTGAACCCGGTTTTGTTTGGTTTGGTTGGTTCAAGACTTTGTATGTGACCAAACTTGGGTCCAACAAATCCATATTATAATAACAAATACAAAAATGTAAATAAAAGAACTTAAGCACTTAAAACTTACATGCAACTTGTTTTAAAACAATTAAATAAAGAGTTAAACGAAAGTTCGGTTTTGGCTCGGTCCTTGACTCGGAATGAAACCAAGGATGGTTGCCACATACTCAATACCATGGAACTTATTAAGTAACTTTAGAAACTATAATACACAAATCTTACATATAACACATTATTAAATCATTTTTAATATATGAAGCATTTAAATGAGAGTTCGGTCTTGGTTCGGTCCTTGACTCGGAATAAGACCGAGGATGGTTGCCACATACCCAATACCATGGAATTTATCAAAATAAACCTACAAATAAGAATACTCAAGTCTTACATACAATATGCTAATAATAAAGTATTTAAACAAAAGTTCGGTTTTGGTTCGGTTCTTGACTCTGAATTAAACCGAAGATGGTAACCACATGCCCAAATACCATTGAACTATTAAAATAACTTGGAAACTAAAATAATTCAGAACTAAACAAAATTAACAAGCTTAAACAAAATTAAAGCATAAATTAAATTGTTACACAAGGATTGCAATAATCCTCCATGTAGCCTTACCAAGCAATACACCTAAACCGACATGGCCGGAGAAGGGAAAACCAAGGAAACAGGGGAAGTATGTTTTAAACAATATATAATATCAAGCTTTAAGTAACAAGAATTAGTTATAAGAAAGGTTAGAGTTTGACCTTGAGAAGTCAAACTAACAAGAGGTTGAAGATGAACACTTGGATCTTAGATTGAGATTAGAGTTTGGAGAAGAAGGAGCAACCAAAAATGAGTGAGATGGTCTTGTTTATATAGGGATAGAGTAAAGTTTGTGGATAGTGTTTTTTACAAGAGTTTACATGAAAATGGGTAGGTTAATTTGGTCAAACAAGGCATAAAACAACAAAAACAAGCTGGAAAACACTGCAGATAGGCCTAGGCGTTGCGCAACCACCATGCCCCTTAGTGGCCGCGCGGTGTGGCGCCCCCCTAGGAGTGGGGTTGAGTCTTCAACTTTTATTATTTGTCGATTTAGGTCCCTGAAGTTCGTTTTAAGTCGTTTTTAGCCATAAAAGGGTGTTTTAACGTACCGAAAAAGGTCGTTTCGCGATACAACAAGTGTGAAACAAATTCGTAACATAAAAACCACTATTTTTAGTAATATTAAAGAACCCAAAAGATAGAACGAGTCGGGTTTACAGTACAAAAACAAATACGAAATAAACGAAAATGACGAATTTCACAAAGACACGCTCAATGTTGTTAAAGTAGGTTTCCAAGGCCAAGTACTCGCTACAGGGTATGTCGCCGAGGCGAGTTTTTTTAATTCCGCCTAGTTGCTAAAAACTGATTAAATGTGGTCAACCTCAGTCAAAATCGTATCTATTAGTTGAACTTGAGCCGAATTTGGCTTAAAAATAAAGCATAACTCGTATATATTTAATATTAAAGAATGAATATCATTTTTTTACTTAATGACTAACAATTTTTAGAATAATTTATTATTTAAAAATGTATTTCTCTTATTAATATTGATCTTTACTTATTTGATTATAAATATTAGTAAATTTATGATATTTTACATATATAATATCCAAAAATTAATTTTCATTATATTTACCATGTCCTAGTACTCTTTGAGAACTCCCCAAGTACTCCGAGTACACCCAACTCCCTAGTCGGCCGCCTAGGGTCCGCCTAGCGACTTTTACAACCTTGGACACACTTCACTTCTTATTTTAACTCCACCCTATATGTATATATATGTGTGTGTGTGTGTGTGTGTGTGTGTGTGTGTGTCTGTGTGCATGTGTGTGTGTGTGTGTGTGCATATGTGTGTCTGTGTGTGTGTGTGTGTGGTAAGGATCCTAAGAGGCCTCTTGAAATTGAGAACTTTGAAAATTATTTTGAGCCACAAAAAGAATTCTTCAAAAAATATTAAAGAAAAAAAACGAAAGTTTTTAAAAATAGAAAAAATTAATTTTCATGTCTTAAAAAATAAAAAAAAAAATACCTAATTATACACATATGTATATTTTTATTTAAACTCGATTTACATAATGTATACATATATACATTAACATTTATCATAATTGTACATATGTGTATAAAGAATAACATGTATAAATTACAAATAAGTATCATACATACATATATATATATATATATACATATATATAATTTTTCTAAACCGATATCTTTTTAATATTTTTTTTTATTTTTTTATGAAACTGAGATAAAAAATAAAATATTTTGGTTTTTGTAACATCCTTAATTTTATAATACTAAATAAAGAAAGATTATGTTGTGAAACGTGCATTAATATTTAATTAAGATTAAATATTATAAAAAAAGTATGGACTTGGAATAATTAAAGATGGAATAAGGGATGGGATGGGCCTTGGGTCTATGGGCTTAAGAGGGTATAAATATACCCTTAAACCTCCCTAAAACCCTAGATCCTCGTTTCCATCTTTCCATAATCTCCACACACTCAAAACACACACACATCTACACCCTACACGGCCGAGAAAGAGAGAAAGATCCAAGATCAAACGAACATTGATTCTTGATATACTTTTAATATACAAGCTTAATACAAGATTTAAGGTTCATAACCAAGCTAACCGAGACCAAACGAACATGTAAAGGTATGTTCTTTATCTTAAAGTTTATGTTTTTATGAAAGGTTAGCCGTGAAACTTAAACATAGAGTAGATCGGGTATAAACGAACCATAAAGTAGCAAACTTGATGTTAAAATGAACTTAACGAACCTACGGCTAAGAATTGATGTTAAAATGAACTTAACGAACCTACGGCTAAGAATGGCTCGTGTAGAGAAACCCTAGATCTAGTTACATGGGTCGAGCTTTGGCCGAAATGGTTAAGGAAAGGTTATGGGTCAATACCGGACCATAATGAGGCGCTAGAGTCATGAAATATAATAAAAACGGCGATAAACGGACCATAATGGCCAGCCCGTTCGATTACAATTGTGCTGCCCTACAGGTCCCTCGAATACATCGATATGGTCGCTTATAATGGCCTCACTTGATTACAATTATTGTAATCGATTACAAGTTCAACTCAATTACATTTGAGTTGCTCGCTTACAATGTTATCGACCGATTACAATAAAAGGGTTCGCTTATATGACGTGACTCGATTACACAATGGGTTCGAATACAATGTAACTCGCTTACAATGCTTGGTTCGATTACATTGTAACCGATCACATTAGAGACTCGATTACAATGCTTGAGTTCGCTTACAAGTATACAACCTGTTAGTGCATGGATTTGATTACTTGTGAACTCGACTTCCATATGTAACTCGATTACAAAGTAAAGACTTTTACGACCTTATACTCTCTTACAATATGAAAAGTCGATTACAAGGATACAATACTAAATTTGCTTACATTCCTAAGTCGAATTCACTGGGGACTCGTTTACATTTATGATCGCTTACAACGAACTCGTTTACTTTGGCCTTAACAATTACCAACATGAAACTCGATCACAATGATAGATCGATTACTTGGTAATCACTTGCAATGGGGTCGAAAACAATGGGGACCAGATTACATTCCATACACGAACACAATGGATTGGTCGCATATAACCATGGGATTAGATTACAACCCATACTCGCATACACATGCCACACTCGGTTAGAATATTGACTCGCTTACAACTTGTGCTTCGATTACAAGTTAACACGAATACAATATACCCGCTCACATGTGACCTTTTCGCAAGGGTTCGGTTACATGGAGACCCAAATGCATGGTGACCCGTATATATATATATATATACACACACACATGATGACATGCATTAAGAACCTAGGGGATAAAATAAATGAAATGTTAAAATATTGAAAAAAAAAACTATCTTTGAACCAATTAGGGTTAAAGGAATAAAATATTCTAAGTTAAATGTAATCTAATACAAGACAATTAGATTAGACCAGACTTAGCCGTCTTTGGCTGAAATACAATAAGACAAGTACTGATACGTGTAACTCATATACAGTTAGCAGAGCTCAATTAAAGAATGGATTAACAATTAACGGAGAAAGAAACAGGATCCATGTGAGTTTCTAGCCCCGCTTCTTTGTTATGTTTTTGGGGCTGTGTGCATACTCAATGTGAATGTTAATACACTTACCTTAAATGGTAAGTGTATGTCATATTGATGAATGTTATAGTTACGTTTATACCATGAATGCATGCTTGACAGTACGTGTACGATCTTCGGATATTGCACGCATCGTTAAGGAAGGAACAGTGTAGTATGTATGGTATGAGCATGTTAATAAAGAAGTATGTATGGCTTTGATATGTATGATATTATGTAAGATATGTATGAATGAGATAATGATAATGATAATGGAAGGTAAAGTAAGGTTAAAGGGTTGCATACCCTAATATTATATGCGAAAGTTAAAGGGTTGCATACCCTAATAATATATGCGAAGGATGAAGGGTAGGTTGCATACCCTAATAATATATGTGAAGGTTATAGAGCGTAATGCTCTTTAAAACGTAATGTATGAATGTGAAAGAAAGGAAGTAGGAAGGTAAGTAAGTATTATAATGAAAGTATGAAGTATGTATGAAAGTATGTAATTATGAATGTGTGATGTGTTGTATGATTAACTAGAACTCACTCAGCGTAGTTGACTTTTAGTATACACGCAGGTGAGTATGTTGAAGCAGCTAGCTTGAGCGGGGCACATGGCAGAAGAATAAGAGGCTGGCATCTAAAGACTCAAAAAGTTTTATGATTAATGTTTTAAATTTGAAAGACAAGATGTTTGTTTAATACAAGTTATGAATTATTATGTAATGTTTATTGAAAATTTTAATATTCCGTGAAAGTTTTGGTTAACTCTGATATTGTGAACTGTGTTTATGAGTAAATCCAACGTCCAATGTAGGGCACCGGTAACGGGGCCTTACAAGTTGGTATCAGAGAAAAGTTCAAGAGATTTAAGCATCCAACATGCTTAGACTTGAATAGAGATTGGGATTTAAGTAAGAAAAGAAAGAAGATGTCAGTTCAAGGATGTCATTTGTCACTCAAGCAAGCTCAGTAAAGGTAAGGTATATAGTTAAATAATGTATGTGTTAGCTTAAATGCTAAAGGAAGGATATGTGAATGTTAGGGATATGATTAATTGATTTCCTTGATTGATTAACTGTTTGAAAGTAGAACCATCACAAATAGACTCATAAGAAGAAGTGTATAGGACACGGAAAGTAACGTGATCAACTAATCACAGCTGGCCATTGTTATTACATGTTAGCCTTACTGTCCTTGTACTAAATATTTCTTTGAGTGATGACGTTTGTGTTTTCCCTTCCAGAATACGATGGCTGGAGCTAGGGCAGTTGTTGGAACAGGAGGTCGCACAGGGAGTCGTGGCAGGCCACGTACTGTCCGACCACCGTCTGTAGAAACAGCTTCCAACACGGAAGACGAAGGAAGCGCAGCTGGACAAAAACCAAGGAACAACGAAGAGTATCAACTTGACCCTGCAGTTCAAGCAGCCATTGTTCAAGCTGTAGCCACTGCTGTGAAGAACTTGACTCCTGAAGGGTCTGCTAAAATCCATGGAAGAGCTGAGAAATTGGGGAGAAAAGTAAGAATGATGATGAGGGAGAGAAGGAAGAATCAAGTGTGGTTAAGTCTGTGAAGGTTGATGATAGGAAAAGAGGCCGAGGTGGGTGCAACTATAAGTCCTTCAAAGGTTGTGACCGGCCGAAGCTAACCAGTTTGGGAGACTCAATCGCTACTCTCCAATGGATAACCGCTACGGACAAGGTTATCCGCATTAGCGAGTGTCGTCCCGACCAAGCCGTGGGTTATGCCACCCAATCATTTGGTGATGAAGCCATATATTGGTGGGAATATGTTGAACAGAGGAATATCCGAGAGGAGATCAAAGCTATGAGGTGGGACGATCTGAAGGAATTGGTGATGATGAGGTTTTGTGCAGATGCAGAGATTGAATGGGTTGAAATGAAGTTCATGAGTCTTAAGGCGGATAAGATGACACACCATGAATACACCACTGAATTCAATCGCATGTCAAGGTTGGTTCCAGACATGATGAACAATGAGGCCAAGCAGATCAAGTGTTACGTTAGGGGACTACAGCAGAATGTTCGAGTCTTGGTCAAGGCTAGTAGACCTGGTACATTTCATTTGGCTGTAGGGCTCGCAGAAATGGTTTACGATAACTTGTCAATAGATGATGTGGTGGCGGAAGAGAAGAAGGATAAGTAATGGGTCGCTCCTGTTAAATGACCCGGTACTCAGTAGTGGAACCCTTAGAACAAGAAGCCGAGAGTTTGAAAGAAGAGGTTGTGTAAGACCTGCGGGAAGATGCACGGTGGTGAGTGCAAGTGAGGTAGAGGATCTGATGTCTGTTATAAATGTGGAAAGGCGCATGGAGGAGAGTACAGAGTAAGGTCAAACGCCTATTATAAGTGCGGGAAAGTGGGGCACTTTGCTCATGAGTGTAGTGAGAAGCCGGCATGTTTCCGGTGTGGTAAGACAAACCACATGACTAGAGAGTGTACTGAAGCTGGAGGAAGCGGGAAGAAGGATGCTGAACCATCAAGACCAAATGCCGGGGCCTACATGTTGACCCAAGAGCAAGCCAAGCAGATTCCAGATTTCCTGACAGGTACGTTTCTAGTAAACGATATTTTCGATTTAGTATTATTTGATTCAGGTGCAAACAAAAGTTACGTAGCGACGTCATTTAATAAATTAGCTAAAATGAAATGTTGCCGAGTGTCTGAACCTTTATATTAGAAAATTCTAGTGACACTTCGGTTAAAATAACGAAAATGGTTAAGGACTATAAGTAGGGGTGTTGAAGAAATCCGAAATCCGAAAAAAACCGAAATCCGAACCGAAACCCAAACCCAAATAAACCGATCTGAATTCTTATTCAAATATTCAGATAGGATCAATCCGAATATCCGAATAAGTAATTCGGATTCGGATCGGATTCGGATATGGAATTTTAAAAAATTAGGATTGTTTGGATTATTCGGATATCCGATTAATCCAAATAAAAAACATGTTTTTATTGGTATTTTCTGGTTTTGGTATATTTTTTAGACTATTATTTGAAGTTTAAACTTTAAATTTATGTTAAGAGTAATTCGTATTTTCCGGTTTGTATGTTTATTGTGGTTCTAAACTATTAAATGTTAGGAACAAAAAAATAGAAAAAAAAAAGTAGCTTTATTTCATATTATTTGGATAATTTTGGATTATTCGGATATTATCCTAATTCAGATCGGATCGGATTTTGGATAGGGTCTAAAAATTTTCAAATCCGAATAACCGAATAATCCATTATCTGATCCAATGAACACCCCTGGTCTGTAAGATAGAGTTAGAGGGACATGAGTTCCCTGTTACTTTGTATGTGATGACCTTAGAAGGGTTCGATGTAGTTTTAGGAATGGATTGGTTGTCTGAGTATGAGGCTCATATAGTGTGTAAGAATAGGATGATAAGGTTAAAGTCCTTGGATGGTAGTGTGGTGACGGTTTACGGTGATAAGGAAAGTTCTGGGCTTAATGTCATTTCGATGATAAAAACCGAGGGTTTGTTAAGGCGAGGGTGCGATGCCTACCTGGCGTATGTTGTCAACGCTACGGCCGAGACAAAAGAATTGAAAGATGTTCCTATCGTGCGCGACTACCCAGAAGTATTCCCTGAGGATCTTCCGGAGTTGCCACTGGAGCGAAAGATAGTGTGACACCCGGCATTTTCAGGTTAACTCCATTAACTAAACCCAGTTAAATCCTGTTGACTGTGTCAGTAAACCCGGTTAGTTCTGTTAACTAAGTTAATGAACTCTTATACATGTAGTTTCATGTATGCACACATTGGGTTAGTCGTGTCATTGGTGACCTAAGTGAGAGTAACTAGTTATTGATAACAAGAATAATAAACTTGTCACACATGCTATATGTTATAATAAATTTGTCACGCATGATATGTTACATGTATTATGTGTGATAGCTGTAATTGTGTTACATGCTTAAGATGTTACATGATTAGTTATTGCATACTCATATGTTGTAATATATTGAACAATTAAATAACATAACATATAATATATTACATGGTAAGTAACAAAAGAGAAGTGCACAACATATTGTTACTAGGAAATGGTAATAATAAAATGTAACATGTCACAAATTAAATAAAATAAAGTTATCTAATGTTTAATAAAATTGATGATGAATTAATGAGGGTGTAAATTAATGTGTAATGAGGATTAAATAACAATTAATATTAAAACTTTTCTTTTTCTCTCCTTGGTCTTCCAATACACACACACATACACACATTTTATTTTCTCAAAATCATAAACAATTTGGTGAATTTGGAAGAAATAATATTGGATTTTTGAATCAAGAAATAGGTAAGTATAGTTTAGTATACATTCTTGTGTATATTTTGATTTTTGAGTCATGAAACCTAGTATCCAAATAATCGGATTTGTGAAAAATGAATCAAGGATGATCAAGGTTGATTGTTGAAAGAAATTTGTGTCTTATTATAAAAAAAAGGATTGAAACCTTTTTTTAACTAAATATTATTTTATAAATTAGTAAAATAATGAAATACATGAGATTTGATTGTATAAAAATGTTCCTTGATGATTAAAGATCATAACGATATAAGAATCATGATTTTTGTGACTTTTGGTTTGAATCTACTTGTTGATAAATTCTGTGTTTTAGATTGTAGATTGAATAACTTGATTATATGTTGGTGTTTCTGATTGATTTTTGATACTATAATTAAGTACTTTGAATCTAGTTTTCAAAAAGCCAATAATCATAATTTTTGGAATTTGTTTGACTGCTTTTTAATAATTTACAAAATTGGGTTGCAATCCTGATTGAAAGAGAAATTTTATGAGATGTGTTTTAAATTGTATAACTTGAGATTAAACATAGATATGAGTGTGATTCCACTTCTGGAATGTTATAAACTGAAGTTGGAATCTAACCCAATTGATCTTGCATCAATTGGACAAATATATAATTTTTGGCAAATATTTGTGTACTGCTGTGTAAAAATAGAGATTGAAATTTGGTTGTTGTAAAGTGTGAATATTCTGTATATTTTTGTGAACTGGAAAATTATAAAAAATATATATGTTATACCTAATACTTGTTAGAATATGTGTGAATTATTTTGTAATTTAATTACAAGTTTTGGTTGGCTGGAAAAATCAGTTTTGATGATTGAAAACTTGTTAAGGATGATTAGCATATTGGTTAGTAAAAATAATTGTAGTTTGTAATAGTATGATTGTGGTAAATTGGATTTTGACTTGAGGGGTCAACTTAGAACTATTTGACTAAGTGGTTAGTCTTACTTGTGAAGTGTTGAAAAGTGGAAGAAGTTAGACTTAGTCATAGAATTGTATGAAAAGTGGCTAAGTGCACATTACTTGATTGTTGTTAAATTGTAACTAGGAACATCAAGTAATCATTCTAAGTCTAGATTATTGGTCAAAAGTCACCAACGGGTCGTCAGTCAATATTTTGGTCAATGGTCAACATTTTGGTCACCGGTCAACAAAACTCAATATTTAGTCTTCGGTCATCGACACTTGGACTTTTTAGTCAACGGAAACTTGGACCTTTTGGTCAAAAGTCAAACGATAAGTCAAACTTTGGTCAAAGTCAATGAAAGTCAAACTTTGGTCAAAGTCAACAAAAAGTCAAAATTTGGTCAAACTTCAACTAAACAAGGGAAGTGTTTGAATACTAAGGGTTCTAGGAATCGCTTAGCAAATACTTATAGTGCTTGTATGATTTAGGCACTAGAACAACCTTGACATAAGCAGTTGACTTTCAATTTGAGCCGCATTCGAGGTGAGTTTCACTACCCCACTTTTAACTTACTCCTTTTGGGGGGAAAGTATGCAGCATACAAACTTTTTGGATAAATGTAGACTTTTTAATACCTCATGAGTACATAGTGCACTTAAACTGAAGTCCCTCATGCACATTGGACCGTTAACAATTATACATTGGCTCGGTAATGAAAGGTAGTACTATTGGGTTTGACGAACCCCCTCGGGGCTCTCGGTTGAGGGAGTCTCCGGGCGTTTCAATTACTAGGAACGCACTATGCACTAGTCTTACATTAGACTCCGTGGGTGGCAAACAAACTAACAAGTCAGCCTCGGTCACAATGGAACTCACACTAATGTAACATGATTGCTAGCGTAATTAACTAGTGGTATTACTAATGCATACATTATCCATGCTTTATTACTTATAGCGTTTACTTACTAAATGGTTTGTTTCACAAACTTTTTTTTAAACTCAAACCTGTGAACTCACCAACCATTGTGTTGACCCGTTTTAGCATGTCTTTCTCAGGTGTTTAAGGTGCTCGTGCGAAGTTGAAATGAGTCTAGGATGCATGGATCCCATTAAGCATCGAATTATGCTGGGAGTCTTTAATGAAATGTTATGTCTGGGCGTCTTGACACACACTCTGGGTTTTTAGGTGTTTTTTTCATAAATTATACGCTTCCGCAAATCTAACAACTTTATTGTACATGTACTTACCTCATTTATGATGAGAAATAATATTTGAATATTTTCCATTATAAATTGGTTGTTCGTTATGACACATGGCTGGATCCTGTTATGTCACACGCCTCACGTTAAAACCCTGTTTGTCGAAAATTGAGGGTGTGACAGATAGAATTCCAGATAGATTTAGTACCAGGAGCCCAACCCGTCGCGAAAGGGTCTTACCGTCTAGCGCCGTCCGAGATGAAAGAATTGATGTCCCAGCTACAAGAACTCCTCAACAAGGGTTTTATTAGACCAAGTGTTTCCCCGTGGGGTGCACTAGCGTTATTCGTGAAGAAGAAGGATGGAAGTATGAGAATGTGCATAGATTATCGCGAGTTGAATAAACTGACGGTAAAGAATAGGTATCCTTTGCCAAGGATTGACCAACTGCAAGGTTCAAGTCGGTTCTACCGAATAGATCTCAGATCAGGCTATCATCAGTTGAAGGTGAAAGAGGCAGACATCCCTAAGACAGCGTTTAGGACGCGGTATGGACACTACGAGTTTCACATGATGTCATTTGGTCTAACAAATGCTCCTAAAGCATTTATGGACATGATGAATAGGGTGTGTCGGCCGATGTTAGATATGTCTGTTATCATTTTCATCGACGATATATTGATTTATTCAAAGAGTGAGTCTGATCACGCCGAACATCTGAGGGAAGTGTTGGAAGTTCTGAAGGAAGAGAAGTTATAAGCTAAGTTTTCGAAATGGGTGTTCTGGTTAAGAGAAGTGCAATTTCAAGGTCACGTGATAAATCTTGAAGGGATTACCGTGGACCCAGCTAATATTGAAGCGATAACGAATTAGAAGACTCCACATAATCCGACTGATATACGAAGCTTCTTAGGGTTAGCTGGCTACTATAGGAGATTCATTGAAGGTTTCTCCAAGATAGCCGCACCGTTAACCGGTTTGACCCGAAAATCGGTAGTATTAAGTTGGGGGAAGTTCCAAGAAGAAACTTTTGAGGAATTAAAGAGGAGACTCACGCAAGCTCCAATCCTTGCTTTACCCAATAGTGACAAGGATCTGGTTGTTTGTACTAATGCTTCGCATCGTGGGTTAGGTTGCGTGTTGATGCAACGAGGAAAAGTGATAGCTTACGCGTCTAGACAGTTGAAAGTCCATGAGAGTACTTATCCGACGCATGACTTAGAGCTAGAAGCAGTAGTGCATGCTCTCAAGATATGGATACATTACCTATATGGTACTAAGTGCACCATTTACACAGATCATAAGAGTTTAAAGTACTTCTTCGAGCAAAAGGACTTGAACATGAGGCAGAGAAGGTCGTTAGAACTGATAAAGTATTATGACTGCGATATTAAGTACTATCCTGGTAAAGCTAATGTGGTCACGGACGCGCTAAGTCGTAAGAATGAGGAAGTCATTGCAGCAGTGAAGTCATACCAGTTGATTATGAATTCAAGTCTTTTTGAAAAAATCATCAAAGTGCAGTCAGAAGTGCTGGTAAATGAAGGGCTAGTAAAGAAAGAAAGAATTTTCGGTCAGCAAGACGAGTTAATGGAAAACACTCATGGTGTTAAGACAAGGTTTGACCGTATGTGGATTCCACGCCATGGGAATCTTAGAAGTTGAATCTTAGATGAAGCTCATAAGTCGAGATATTCAATCCATCCAGGATCCAACAAGATGTACCAAGATTTAAAAAGAGACTACTGGTGGCCATGAATGAAAAATGATGTGGTGGATTATATTAGTAAGTGCTTAACTTGTTTACAAGTCAAAGCCGAACATCAGAAGCCTTATGGAAAGATGCAACCATTTGAGATACATGAATGGAAATGGGAACACATCACCATGGATTTCATAATGAAGCTACCTCGTACAGCTAAGCATCATGATACCATATGGGTGATTGTGGACCGTTTGACCAAAAGTGTTCACTTCCTGCCTATACGAGAGGCCATCTCGTCAGAAACGTTAGAAAGTTTGTTCATACAGGAGGTTGTATCTAAGCATGGAGTACCGTTATCGATCGTGTCTGATAGAGATACTCAGTATACTTCGAGATTCTGGAAGAAGTTCCATGAAGCTATGGGAGTCCGAAAGGATGGACAGTCCAAAAGGACGACCCAAACCCTTGAGGATATGCTACGTGCTTATGTTTTAGACTTTGGAGGAAGTTGGAATGATCATCTACATCTGGAAGAGTTCTCCTATAACAACAGTTACCATTCAAGTATTGGTATGCCACTATTTGAAATGCTTTATGGTAGACGATGCAGAACCCCGGTATGTTGGGGAGAGATTGGTCAGAATGAGATGGGAAGTTTGGAAGTTGTGCAAGAAACTTCTTCGAAGATCGATCAGATTAAAGCAAGAATGAAAGCTGCTCAAGACAGACAAAAGTCGTATGCTGATAAGCGGCGACGACCGATTGAGTTTAACGTTGGTGACAATGTGATGCTCAAGGTCTCGCCTTGGAAAGGAATCATTTGTTTCAGGAAGAGGGGAAAGTTGAGTTCGAGGTACATTGGACCGTTTAAGATTATGGATCGTGTGGGTGAAGTAGCTTACAAGCTTGATTTACCCGATGAGTTAGAAGGAACTCATTCAGCCTTCCATATTTCTCATCTGAGGAAATGTCTAGCTGATGAAACGTCTCACGTGCCATTGATGGACATCGAGGTTGAGGAACAGTTGAACTACATTGAACAACTGATCAAGATAGTTGATCGCAAGGAGAAGCAACTTCATCATAAGGTTATACCCTTAGTGAAAATGATATGGAAACATCGCAAAGGGTCAGATGCCACTTGCGAAGCTGAGGATGAGATGCGAAAGTTTTAACCTAATATGTTAAAGTAATAGTTAGGTTTCGGGGACGAAACCTCTTTAAAGAGGGAAGATTTGTAACATCCTTAATTTTATAATACTAAATAAATAAAGGTTATGTTGTGAAACGTGCATTAATATTTAATTAAGATTAAATATTATTAAAAAAAGAAATATGGACTTGGAATAATTAAAGATGGAATAAGGGATGGGATGGGCCATGGGTCTATGGGCTTAAGAGGGTATAAATATCCCCTTAAACCTCCCTAAAACCCTAGATCCTCATTTCCATCATTCCATAATCTCCACACAATCAAAACACACGCACACCTACACCCTACACAGCAGAGAAAGAGAGAAAGATCCAAGATCAAGCGAACATTGATTCTTGATAAACTTTTGATATACAAGCTTAATTCAAGATTTAAGGTTCATAACCAAGCTAACCGAGACCAAACAAACACGTAAAGGTATATTCTTTATCTTAAAGTTTATGTTTTTATGAACGGTTAGCCGTGAAACTTAAATATGGAGTAGATCGGGTATAAACGAACCATAAAGTAGCAAACTTGATGTTAAAATGAACTTAACGAACCTACGGCTAAGAACGGCTTGTTTAGAGAAACCCTAGACCTAGTTTGAACGTTTTTATGATAAAAGGTTCAAAGTTTATATATACACGGGTCGAGCTTTGGCCGAAACGGTTAAGGAAAGGTTATGGGTCAATACCGGACCATAATGAGGTGCTAAAGTCATGAAATATAATAAAAACGGCGATAAACAGACCATAACAGCCAGCCCGTTCGATTACAATTGCGCTGCCATACAGGTTACTCGAATACATCGATATGGTCTCTTACAATGGCCTCACTCGATTACAATTATTGTAATCGATTACAAGTTCAACTCGATTACATTTGAGCTGCTCTCTTACAATGTTATCAGCCGATTACAATTAAAGGATTCTCTTACATGACGTGACTCGATTACATAATGAGTTCGAATACAATGTAACTCTCTTACAATGCATGGTTCGATTACATTGTAACCGATCAAATTAGAGACTTGATTACAATGCTTGAGTTCGCGTACAAGTATACAACCTGTCAGTACATGGATTCGATTACTTGTGAACTCGACTGCCATATGTAACTCAATTACAAAGGAAAGACTCGAATATGACCTTGTACTCGCTTACAATATGAAAAGTCGATTACAAGGATACAATACTAAATTCGCTTACATTCCTAAGTCGAATACACTGAGGACTCATTTACATTTATAATCGCTTACAACGAACTAGTTTACTTTGGCCTTAACAATTATCAACATGAAACTCGATCACAATGACAGATCGATTACTTGGTAATCGCTTGCAATGGGCTCGAAAACAATGGGGACCCGATTACATTCCATACACGAAAACAATGGACTAGTCGCATACAACCATGGGGTTCGATTACAACCCATACTCGCATACACATGCCACACTCGGTTACAATATTGACTCGCTTACAACTTATGCTTCGATTACAAGTTAACTCGAATACAATAGACCCGCTCACATGTGACCTTTTCGCAAGGGTTTGATTACATGGAGACCCAAATGCATGGTAACCTGTATATTTATATACATATATATATACACACACACATGATATGCATTAAGAACCTAGGAGATAAAATAAAAGAAATGTTAAAATATTGAAAGAAAAAACTATCTTTGAATCAACTAGGGTTAAAGGAATAAAATATTCTAAGTTAAATGTAATGTAAAACAAGATAATTAGATTAGACCAGACTAAACTGTCTTTGGCAGAAATACAATAGGACAAGTACTGATACGTGTAACTCCTATACAGTTAGCAGAGCTCAATTAAAGAAGGGATTAACAATTAACGGAGAAAGAAACAGGATCCATGTGAGTTTCTAGCCCCACTTCTTTGTTATGTTTTTGGGGCTGTGTGCATACTCAATGTGAATGTTAATACACTTACCTTAAATGGTAAGTGTATGTCGTAATGATGAATGTTATAGTTACGTTTATACCATGAATGCATGCTTGACAGTACGTGAACGATCTTTGGATATTGCACGTATCGTTAAGGAAGTAATAGTGTAGTATGTATGGTACAAGCATGTTAATAAAGAAGTATGTATGGCTATGATATGTATGATATTATGTAAGATATGTATGAATGAGATAATGATAAAAATAATAGAAGGTTAAGTAAGGTTAAAGGGTTGCATACTCTAATAATATATGCGAAGGTTAAAGGGTTGCATACCCTAATAATATATGCGAAGGATGATGGGTTGCATACCCTAATAATATATGTGAAAGTTAAAGGGTTGCATACCCTAATAATATATGCGAAGGTTATGGGGCGTAATGCTCTTTAAAACATAATGTATGAATGTGAAAGAAAGGAAGTAGGAAGGTAATTAAGTATTATAATGATAGTATGAAGTATGTATGAAAGTATGTAATTATGAATGTGTAATGTGTTGTATGATTAACTAGAACTCACTCAGCGTAGCTGACTTTTAGTATGCACGCACGTGAGTAAGTTGAAGCAGCTAGCTTGAGCGGGGCAAATGGCAGAAGAATAAGAGGCTGGCATCTAAAGACTCAAAATGTTTTATGATTAATGTTTTAAATTTGAAAGACAAGATGTTCGTTTAAAACAAGTTATGAATTATTATGTAATGTTTATTGAAAGTTTTAATATTCCGCGAAAGTTTTAGTTAACTCTGATATTGAGAACTGTGTTTATGAGTAAATCCAACATCCAATGTAGGGCACCGGTAAAGGGGCCTTACAGTTTTGTATTTATTTTTATTATTTTTATGTTTTTTTTGTTTTATAATTTTTTTTATTTTTGTTAAAAGGATTATTTTTTTGTCTAAAATGGTTCTTAAAGTTCGGTTCTTAAATGATCTCAATCTTATATATATATATGTGTGTGTGTGTGTGTGTGTGTGTGTGTGTGTGGGTGGGTGAGTTATTGTACACGAATCGTTTATCGTACAATACGTACGTGATACTTCTAGGCGTTGATTTCAATTTCACGTGGTGGCATAAAATGTAAATAACGTAAATCTCTTATCGCGATCTAATTCTAACTAACTCATCGAGCGCGATACAAATTGCATATCAAATTAATCGTAATATAAACCTGAAAATTGGCTAGATACGATTGATTTGAGCAAATTAAAATTACGATCGGCAAAACTATTATGAGTGTAACATACCATATATTTATTAAGATAGCTTACACGTCATTGTCGACAACGGTAAAAAGCTACAGGTCACCGTTCATTTTCAATTCTATCACATAATGTTATAAAAAGAACTCATATTTTACAAAATAGTTCCAATTTTCAAGGCTTTTGAATTGAATTGTTTCTCTTTAGTATGATTTGTTTATTTGACAATGATCTCATCCCTTTTATGAAAAACAGAGGGTTTGCAAACATGTAAAAAGCTCACAATTCACTAAAATAATACACTCACAATTAATTCTACAAAGACAACATATGACACTCAAATCCAATTGAAACTTTACCACTTCAATTTGTTAGATAGTAACACTAATAGTGATATGCAGTTACACTCAAACAATAATACCTAAAAAACATTCATATTAGCTTATGAATAATACGTTCAGTAAATGAAAGAATAACTAATACGTTCAAGTTAAAAACAGAAAAATAATTTTGAACGTATTAATTTTTAATTTAATACGTTCAGTTAAAACCACAAGTGCCCTCAATTAATACTTTCAAGTAATACGTTCAATTTAAAAATTAAAGTTTTGAATCAAATTATGACGTTTAGTTTATGAAAAATTACATTCAGTAAATGAAAGAATAACTAATACGTTCAAGTCAAAAACAAAAAAAAATAAATTTGAACATATTAATTTTTAATTTAATACGTTCCGTTAAAACCACAAGTGCCCTTAATTAATACTTTCAAGTAATACGTTCAATTTAAAAATTAATGTTTTGAATCAAATTTAATTGGGTTCTTTGTACATGTACCCATAGTCTTTGTGGTTGGCTGGAATCCAACAGCCAGAATCAATTTTTGATTAAAACAATTATGCTTTGATTTTGAATATTAGCTAACAAACATTAATTTCTATATTACAGAGCATCTGGTTATTACACTCAACTGATATCACGCTCTGGTTGACACCAAAATCAAACGAACTTATTAACGATTTCACAAACCAATATAAAAAAACGAAACAGATTCACGAACAAACTAATACGTTCACTTTTAAATTTCAATTAGATTTTGTTTTTGATTTGGGTAGGCAGTTCTAGAGTACAGGTCCGATTTTTATCGAAGATTTAGAAAGACGAATTGATTCACGACCGCTTTCGTTAAAATTATGCCACCAGTGTGATTGCATAAGGTTAATTAGGGAGAAATTGAATTGAAATAATTTACGATTTTACCACGACGTGTTTTTTAAATCAACAGTGAATTAACTCGCGTACCTAATGTACTATAAAGAATTATTGTATTGGATCTTTTATCTATCTATCTATATATATATATATATAGGGTTTGTATCATTTAAGAACTCTAAAAAAGTTAAAAACTCTTAGGAACCCTTAATAACCAAACATTTTTTTTATTTTTTTTATATATTAACATTATTTAAGAGTCGTTTTATCATATTTTATATAAAAAAAAATATTACATATATTAATCACAAGTTTACATATGTGTAAAATTTATGTACTAACAAATTTACATATGTGTAAAAAAACATAGATATGTATAAAAACTAATTTTCAAAATTGTAATCGTAAATATAGATATAAAAAAATGATAAAACTACACTCAATTAAAACAAACATACAAAAAAATTTATAAAAAACGTTTATTTTCAAGGGTTTCTTCAAGTTCTTAAATAATTTATGAGTTCTTTAATGATATTCTCTCTCTCTGTCTCTCTCTCTCTCTCTCTCTCTCTCTCTATATATATATATATATATATATATGGGAGGGTTATCCTAAAAATAAATAGTTTTCTAAGAAGACTAAGAATAAATCATAGCCATTGGATCATGTTAATCAATGGTTGAGACTTAAAATTATCAATAACCGACATAGTTTCCTAGAATTGTTCTTTTAACATAATTTGTAATGCCAAATGTCAAAAATTTGTTGGTTCTTACCATTCCTAAGAAACTCCTTATTCTTATTTGAACCCTTTTCTATATATATATATATATATATATATATATATATAAGGGAGGGTTATCCTAAAAATAAGTAGTTTCCTAGGAAGACTAAGAATAAATCATAGCCATTTGATCATGTTAATCAATTATTGAGATTTAAAATTACCAATAAACGACATAGTTTCCTAGAATTACTCTTTTATCATTACAACCAACATAGTTTCCTAGAATTGTTCTTTCACCATAATTTGTAATGTTAAATGTCAAAAATTTGTTGGTTCTTACCATTCCTATGAAACTCATTATTCTTATTTGAACCTTTTTTCTATATATATATATATAGGGGATGGTTCATGCGAGAAGTGATATTAGAGCGAGAAGCGCGAGAAGTGAATCTCAACCATTCATTACACAAATCAATGGTTTATAATACACAATGGCATTTTTGTAAATACTCCAAACATTTATACAGAAGTTTTATGCTTAAAAGGGCAGACTCGTCAATATTTTTTGGCTTAGTAAGTAACGTATGATATATCCCCCTTTCACTCCAAAACTGTTGGACATAACTCCTCTCTCGAAATCCGTCTCAACATATGAAATTGATACACATAATCGATGAGCTCAAGGTAAATTGATTTTGTTTGGGTGTCCATAAGAAGAAATCATTCATCTTTGTTGTTTATCGGTATGGTTTGAAGCTTAATTGAGGGTTTTTCATATACTACATCGAACCCCAGTCAAGAAATTAAAGGTATGTTGGATAACTTGTGGTATTTTTTAATCAAAGTAGCATATAAACTAATTAACACATACACTTAGATTTAATTCAACTGTAGTTTATGATAGTGCCCTACACCTAATAATGTTATACGGTTTCCATACCACGACAATAGGTAAAACGTTTGTTTACAATGACTTATTACATCTAAATTGTTTGTTTGTGTTGTGTTGTGTTGTTACTAATATATAAATATTAGATGCTTAATTATTTAAAGAACATGCAGGTTTTGTAAGTGGAAAAGTTGATGCTACTGTATTTGTAGGATGTACGTAAAGATTTAGTTCCTTTCTAAAGGTTATGTATCTTGTTGTTTTATGAATTAGGTAATAATTGATTATTATGTGTAAAGATAGGTTTATATTGTGTAGTTAATAATAATTGAGGATTAGGCAGGGGTATACCTGTGAAACCGTATAATAATTAATGATAAATACATACTTACGTACATACGTAGGTACGTTCCTACGTCCCTACATGCGTATGTCCCTACGTGTAGACATACCCACGTGCGTACGTCCCTACATATGTACGAACGAACATACATACCTACATCCGAACAGTCATGTGTGCATACGTACATACACACGTAGGCACTTATAGACATATGTACCTACATACATTAATGAAAGGCATACGTACAAATCTGCATAAGTTTATATATGGTAGTCTGTTGTACATTACAATTGCTTGTGTAGGTGTTTTATATGTAGATTCGTATTGTATATGTAGATTATAGTTGGTTGCACAGTTTTTTGTGTGATATAATAGCGTACTGGTTGTGATTGATGCTATGTGTAAATATATGATAGCTATATGTAGGTGTTGTAGCTTGGTTTATGGATTCCTAATAGTTCTTATGTGTGTAGGAAAATATGTTATTCAGTTGTCTACTCTAGACATATGAGTAATTTAATTTTTCTTTGGTGTAGGTCATTAATATCTAGGGAAC
Source organism: Bidens hawaiensis (assembly GCF_021521415.1). Lineage (NCBI taxonomy): Eukaryota > Viridiplantae > Streptophyta > Magnoliopsida > Asterales > Asteraceae > Bidens > Bidens hawaiensis. Next base: position 1,550,969 of record NW_027491297.1, on the reverse strand, counting down.
GTTACGGATTGTGTATGTGGTTTTATGTAGGTTATTTTGGATTATAGTTGAAGTGGAATAGTTTTTGTGTAAGTAGTATGTCGATAAAGTTTATGTGGTTGTAATATATGTAAAAAGATAAATACAATTGTGTATCACCGGTGTCGTCTGTGTAGGGTACCATATTTTTATTAGTTGTAACTGAGTAAAATTTATGCTGGTTATTTTATAAAAGTTAAATAGTGAATTAATTTGTTTTGTTTTGCCTAAAAAACAGATTTGATGACATTTGGCGTTTGAAAGTACGCCAAATCATAGAGGGGAGGCTTCGGTTAGAAACACAATTTCAACCGTGGTTAATGACGATAAACACGGAACGAAAATAAGAACGTGTGATATTAATGTTATTCCCGTTATATTTAAATTATGTATTTGTTTAAGCTAAGCTACCTGGTCAAGTGTTTATTACCCGTTTATAGAACTTGGATAAAGTTTGCACTTTATATTTTGTTTAAAGTTCTTTTTTCTAATGTATTGATTCATAATATTGCTACAAAGTTTGTTTCTGTGTATTGTTTTATTAGTGCATCAAAACAATGCATTACTAGTAGGGAATGTTCTTTTCTTGCAACAAAATTATCGTTGCAGTGTAATAAAGTATCCCTATGCTGCAATAAATTGTTCCTACACTGCAACAATTTGCAATACCCAATTGTTCCTGCCATTTATGTTTGATTGTGCAGGGTATAATATTTTTTATTTGTAAGATATCCTGCAATTTAGTCGGAGTATTTTTCAACTGTATTACACAATTCTACATTATATCCTAAATTCAGTGATACCCAAATTACTTTTAATGGTTACATAAACAAATTAATTATTCATGCAACTAATCCAAAACCTTCAAAGTTTGACCATAAACTTTGACATTATTATCTATGTTGATTCTTTGATTTGTATACAATTAAACAATATGCAACTAATGAATTTAAGTAAAATTGAAGAATACTACAGAATCTGTAATTATATAAATCTCAAATCTTTATAGCAAACAATACTCAAAACAAAAAAAAGCATAAGCTCACAACAAAAAAACCCGAAAACAATTGACAGTTACATAAGTTTGAAAAGGTAAAACTATAGTCATTATGATGAAGAATCAGTTTCTACTCTTTTCTTTTTTTCTCGCAGTTGCGAGAGTAATAAAATTTTTATACTGATTGCATGTGTGACAAAACGTTTTTGATTTATTTCTTCTTTTTCTGCAATTTTTTTTCAGGCCAACCATGCAACGGCAAGTACCAAAACCTTCATATTTATTCCTTTTGATGCTACAACTGTGATAGTTTCTTGTTCAGAGTAACCAAGCAAACCTAGAATAACATTTTACTTCTTATATGTTGGTTTATTCAGCATCTTCAGATATACTTTGTCCTTGATCTTTCGCAAATTCTACACAACATAAACTACATTTTAGTTAACATGATTAAAAGTCCTAGATATTATACACAATAAACAAAAACACATACACAATTTACTAGATTAATATTTAGATTTGTGGAAAACATACTACACAAATAAATATTTACTCTCAAGATTAATAAAACCACATACACAAAATAACATAACAAATACACGTTAAGAAAAAAGAAACGACTCTTGTATATACAACTATATGTATGATAGAACATATAAGCATAACATATGTTCTATATCCTACATGAAATATAATAAGCAATTACGTAGCTTCTTACTTAATATTGTCGAAAGTCATAAAGAACATACACAGTAAAGAAAAACTCCTACACATATGTAGATTAATAACTACATTTGTATGAAACGCCCTACACAAGATGCTATTTGATCTCATGAACAACACAACTAACTTGTCTAGTTAACAGAACATAATGAAAATACATACACAACTTATGTTAGTTATTTTTATCATAAATTTATATATGATCACATTATAATTATAAATTTTGTACTACATAATATAAATAATATTAGTTATTTTTATCATAACTTTATATATGATCATATTATATATAGGATAAAATGTTAAAGTACAAATAAAATTAACATGCTAACTGTGAGAATCAAGTGTTGTAATTATATTTATAAGTAGTGTTAAAATCGTAGTGTAATTACACTATGTGACTATAATTGTAGTATGTTGTATATATTATTACACTACTTGATTCCCACAGTTAACACATTAATTTAATTTGTATTTGACTCAAACCCTATACACACACACACTAAATAACGATATATCGTTTAGGTACGCGAGCCTACACAACCTCGATAAGTGAAATTGAAGCTGAGCTTGTTTATTAAACAAACTTATTTTCGGCTCAGAGTCGTACTATAAGCTTTTAGCAAGTCAATCTTGAGTAGTTTACAAGCGGCTTGACTTGTTTACACCCTTAGTTCACATAGCCTGTTATCATATTCTTGCACAATAGTCCAACCTGCTCTCACTCATTCTCTCGCTCTCTATCCTTAAAAAAAAAGCCCCAAAACTACAGCTAGTGATGCTCTTATGAAGTTTATTAAGACTATTCGTAACGTTAGCATCTATTTTTTTTCTACATGCATATCTTATCAGAGTGCCATATCAGTTTTTCACTTCAACTTCTCACATGCACATTTTACGCTTAATGTTTCCATACCCATTATTCGCACATTAAGTAATTAAAAAACTAAAAAATAAAACATCAACCAAAAAAATAAAAATAAAAAGTATTTTATTGAATTAATAAATAGAAAACATAATCTTCGTTTTTGTTTTCAGTTTAGTAAATATGAATATTGCATAAAATTTTAAAAAATAAATTACATAATTTAAAAACTAGTACATATTTTGAAATTAAAAACAAACAATAATTACTGAATCTATAAAAGAAAGAACATGTTTAAAAGGGTAATGACTATACAACGGTTGAAAGGATCGAATTGGAAAAAGAAAAAAGAAATAGTTTTCTAGGAAGAGTAAGAATAAATCTAAGCCCGTAGATTTATGATATAGTGGTTGAGATTGGTAATTTTTAAACTACCAAATAGTTTCCTAAGATCTAGGATTTATGCTACATAGTTTCCTAACTCCAAATTTTATGTCATTTCTACTCTTTCTACAAAACTATGTCTTTTTATTTTAACCCTATTCTATATATATATATATATATAGCAAATATATATAGCAAGATTATAATAAGAAGTAGATTTTTCCTAAGAAGTGTAAAAAATGTTTTCTTTAATAGATCCAATAAAAATACCACACAATAAGCACACCGCAACTAAAATAAAACACACTTTTCAAATCCACCATCAGATCAACATATCTAACGCACCAGATTACTTTTTACACTTCTTAGACACACTTCACTTCTTATTTTAACCATACCATATATATATATATATATATATATATATATATATATATATATATATATATATATATATATATACCGGGGATGGATCTTGCGAGAAGTGATATTACTTCGAGAAGTGAAGGTATAACTCCATTAATCCCTAATTTCACTCCAAATCATATGATGTTACATACATATATGTAGGTTGGTTGTATTTATGTCTTAATTACACATTCAAACCTACCTACAAACATATAAATGTATCGAGCCACATTCAAATCTATGTACCTACACACATACAAACATACATACACATATACAAACATGCGTACACATATACAAACATACGTACCTACACAAATACATATGCACCTACGTAAGACACCTACACATAAGAAAGAGAGTGAAATTACGGATTAATGGAGTTATACCTTCACTTCTCGCTGTAAAAAAACTTCTGAAATGATCAAATACCTATATATATATATATACATATATATGATTCATTTATTTTGAGAACCATTTTAAGTTTAAGAACTCGACGTAACAAAATTGAATTTTCTTTTACACATATGTAATACGTAAGTGTAAGTAATGTAAAAAAATTACACTATATTTTTACACATCGAATCGACTAATTGCACATGTGTAACTAACATTTAAACTTTTGTAATCATCACAAATATTTATTCTCTCTCATGATTCATTTTTTAATCGGATTTAATCTCAGCCACATATTCTATACCCATTTAATTAAATGTTTGGACCATATTGAGTTCTTAAAGTTCTTACAACTCAACAAGTTCTCAAAATATCTCTCCCATATACATATATATATATATAGTAGGTATCCTAAGAGAACCCTTTAAAAATTAAGAACTTGGATAACCATTTTGAACCACTAAAAAAACTATAAAACAAAAAAAAAGTAAAAAAGTAAAAAAAAAACAAAAAATTCTTTATATTTCATTTCGGTTTCATAAAAAAACTTTGTATAACACACATGTGTATAATTTTATTTAATCTCTTGTTAGTATTGTACACACACACACACACACACACATATATATATATGTATTTATATATTATTTACCTTAAATTGTACATATTTGTATAAATAACAAGTATGTAAATATATGTATAGTATACATATATGTATAATTTAGCTAAACTGAGACAATTTTATTTATGAAACCAGGATGATAAATAAGAATTTTGTTTTACTTTTTTTTTTATTTTTGCGATTTTTTTATGATTTTTTTATGTTTGGTTTTTTTATAGTCTAAAATGATTATCAAAGTTCTCAATTTCAAAATAATTCTCACATCATCCCAATCTTATATATATATATATATAGGGGATGGATATTTTAATAAACTTGATGAGTTGTAAGAACTTTAAGAACTCAATATGGACCACACATTTAATTAAATAAGTTTGAAATATGTGGCTGAGAATAAATCTGATTAAAAAATTAATCATGAGAGAGAATAAATAATTTTGATGGGTTACACAAGTTTAAATGTTAGTTACACATGTGTAATAAGTCGATTCGGTGTGTAAAAAATACTATAATTTTTTTACATTACTTACACTTACGTATTACATGTGTAAAAACAAATTAAAAAAACTGTTACGTTGAGTTCTTTCGAATTCTTAAAACTTAAAGTGGTTCTCAAAAGAAATCAAACCTGTATATATGGGGATGGATCTTACGAGAAATGATATTACAGCGAGAAGTGCGAGAAATGAAGGTGTAACTCCATTAATCCCTAATTTCACTCCCTTTCTTATGATGTTACCTACATGTATATAGGTTGGTTGTATTTATGTCTTAGCTACACACATTCAAACCCACCTACACACATATACATGCATACCTACACACATACAAACGTTCCGAGCCACATTCAAACCTACATGCCTACACACATACAAACATACATACACGTATACAAAAATACATACCTACACACGCACATACACAATAAGAAAGGGAGTGAAATTAGGGATTAATGGAGTTACACCTTCACTTCTCGCACTTCTCGTTATAAAAAACCTTCTGAAATGATCCAATACCTATATATATATATATATATATATATATATATATATATATATATATATATATAGGAAGAGGATCATGAGAGAACTTCATTTTATGGAGAGAACTAGAGAACTAAAATGAAGTATTTTAAATTTAATTAAAAAAAATAATTTAAAATTTTTTTTTCTTTCATCCTTCTTATATGTTGTTATTCTTCACCGCAAAAAAAATAAAAATAAAAAAAATAAAAAAATTAACGAGTAATGCATATATGTAATACACCGACTTTTTTTATAATGCATATGTGCAATAGTGTGCATTTTAATATTTGAAATAGTGTTGAATAGCATATATATAGTTGTTTGTATTATTTATTTGCAATAGTGTTATATTATATACAAAAATTAAAAAAAATTGATATAGTGCATATGTGCATTAGTATTGTATTACATATATGTGATAATGTGTTTTGCATACAATTATTAGTGTCGTATTTGCATATATTCAATAGTTTGTATTGGATAATGCAATTGTGTTGTATTATATGCAATAAAACACTATTGTATATATGTAATAGGCATTAGTGCACATTTGCATTACAGTACTACACCGACAAGTTTTTTTTTAGTATCAATATCATCTTATTAGAATGAGGAAAGAAAAAAAATCACAAAATAATTTTTTTTAAATAGTTAAAAATAATTTTTTACTAGTTATCTAGTTTTCACTTTAAGAAGATTTCTCTATAGATCCCACCCCTATATATATATATATATATATATATATATATATATATATATATATATATATATATATATATATAAACGAAAACATAAAAATCCTATGTGTCGCGATGTGGTCGCTTCCCCCTTTTTTGGAGTCACCAGACTTGCTTGAGTTTTAAATGGTGGCTTCTCATGCATTTGACCCGAATTCACGGGTATGAGTCTTATCAAACCCAAATATTTCTTAAACGGGTTATAACATTTCATTAAATTAAAAACTAATCTCACCAAATACTTGATATAAAAATCCTATAAAGTACGGATATGCTAAAAATTAATATATGATTTATCAAAAATATATATATTATTTATAATTAAAAAACCAATTTTATAGTAAAAAAAATAAACGGGTCTTGGGTCTCAACAAACTCATATAGCTTTTAAACTGGGTTATAACATCTAATTTATTTGTGAAATAATTTATCATCAAACCATAAGTATATTATTAACTTTCATACAATAAAAAAATAAAAGTTCAAACAATAATACATATCAGAAACAAATAATATAAAACAAACTCAGTAATACGAGGGATAACAACTAGTGTATATATATATGTGTGTGTGTGTGTGTACTAGAAGAGTGCCCGCGTGATGCAGCGGGTGTTTGAACATAGACTCTGGTAATCATACAATAGAACGTGGGTGGGTTGCACATTAATACATGTTTATGTATTTGAACATTTTATAGATTTATTAGTTGCACATTGAAGTTGTACCTTAATGCTTCATTGACTTGTAAGTTTTAAAAAAATACATCGGTTTGAAGCTTTGAATATCGAAACGTCAACAAAAATGAGCTCGTCGCAACGGTATGTTTTTTTTTATTTTAAAGCATAATATATTAAAAATATAAGAAAGTTAAAACTATAAATAGAATTGTCAAGTAGTGGGTTAAAGATGAGGGGACAATCTTGTATAAAATTTTAAAATTATCATAAGTTAGTCAAAGTTAAAGGTAAAAATTGTAAATATATTAAGAAAAATTGAATAACACGTGATGTTTAAATGGGATGACTTGTTTGGTAATTTACAGGTTAATTTATAGTTGCACATTTGAGTTGTACGCTAATGTTTTATTGACTTGTACGTTTTAAAAACGCATCCGTTTTGAAAGTTTTTTATACCGAAATGTCGAAAAAATGAGCTCGTTGCAACTGTATGTTTGTCTTTTTTTTAAGCATAATATATTAAAAATATAAGAAAAATAAAACATTAAATAGAATTGTTAAGTTGAGGGTTAAAAATGAGGGGACAATGTTGTATAAATTTTTAAAATGTCTCATAGAGTAGTCAAAGTTAAAGCGTAAAAATTGTAAATATATTAAGAAAAACTGAATAACACGTGATATTTAGTGTGTCAATTACCCTTTTACCCATGTTATAGATTGTAACTCATGTTTTAAGTGTTGTAAATTATTTAACAATGAGTGTCTTAATTTGCTCTTATTTGGTGTATTACATATATATATATATATATGATTGATTTCTTTTGAGAACCGCTTTGAGTTTTAAGAACTCGAAAGACCTCAGCGTAACAAATTTTTTTTGAATTTTTTTTTACACATGTGTAATACTTAAGTGTAAGTAATGTACAAAAAATTACAGTGTTTTTTTACACACCGAATCGACTTATTACACATGTGTAACTAACATTTAAACTTGTATAATTATCAAAAATACTTATTCTCTCTCATGATTCATTTTTTATTAAATTTAATCTCAGCCACATATTTCATATCATTTATTTAAATGTGTGGTCTAAAATTGAGTTCTTAAAATTCTTACAACTCATCAAGTTCTCAAAATATCCCTCCCCTATATATATATATATATATATATATATAGAGAGAGAGAGAGAGAGAGAGAGAAATGTTTAAATAAGAATAAGGAATTTCCTAAGAATAGTAATAACCAACAAATTTTTGACATTTGACATTACAAAGATGGTGAAAGAACAATTCTAGGAAACCATGTCGGTTATAATGATAAAAGAGTAATTCTAGGAAACTATGTCGGTTATTGGTAATTTTAAATCTGAACCATTGATTAACATGATCCAATGGCTATGATTTATTACTAAGAAACTACTTATTTTTAGGATAACCCTCACATATCTATATATATATATATATAATTTTTTAGTAAAGAGACTAAATAACTTTAATTCAATGGGCCCACACATATCCTGCACGTTCTCCCCGTCATAACATGCAGATGGCTTCATCGCTAGGAGTGCTACTTCCACGTTAACAGCTAATGACATAACTGATTACAAAACTATGCGTTACGTCACCATCACATAGGAAATATGGCTTTAAGCATTTATTCAAAAAGTCTTGTTGTGGTTTAAATTCTCCTCACCGTTCTATTATATATACATACTAGACTGGTGCACGAGTGATGCAACGAGTGTTATAATACAAACGTTGGTAAATGGTAATCACGTAACAATAATAGGTGTTCATGTCTGGTTTTAAATTTTAAAATCGTTTAAGCAGGTCATCAGTTATGTTTCACAATTGGTTTTTTTCTTTTTTAACTTTTGGTTTCAATTTTCGATAGTTCAGTTTCGATTTTATACAACAAAAATCGTTACTAACGGATTAAGCAGTTAATGCGGAAAATATCGGATATCATTCAAGGACCGATATTTGAGTTATCGGTTATCGCGGTGAGATATCGATGGTATATCGATATTTTTAATATCATGCAGAATTTATATATATATATATATATATATATATATATATATATATATATATATATATATATATATATAGCATTTTAACACTAACAATTCAGTATACTCTCCTACTATTAACAAATTATCCTTTTGCAATTTGTAAAACACTATTAAATGTAGCAAGTAGGAACTTATTAAGACTCAAAACACTAACATTAAACACTAAAAGTTGAAAATTAAGACTTAAAACACTGATATCGGGAATATCGATGGTATATAAGTCAAATATCGGTCAATATCGTCGATATTATCGGTACCGAAATTCTGACCGATATTTCACATGATGACCGATAACCGAGTTACCACCGAGATTAACTACATAGCTAACGGTTTGGCTCACATGGTTAACTTAAAAACCATTAAAATTGAGTCGTGGGCACCCATACGTAACATACTATTCTTTTAATTGAAAAAAACTACACAATACTATACTCGAATTAAAAAGAATAAAATGTTCGTGTGTATATATATGATCAGGATCATAAAAGAACTTTTTTGAAATTGAGAACTATGAAAATCATTTTGAACCACAAAAAACCCAAAAATAAAAAAAATCATAAAATAAAAAAAACACAAAAATCAAAAAAGTAAAAAAATCAAAATTCTTATTTTATCATCCCGGTTTCATAAAAAAAATAAAACAAAAAAAACTCGGTTTAGCTAAATTATATACACACATATATAATAGATACATATATGTACATTTATATGTTTTTTTTGTACACATGTGTATAATTTAAGATAAATGATACTGTACATATGTGTATATTACGTAATTAAAGATTATATAAAATTATACATATGTGTATAGTACGACGTTTTTTTTATTTTTTTTATTTATTTTAATGAAACCAGAATGAAATATAAGAATTTTGGTTTTTTTACTTTTTTAAAATTTTTATTATTTTTTGTTTTATGATTTTTTTAAATACTTTTTAAAGGTGTTTTTGGTGGTCCAAAATGATTCTCAAAGTTCTCAATTTGCAAAGGGTTCTCTTAGGATCTTTACCCTATATATATATATATATGTTTAAGTTCTAGAAAGAAATGACTTTATTGCGAGAAGTGCGAAAAATGATTTTAACCAATCAGAACATTTCTTTTTATTTTTTCTTATAATTAATTTAAAGGGTATTTATGTCAAAAATCCAATTGTTTCTATTTGGTAACTAATAAATTGGTTAGTGAGTTTCAAATTACATAATTTTATTTCACTATATTCTTTAATTATTAACTCTTACCCATACGCCACTGAATCGAAATAAATTGACTTACACATATTGCCCCATAAAAAGTTTGTCAGCTCTTTTATCATCTTTTTAATTAAAAACAATACTTTTTAGAAATTTTGAATTTTCAATGTTAACTGCTTTATATATATTTTTTTTGTTATTTACTATTCATCATCATTTTTACTCAAAAATTAAAATTCTAATTTGATAGTTTAAAATTCTTGACTTCTCATGTTTAATTGGTTTTTAAATACCGATGCGTGTTCTACAATAAAATATTATTCCTAAATAAATATATTGTTTGTTTTATTTTATAATATTTAAAAAAGAAATCGTGTCACACTATAGCTTTCTTGATCTCCTTTTATGTTTTTAAATGTATATTTTTATTTAAATCAAATATATCAAAATTCTACATTCAAATTTTCAAAGAAATCATCAACCTAATAACCTCTTCAAACAAAAGATCGATCAATACATGTTCATTAAATTTTGGTGAGCAGATCATACCGATTTCAATATTTAAAATTTATTCACATTTTTATTATTCTAGATCAAACGCGTAAGTTAATTCAATTACTTTTCAAGTGTCTCAAAATTATTGACCCATATATTTACGTCATACACTATATATTTACACAATATATATTTACATAACATTCAATCCTACACAACCTACACAATATACTTACATCATGCATAATATTTAATCCTACACAATCTTTCAAATCTTGTGTAGGATGTAAATATATTGTATAGGATGTGTAGAATTTAATGTTGTGTGAATATATATTGTGTAGATTGTGTAGGATTAAATGTTGTGTATATTATAGTGCGTAAATATGTTGTGTAGGATAAAAACATCTTGTGTAGGAAATCATATACTTACATCATGCATAATATTTAATCCTACACAATCTTTCAAATCTTGTGTAGGGTGTGTAGGATTGAATGTTGTGTGAATATATACTGTGTAGATTATGTAGGATTAAATGTTGTATATATTATAATGCATAGATATGTTGTGTAGGATAAAAACATCTTGTGAACATACGGAATTTAATCCTAAATATAACGTGACAAATTAAAGTATTATATTTGAGTTAAAAAGGTGAAGATGCAAAAGAGTTTAGTCAAAGAAGTAAATAATGTATTATTGTTTAAAAATTGCTTTCGTAGTTTCAATTTAGGAAAGTAGGAATCAGGTGGTGATGAATGCGTGAATTGTGGGACATGTCAACATTTTGATGTAGGAGTAAAATTACAAAAGTATCCTTTCTTATTAAAAAGCATTAAAATCAACAATCAATAATTACAATAATAACATTTTCATTGTAGTCCATAGATCAATCTTAATTAAGGGCTATAATTCACTTCTCGCATTTCTTACACTAAGATAACTTCTCTCCTGAACATATATATATATATATATAAAGTTATGGTCATTTAAAAATAATGGTGGAAATTTAGTTTAAATTAAAATAAAAAATAATATATGGTAAAAGATGAGGGGCAAAATTGTAAGTCTTCTTTAATTTAACAAAAAATAAGTATGAAAAATTATAAATATTTCAAAGGAATTGAAAAGTCACGTGGAATTTTATGTTTTAAAAGACAACTTTACCCTTGTTCAATATGTTTTGTATGTTGTACAATGTGTTACATAGTGTGTGTGCATGTGTGAGAGAGAGAGAGAGAGAGAGAGAGAGAGAGAGTGAAGCATCTCATAGCCCACCACAACTCCACATACCGCCCTTCGTCTGAATGAAGCCCCAACCCCTTAACCCCCCCCCCCCCCAATAACGCCCTGACGCGGTGCTCCGTTCTCATACACCCCCCTTAAAAGCGTACACCATGTGGTCTAACTAATTATACACAACCTGGTTGTAATTGCAGGTCTTTATAGGTACAGGTTAGGAGATGTAGTGGAGGTAGCTGGTTTTTACCAAAGAAGCCCAAAACTCAAGTTCCTATGCAGGAGAAAGCTAATATTAACAATAAATATAGACAAAAACACAGAAAATGACCTTCAACTAGCAGTTCAGAAGGGTTCCCAACCGCTTATCAACTTCGGAGCTGAGCTAGTTGATTTCACAAGCCACGCCGACACCAAAAACCAGCCCGGCCACTACGTGGTTTATTGGGAGATTAAGGGTGACGTCAATGAACACGTTTTAGCACAATGTTGCAAGGAAATGGATGCCGCATTTGTGGATCATGGATATGTTGTCTCGAGGAAAACCAACTCGATTGGGCCGTTGGAGCTTTGTATCGTTGAACGGGGTACGGTTCAGGAAGATCATGGAACATTTTATTGGCAATGGTGCAACAATGAGCCAATTCAAGACTCCAAGGTGCACCAGTAATAAGGTTTTGTTAAAGATCTTAAGTTTATGTACTGTCAAAAGGTTCCGTAGTACATCTTACTCGTGATATAGAAAGTCATTTGGGAAATAATATCCAACAAATTTGGGTGCAATAATTCAACACAAAAAGTTGTACTAAGACTAAAATTTGTTTTAACTTCTTGTTTTGTTTATTAGTGCCCTTTAGCTAAATTTGAAAAGAAGTACAATGATGTCACAAAATGTATTATTGTTCAATTTTGGAAAATCATATTCCTAATGCAAATTTAATTGCCAATGATTAAAATATACAAGGTAGTTAATTATAAAGTTTACATAAAAATTAAATTAAATAGTAGTAGTTTGTTATCAATGTTATCTTTCTTGAGGAATCACTTTAGTAATTACTAGTTTGAGAGCCCGTGTATTACACGGGTAATTGTTGAAAATTTTAAACTTTAACCATTAAATGAAATACATTCAATAACATGATCATATATTGTTAATACATTTACAATTTACATTAATATTATAGAAATCACATAACTAAGATTACGCAAATATGTTACAAATAAGTAAAACTTTCCTTGTGCACTATCTTTGTGATTGTATTGGTCGGTATACATTGTTTATCAAAAATCAAAATCTTTAATACATGTCTGCTTATAACTCTTGATAAGGTAACATATAGATCTGCTTATAACTCTTCTGTGTAACAAGTAAGATTCCTCAAGTACATACCAACCCTAGATAAAATGATAATGTATCCATGAAATTAACAAAAAAAATATTCATACACATAAAATATCAAACCTTTTAATCAATTAATATGATGTCATTTGAGATAATCAGCTCATGTTTATCCAAAAACCATGATTATCATAAAACCAGATTACCTGAAATTTGATGGGATACTTATCCTTAGAATCTTTAGAATTTGAAATTGACTGATCATGATAAATTTGTTGTCATTAATATTTTGTGTATGAAAAAATTTAATTTGATTTTATATTTTACGATTAACAATTATATAATCAAGCAACATATAAAACCGAAAATTAAAATATAAAAAAATGATTTGTTTCATTTTATATAAATGTAATTGCTAGAAAAATGACATAGACGTACTAACCTTAAAGCATATTCAAATAATAGTGATTATACAGAGTTAGCAGAATATTAGAAAATTTTTAATTTACATAAAGTGAATGTAGTGATTCTTAATTATAATACTTGAAAGTATTGAATTATAAAGGTTTGTTGGAATATTTAACTAATCTATATATATATATATATATATATATATATATATATTTTAACAACTTAAAGAAAAATAAGAGGCAAAGATTTCGGATTTCATGGAAGCATGATAAATGACTTTTAACCGTATTAACTATTATTAAAATAAAAATAATGTAAAAATGAAATATTTATTTCTATTAAGTTACATTATAATTAAGATGTGAAATTAATGAATTTTTATAAATTTTAATAATAAATGTTATAACTGTATTTTAAAAAAAAAAATGCGCATAACTTTATTTTTTTGAATATAAACCATAATAAACACTTTAATTTTGTATTAAACAGCAGGTAAAACTAATATAACCCAGTTCGTTGTATTTGTATATATATAAAGTTAATAAGTTAATATAATACTGAAATTATGTAAATAACTAATGAAAACGATATCCTAGGTTTCAATATCTGTGACAATCGTCAATTTCAGGTTAACTCCGTTAACGCAACTCTGTCAATTCAAACTTTAGATTTATTGAATCTAAACGCAAACCTCATTACATTTAAACTAGGGTTTAAATGACGCTTAACACTTACTACATGTGTAGTAGTCTTTCGGGATTTGCACCGAAACGCAAACGATTGAGGAATAAACGAAACACACTAAAACACTAATTATGTGATAATTATGTGTTAGGATTATGTGTTATGTGATAATATTATTGTCATGTTAATTTAATGTGCAAGTTATGATAGAATGTTCTAGAAAAAGTAATACTTAATGTTAACTTAATGTGCAAGTTATGATAGAATGTTCTAGAAAAAGTAATACTTAGGAGTTGAGGGGCCAAAGTGTAACATATTAGTCTATAAATACATGATAACCCAAACCCTAACTTCTATTCTTTCTTCCTCACAAAGTTCCGATCGGAACCTAATCCTAACCCTAACCTTGCGATCGGAACCTATACACACACACACACTCAAGATTTTTCAAGTTTGATTGAAGATTAAGGTGCTAGGAAGGTATACACAACTATTCTATGCATCCTCTATGTTTAATTGTTAGTTTTATTGGGTTAATTGTAAACCATTATGGCTGATTTCTTGGTATTATGATGTTCATGTGATTCTTGATTTAATTGATGATGATTGATAACTGGATTTGATATTGTTGCATGATTATTGTTGTCTTTGAGTTTGATATCAAGTAAAACCCTAACTTGTATGTATGGTGTGATTGATATGCATGGATAGTAGTTATAGTGTCTAGAGGGTTATATGGATGCATGATAGTTCATAGATTGTTATTATGATGAGTTTTGATGTGAACAGATTCTGGACAGAACGTATATACGATGTTTAACTGACTGTAACGAAGTGTAAACGTGAAAATTGATTGAGATTGTGGGTACTGCAGTAAACTAGGTTGAGTCTAGTTTCTATGAAGTATAAATTCGTAATTTTTGGATAAGTGGAAGTATACTTTTATGATTTTACAAAAACGTGATGCAAAGCTGAGCTGTTAGACCTGCTGTTAGGTTATGTTGTAAATGTTATATCTCATGAACTACGAGACCAATTGGGTTGGTTCCACTTCTGGAGGTTGACTCACTGAGTTAGGAACCAAACCCAAGTGGTCTTGCATTTATTGGATTTTTCGTTTAACGGGAATGGTAAATAACATTCTGATGTGCATGAATCTGACTGATATAAGTTAGCTGTAATGTTTTGATCATTATGAACAATCTATATGGAATAAAAATAAGATAAAAGATGTTCTGGAAACCTAAGATATGTATGCTCCTGTGGTAATTTTTGGTAAATTAATTGAGACGTTATAATCGGTAAACTAGTGCAATCTTTCAAGTAGAAATTCTGGCATAACGAAACTAGCTGCTGAGTTGTATAGGAATGCATGAAATATGATAGTTTTTATATAATTGTTGTATTTTGACCAAAATACCCTTGCGGGGAATAGTTGCTAGTTGATTGCCATGAATTGACCAAATTGCCCTTATGGGGAATAATGGTTAGTTAGTCTTTGTTTGTTGACCAAAATGCCCCTACGGGAATAATTGCTAATAAGTATGTTATTAATACGTGACACGAAAGTAATTGCTCACTCATGTATCGTATCACAATTTTACTTGTTTAAGTCACACACGATTCACAAACGAAACACGAAACATGTTACGTGCATAGGTATTATGTGCCGAGTCTAGAGACTCGTTAAACATTCCGATACTTAGAAAATCTCTTTGTTATTTTAGAACGCTAGAGAGTTTTCTACGACGCGCATCACTCGGTGATCTAGATCGGATATTCTTCGCAAACAGTGAGTTCACTTACCCCACTCTTAAACTGTTTTCAAACGTTTTTCACTTGGGGGAGATAACATACTCCGATAAACATATTTTCTGAGATAAACGCATATGAAAGATTTTGTTATAAATTATATATCACTTGTAAAGGCTAAGCGGCATACGTTACATTTGAAGTCCCACACATCGGACCGGTTAATATTTGGAATAGCGAGTCACTTTTGGGTAGTACTACTGGGTTTGACAAACCCCACCCGACGCTAAGCTCAACTGGAGGTTGAGTGGGTGTAAATTTTGGCTAACACTTACCATGGTCTGGAGGACCTGGTGACGGGCACTTGATAAACAGTCAGCTTCGGTCGCGAACCACTTAGCGATACTTGTTGTATAGATTAGCTACCTATCGATATATAATTTGACATAACACTATCTGGTAATGCAAAACACTTAAACGCTGTAACGTGGTTACACACTTAAACGCTGTAACGTAGTTACACACTTAAACGCTGTAACGTGGTTACACACTCAAAAGTCGTAACGAGGTTACGCAACACTTAAACGTCGTAACGGGGTTACGCAACACTTAAACGTCGTAACGAGGTTACGCAACACTTAAACGTCGTAACGGGGTTACGCAATACTGAAACGCCGTAACGAGGTTACGCAAAACGCTAAACGATTTATCTTATTTAACTTGTGAACTCACCAACCTTGTGTTGACACTTTTAGTATGTTATTCTCAGGTAGCCGAGGCGGGCGCGCGGTTTAGGAGCATGCATTAATGAAAACACTTTTATTCTGCAAACTTAATTTTAACAGTTACATTTGGTTTTAAGTCGTCCTGCGTGACGCAACTTTTGAATTAAGGTTTTACGCTTTCGCACTTACTTTCATTTAAACGTTTTTCTTTGGTTTGGTTATAACTAATGATTCCGATCCTGCCAGTTCACACCCTATGATGGTAAAACTCCGTTAGTGGATTTTGAGGGTGTGACAGATTGGTATCAGAGCCATTGGTTATAGCGAACTAGAAGCTGCATGCATACTAGACTATAACCGCGACGACCCATTAGTTATAATGATACGCACTGCATAGGTTTGTGTAGTCTTGAAATCTTATTTCTTTACCTCCTTCACTCATACGCGCGCATATACACGGCTTACCTGTAGAAATGTCGACGCCACCCTCATCATCATCCGATTCGA
The DNA here is from genome assembly GCF_021521415.1 of Bidens hawaiensis. Lineage (NCBI taxonomy): Eukaryota > Viridiplantae > Streptophyta > Magnoliopsida > Asterales > Asteraceae > Bidens > Bidens hawaiensis. The sequence continues at coordinate 1,533,693 of NW_027491297.1, read as the reverse complement.
TGACGCATGCTCACGGGAAGGAACCGCAGTTACCTACTGCCTCGCTACCCCGTGTAGTCCCGGAACTCGAAGCTCCTGCACCGAAGAGGTACCGCCTATCCGGAGGCCTTTATGAAAACGACGTTAGCTGGGATTGGTACCCCAACATGATCAGACGTATGGTCTACCGTGAACAAGTTCCCCCATTGCCTCACCCGAACCACCCTGCTTACCCTAACACTCTACCACCTATAACCGAACCTGTAGAGCGAGTTCTCGCAGCTGTCGTTTCTTGTTTGGAGCGTGATGTGGGTTACATGCGCTACACTAGAGAAAATGTTGCCAGACTGTTTAAAGATGGAACCGAGACTCATGAGGAGATTGCCCGCATGGCAGCGGCAATGAAAGAAATGCAAGAGACTAGTGAGCAACAAACCAAGGTTATGATGAAGATGCAAGCCGAGATGATAGACTTGCAAGAGCAACTCCAAGAAGCAAGGACCCGAACCGAAATAGCCTTAGAACGTTGCGATATCCTACAAATGCAACTTGCCCAGAACGTAGCAGAACCTGAGGCAGAGCCCGAGGCAGAGCCTGATGTAGAACCTGAAGAAGATCCCGAAGAGGAGCCTGAGGAGGATCCCGAGGAAGATCCCGAAGAGGAGCCCGAGGAGGAACCTGAAGAAGAACCGGAGGAGGAACCAGCTGAGGAGGAGGCACACTCAGAGGTGTCCCCAGACGATGTGCAGATGTGCAAATTCTTGGATTGGAACTGGCTAACGCGATGAACTGGGAGGAGTTCAAGAACATGATGCGAGAGGAGTACTGTCCGAGAGAAGAGATTTCGAAGTTAGAGTCAGAATTTTGGTCGCTGAAGATGGTGGGCTCAGAAATTGAAGCCTACACTACTCGTTCTCACGAGTTGGCTGTGATGTGTCCGCGGATGGTGGATCCGCCGAGTAAGAGGATTGAAATGTACATTGAAGGGTTAGCACCGCAGATTCAGGGCATGGTGACGTCTTCCAGACCAGCCACGATCCAACAAGCGATCCGTTTAGCTCACAAACTGACGGATCAGGCTGTGACCCAAGGTGCGTTACCACCTAGGGGTTCGACCACTAAAGCCCGTGACAACCCGAGTAATGACCACGTCAGCAACAGTAACAGCAACAGCAACCCGAACAGCGGGAAGAGAAAGTTTGACAACACCAGATCTTCATCCTCGAACCTCCCACCGCAACACCACTACCGTAAGCCCGAATTTACTCGGAGTTTCAACCCTCAGAATCACAACAACAACAACAACGGTAGCGGGCAGGTTTCGAGCGGATATGCTGGGAAATATCGAAAGTGCAACAGGTGCAACTTTCATCATGTTGGTCAGTGTGACCGTGTCAAGTGTCAAAGATGCGGAAAGATAGGTCACCAAGCGAAGGAATGTAGAGTTGACCTTGCGGCGAAGGGTGTTCCTAAGCCACCGATGACGACTAAGGGATGTTTTGAATGTGGACAGGAAGGTCATTTCCGGAAGGATTGCCCCAAGCTGAAACAGAACGACAATAATGGGGGTAATGGAAGTGGCAGTAATGGTGGAGGAAATGGTAAAGGAAGAGCGTTTGTGATTGGATCGGGTCAAGCCCGCAATGATCCGCATGTGGTGTCTGGTAAGTTCCCTGTAAACGATTGTTTTGCTTCTGTTTTGTTTGACACTGGAGCTGATAGGAGTTTTGTGTCAAAAGCTTTTAGCCAACTTTTAAACCTTACTCCAACCCCGTTAGACGCTAAGTTTCCTGTTGAATTAGCTAACGGTAAAACTGTAGTAACGACTCATGTACTTGCGGGATTGTAGGTTCCTGGACGCGGATCGTACACGGGAAATCTCTAACAACGCAGGTGCGGAATCCCTGCGTATATAGGTACGAGTGTAGATATTGTATAGATTGAATACACGAACAATGAACACGAGCTATAAGGTAAACACGTTATATTGAATAACCAAACACGTGACAGTAGGTCACTGTTACAGAGAACAAAACGAAACAAAACGTAAAGCCAAAACCCTAACTCCCGTTCTCTGCTGAAACGTTCTATTTAAACACGACAACTTCGCCACTGGCGAAGTTGTCAGTAACCTCGCTAGATCAGCAAGTTCGCCATAGCGAACTTGCTGATAACTTCGCTAGTTTACAAAACAAACCATAAACAAACCATTAACTATATTACAGACTCGATAACAAATACTAGACTATGAACTACTGACAAACATGTACCAACAGACTCCCCCTTGGCAGTAGCTTCATATCTTGATCTCTGAGTCTTGTAATCTTGCACTTTCACGCGTGCGCCCCTTCTCTCACACAAACCGACACAACTCCTTGATATTTCCTCGCTTGATCCTTCCAAGCAGGAATGTAGAAGATCTTCTTGTTGTTCAGCACTTCCAGATCAGCCTGCGATAGATTAACAAGATGCATCGGGTCATAAACCCGAAGTACTTCTTGTTCGTCCTCATCTTCCATAACCGCCTCAGCTGTCTCGCAATCCACATACCACCATTTCAGATCTTTCAGTACATTTTGAGGCATAGTTTTCATGGGTACCTCCTTGATACATCGGACTGGTTTGTACTTCATCACCATCCACGGTTTACCATCTGCTCTCATACCTCTTTCTGTATCCTTCACTAATTTTCCCTTTTGTGGCTTTAGCAACTCGAACTTCTTTTCTTTTACTCCTTCTTTCCACATTATCTTCTCAATCATTCTAGCCATATTGTCGTTGCTTCTGTTTATCAGGCCCAACCTGGCCAAGTCCTTTACTTCGCATTCAGGCAATGTGTTGAACGATCTCAACATTCTCTTGAAATATTGAACGCCATCATAACGCTTCACCACAAACAACTTGAGCTGTTCATCATAAATCCAACAAATAATCCCCTTTTTCGCCTCTGCATACCCTTTAATGTTGTAGCTCTTTCTGAACATGGTTGGAACAGCAGGCTTCTTGGTCTTGACAAACCAATGAGCATATTCTTCCTTCCATCTAGGCTGCTCTTCCCACACCATCTCATCTACCACATTCTTATCCCCAAAATCTGCTCTTTCAACAGCTGGAATCTCATGTTCCACTGCATCATCCACGATCTCTCCTTCTTCCAACACATTTACCACATCAATCTTTTCTCCAATCCTTTCTATCTCCTCCACGGGCAACACGTCATCATCATTCACACAGTCATCATCCTCCTCCTCATCTAAGTCCTTCAAAGCATCGATGACATCTTCAACATCAGCATCGTCATCAACATCCACAACATCATCACCCGCTGCATCAGTTGACTCCCCCTCAGTTGTGGAAGCCCCAAGAGCCTGAGAGGTTCTTGGCAGCTCACCACCTGCACCCGAAGGTGCATTGGGATCATCGTCATGATCTTGTCGTCTCTTTGTTCTCAACTCATCGCCCCTGCAAGTCGTCTCCCCCTGAGATGCCAAGAATTCCTTGAAGGCATCGATAACTCGTCCGTGTTCTACCAGGAGGGCGGCTTGGATTTGATTGGCTTCCACCAGGCGGTCAATGGTCTTCGATTGTTCAGCAACAATACGCTCCAGCGAAGCAATCCGTTCAGAGTCTGAAGCAGGCGATGGAGTTGGTGGAAAAGTAGCAACTGAAGTGACCGCAGGTGGTACACTAGGTAACCCTGCAGTTGTTGTAATTGTTGAGTCGACGAAACGTGCAACTACCACCGGGGGATCAACCAGTTGGGGTGGTAGCGACACAACTGCTGGTGCCGACGCCTCGACCGTAGTAACCTGTGCAGTAGTAGGCAATAGAGACATACCTGACAAGGCAGGCGGAGCAAATCGTACGTACCTTGAAGTCTCCCCCGCTCCAGTGGCCATACCTTGTCGTTCTCGACGTGAGCGTTTCAGCACAAGTCGGACTGCCTCTTCCTCATCTTCATCATCTTCATCCTCATCCACAGCCCTCGGCCGCTTACCCGATGTCCTCTCCCTAGTCACCAACAACCGTCTGGCCTCAGCAAATGTTTCATCCAGCTCGGTTTCAGCTACCGAAGTAGCCGCTGAGGTAGGACCCAAAATCTCAGAACCCGAGAGATCCATATAGAACAGACCGTGTCCACTGAAGGCAGCATCCAGATCAATGTTTGCAGCAGCAGACACAGCCTGCGATGAAGTAGCTGGCACAGCAGCAGAAGTGACAACAGGCGCAGCTGATACAGCATGAGGTGCTGCCGCCTGATGTTGTTGTGGATCCCTGAACTCATCCCCGCCTGCATGGACATACTCTGGGTTAATTAGATACCCGAAAAGAGGAGTATGCCTGGGACGACGCTCAGGGTTGCTCCGTGTGCTTGACGTCCTGCACTGAGCAAAGATACGTTTTGTTACGCACTCAACGTATCTGATAGGGCGCCGTTGCGGTAGAGACGGAGCAATGTGATTGATAATCATCTGCAAGAAGCGCGGATACATAGTGAATCGCTCGCGCGCCGCAGCCCGTATTTGGCGATCAATCTCATAGAATATCATCTGACTAAATGAGTATCTGCGATTATAAGTCAGCGCAAGCATAGCCGATTGCATCGTCGCCCCCATTCCGTCTGTCCCCGCCTTCCTGCCGGACATGCAAACAATCAACACATGCATCAAGAACCGCCATTGGTCCAGCAGAAAGCCTTTCCTCCTTTGTGAGTCCCCCAGTGGACCCGAATAGCCCATTCTCAAATATGCTCCATCACGGAAAGGAGCTGTGAATTCCGTAGGGTCATCTCTGGTTTCTGCACCGAATTGCAGAGCCAACCGTATATCCTCAGAAGAGAATTGTATGTTTTGGCCATTTACGGTTGCTCTAATCACCGAAGGCTCAGCCCTGCAATCAAGGTAAGCTGTCTCCCAGAAGTCCTCAATGTTTGGTAGGGAGATGGGCAATGTTGTCGTTATAGCATGAAATATCCTTGATCGCTGGAGAAATGTGATAATCTCCCTGAAATCATCTAAGCCTCGTGCATCCGGATCTAAGGTGATATATTGGTTGTGGGATGGAAAGAATTGTCGTCGTTGGTCATCACCGTCATTACCACCAGTTCCTCCAACAGCAGCCATATCTGCACAAACAAATCAAGTTAGAACCGTTTAAAACCGAAATCACAAGCTCGCGGTTTACCAAGTGCGAAGTTGTGAGGTAACCAGTACAGGCGATGTTAAGGATGAGGCGAAGTTGGAGACAACTTCGCTTCGTCCTTAAGTTCGTCTGAAAACTGATAAGGCATTGGAAATAGGCGAAGTTAAATTCTTGGCGAAGTTACGGTTAACATCGCCACTGGCGAACTTAAGCCGAGGGCGAAGTTGGGGACAACTTCGCCATTGGCGAACTTCAGCCACTGGCGAAGTTGATGATAACTTCGCCAAAACCTTAACTTCGCCAGAATCAGAACCAGCGACTGTTGAGATTCAATCGATTTTGTCCGATGGTTTTCGGACAAAATCGTTGATTTATAAGTGAAGAACAACATATTTCAAAGGATTTGAGACGTAAGGCTCGTCCATGAGCACGTAACAAAGGGTCGGAAAAACTTGGTTTTGAAAAACCGACGATCCGAGGTCTCGAACCGGGTAAACTATTACGAACGAGAGAGGTAAGACGCAAGAGATAACACATACCACACGAATAATAGTAACAAGAAACACAAGATCGAAAAGACGATTGAGTATAAAGATTGCCGTAGGGTTTAGTGAATATATGTTCGCCGTAAAGTGTTCAATATAAGTTACTGTTCCCGTTAGAAAGTCCTTATATAGGGCTGAGTTGGTTCAGGCGAAGTTACGTTTAACTTCGCCAAGGCGAAGTTAAGCACAACTTCGCTGAATTCAACAACTTCGCCCGTTATTTTCAAAATCAGCCCTTTAAGTTTGAATAATCCTGAATTTAACCTTAGAAATTACCAAAAAGAGTTAAACAAATATGATCAAGACCCAGTAACCAACAATAAAATAATATAACTACAAAAACTAAACTAAAAAAAAATTTAGAAAAATTTTAACGAAATAAGGGATCAAATTTCAGTCTAATCAGGGACCACTACATTTTAGAAAAGATCCTAACAGGAATCATACTAACGATGTGACTGTCACTTAGATTCGTGTTTGGCTGTATTATGACATAGAGAAACAGGTTGTAGGCATGTAAATAACTTAAATGGTTTTCATCGTTTCTGTGATACGGATTAAGGTTCAGTTAAGCTCAAAATTTTAAGTGGGCAACAACTCAGAGGTAATGATGCCTTCTATCTATTCTCAAAGCGTATTTGGCTATACCCAAGTCACCCCGAATTGACTTCGACCCATAGTGTCTGATTAGCTTGTAGATACTCGTTGTCTGCTTCCCGTTTTCTTCTTACTCCAAACTTGAGAAATCTTGAGAAGTTTCGGTTCTCGTCTTGATTGTCACTATTTCTCATAAGTACAAAAATGATACATGAATAAAATTTTTTTTTTTTTTTTTTTTTTTTTTTTTTTTTTTTTTTTTTTTTTTTTTTTTTTTAAATCAACATCAGTATTTACATCGGAGTACTAAACTACTGCAAGTCCCGAATCTGGATCACTGCAGTGTCTTGAGATGCTTTCTTTACGGGAATCAGAACACTCACGGGCTCGTGTATGACTGGGTAGTCGCCTTTCTGCCTATCATTCGAAAAGATATGTATGAAGCCATGCAAAACTCTTAAGGAGTTTCCACATAAAATCGAGTAAATTTAAGTTAGTATCACATACACTTTTACGCACCATTAAAATCACCATGACATACAATGACTGTTCTAAAGCCTTTTAAGCCTAATAACTTCACTAGCTAAGCACACACAATCAGTATATCTATCATTTTCCAAGGTTGGATCAATTTTCTGTTAAACATAGCAAAGAACTTCTTACGAAGTAATAGACTTGAAAAGTAATTTCATTTCCCAAAAAAAATTTTGACTTCAATTGCCCCAATCATGTCAAAGTCATCAGGTAAACGGCTATCCTGAAGATCCTTGGATCAACTGGACCGACCACATACAAGTATGTGTCCTTCTTACTAAGAATGACCGACTAATTTTCAGCAACTGAAAGAAAACATGTCAAGACTGCCCCAGTTACTTTCAGTCTTCCGGTTAATGGCTATCCTCATCTCCTAAATCGAAAACAAGGACCAAAACATATCCGAGGAGATGTCCATCAAACTGAGATAACCGACTAATTTTAAGCAATAAAGACATTTTTTTTTTTTTTTTTTTTTTTTAAGGTAGAACATGGTTACTCGGGATTGACCATCCCGTTAAGCTCAATCAGGTTAAGAAATCTTGATTTATCAAAAGCTTTTGTGAACAAGTCAGCAAGATTTTCAAGAGTATCAACTTTTTCGATCTTTATGAGTCTCTTCTCAGCACAATCCCGTATGAAGTGATGACGAATGTCAATATGCTTTGTTTTACTATGCTTCACGGGATTGTTAATGACTGAGATTGCGGCAGTGTTATCAATTAAAATGGGAGAGAGTAGAAAATTCAAACCGTAGTCGCGCAATTGTTGCTGAATCCATAAAACCTGGGAGCAGCAGTTGGATGCTGCCATGTATTCAGCTTCACATGTTGAAATTGCAACCGATGTTTGTTTCTTGCACTGCCATGAAACTAATCTTCCTCCAAGAAATTGGCAGCCTCCCGTTGTTGACTTCCGACTCTGATTACAACCACAATAGTCAGAATCCGAGTATGCTATCAGTTCAAAGTCTCCACCTTTCGGGTACCACAACCCTAGTTTCGGCTTGCCTTTGAGGTACCGCAAGATCCTCTTCACACCTTTCATGTGAGATTCCTTTGGGTTTGCCTGGAAACGAGCACAAAGACAAACAGCAAACATAATATCAGGTCTAGAAGCAGTTAAATACATCAAAGAACCTATTATCGCCCGATATTGAGTAGGGTCCACATCCGCGTCACCGTCTGATTCAGTTCCCAGTTTGTGATTGACGCAGATTGGTGTGTCAAATGGAGAACTGTCCCCCATCTTGAATCTTTCCAGCACATCATGAACATATTTCGTTTGATGAATGAACATACCATCCTTCCTTTGATCCACCTGCAAACCTAAAAAGAAAGTTAGTTCACCCATTGCACTCATCTCGAATCGTTTCTTCATGACGTCCTCAAAATCCTGACACATGGATACTCTTGTGGCTGCAAAAATTATGTCATCCACGTAGACTTGAACCAGCAGGAAGTCACATCCATCTCTCTTTACAAAAAGCGTGCTGTCTATCAACCCCCTCTCGAAACCATTTTCCAGCAAGTAATCAGATAAAGTTGAATACCAGGCCCGAGGAGCCTGATGTAACCCATATAATGCCTTGCTCAACCTGTATACGTGATCAGGAAAGTCCGGGTCTGGAAAACCCGGAGGTTGCTCAACATACACAACCTCATCAACTTTCCCGTTAAGGAACGCACTCTTAACATCCAACTGAAAAACCTTCATCTTCTTAAAAGCAGCAAATGCCAAAAACAGTCGAATTGCTTCTAACCGGGCAACAGGAGCGAAAACTTCATTGTAATCAATACCCTCTTGTTGATTGAAACCTTTAACCACCAGCCTCGCCTTATTACGCACGACTATTCCCTTATCATCTCTCTTGCATTTGAACACCCATTTTGTGCCTATAGCATGCACATGCTTTGGTTTTTCAACCAAAGTCCACACTTCCATCTTCTTGAACTGAGCCAACTCTTCCTGCATGGCATCGACCCACGAGCTGTCCTTTAAAGCCATTTGATAATTTTTTGGTTCAATTTGGCTTATAAAGCAGGAGTACAAACATTCATTCAGTATACCTGTGTCTCTTATGCTGGTATAGACACAGGTGTTCTCGGTCAAACTACTTCTGGTTTGTACACCGGAGGACACATCACCTATAACATTCTCCAGTGGGTGATTCTTGTGAATTCTCGTGGTCGGTACAGCACCGACATGCAGATTGTCTTCTAAGTTTGAAGAGAGCTCATCTATGGTTGTTTCAGGCTGAGAGTGAAACGGATTAATGAATTCGTCTTCAGTTGAGGCCGCAGGGGTATTGAAAGGGTTTGATGTGGAAGGTTGAGATGTTTCAGTCATCTGATGGTGCAGTAAATTCTCTTCCTCATCAAAAATCATCTTCGTCGCAGTAGTTTCTTCCACTTCAGAAATCTCCAGATCAGGCACGTTAAACGACTTAAAAAGTTTAACATAGTCAAAGAGCTCCGCCGGTCCATTGCTTGGTTTTGGCGGTTGGTAACTAGTAATGTCAGTGTTACAGACCACCTCCACCTTGCAAGTGGAAGTATTGAAGATCCGTCTGTTGGGGGTCCCAACAACGTAACCAACGAGGATTCCCTCATCAGCTACTTCCCCAAATTTCGAGTTAGGCTTCAAAATCGAACAAGGAGACCCAAATGGCTCAAGACCGCACAAGTTGGGCTTCCTTCCTTGCATAAGCTCATAACACGTTTTTCCAAGCTTCTTAACCGTTAACACCCGATTCAGAACATAGCAGGCTGTAGCCACCGCTTCAGCCCAGAACATCACAGGAAGTTTTGAGTCAGCCAGCATAGTTCTGGCTCCTTCTATCAACGTTCGGTTCTTCCTTTCAGCCACTCCATTCTGTTGTGGAGTATACGGAGCGCTGAATTGATGCTCAATGCCCTTCTGAAGACAGAAGATTTCCATTTCAAAATTTTTGAACTCCGTCCCATTGTCACTTCTGATGTACTTAACTGATTTGCTCATGATATTCTCAACTTTTGTAATTAGATTCTTTACCATCTGAGCAGTCTCATCTTTAGTTTTCAGAAAGTATACCCACGAGTACCGCGAGTAATCATCAGTTATCACCAAGCAGTAGGAAGTACCGCCAAGACTTTGTACATTCACTGGACCGAAGAGATCCATATGAAGTAACTCTAGAGTACCACCTATTGAATTAATCTTCTTGGTGAGATGGCTTTTCTTATGTTGTTTTCCTTTCTTGCATGCAATACATTTATCTTCAAAGTTGAAATTCTTTAAAGGAACACCAATCACAAGCCCATTTCTGACAAGGTAGTTCATCTTCCGAAGATGAATATGTCCCATCCTCCTGTGCCACAGCTCCGATTCAGATTCGCTAGCTTTTGTCAGTAAACATGATTCTCCAGTTATCATTACAGTTGACCTCATATCCATCACATAAGTGTTTGTCTCACGTGGAGCTTTCATCACAATCCATTCTTCTGGTATATGAAAACCAGGCTTTAACACAATCGCTTCATCTTTCGTGAAATGGACAGTATAATCTTTATCACAAATCTGCGACACGCTTAGCAGATTGTGCTTTAACTCCTCCACAAAATTCACATTCTCTAGTGTCATCCTCCCATTTGACACTGTTCCTCTTCCAGTTATTCGTCCTCCACTTTCACCAGCAAAACTAACTCTAGCTCCCTGAACAGGTTTTAAATCTTGCAACAAGTGTTTGTTGCCAGTCATGTGCCGGGAACAGCCGCTATCTACAATCCAAAGATTGTTGGCAGCCCTGTTCAACTGTTCCTGCACAATAAAACAATGAGTTAGAATCTTGGGACCCAAGACCAGTTGGTCTTGGATCGATACATCCCGTACCCTGGCTTTCTCAAGTTAGCGTCAGGATAATTTCTGTACGTCCTGTTAGGGAATCTCCCTGCAGATTGAGTGTAATGCCTTCCAAACCTTTGAGAATAGAAAGTGTTATTTCTTGTGGTTTGGTTGTAAAAATGAGGTTGGTTTTTATGAAAACTTGAATTCGTTACATTTTGGCAATTTTTAAAGTTTTCATTTTTAGCTGGAATAAAATGACGCTTATTCTCATTTTTATTTGGCTTCACATCTCTAAATCTCTGTTTCAAAGGACAATCTGCAACAAGATGTCCTAACCTGTTACATCTAAAGCAACATCTACTCTCCATTTTCTTGTCAAATGTTGGTTTGGATGTAGAGGTAGTATTACCAGCCGTTCGTCTCACATAAGGTGGGACGTACGGATTGAGTGGAGAACTCTTTTTAGAAACTTTATCATTATCTCCACTGGTGGGTAATTCTACCTTTTCTTTTGTCTGACCAGATTCGGACAACATATCCGAATCTGATGAGACTGGACTTGATACAGAAATATTCACACTAGAAACAGGCGAACTTGTTTCGCCACAGCTAACACTTGGTTTGACACTAGTAATTCTAATTGGGGTTGACTGAGCAATCTCAAAATCAACAGATTTCTGAACACTTGGATTATAAGTGTAATTATGGTTAAAGGGTGGTGGAACCTCGTGGTATCCGATTCCTGCCCTCTTTGCAGAGGTACTTGGATCACTCACAAGGTGATCAAGGATAGCCGAGGAGTTTCTGAACTGCTCAAGTTTGCGGTTCAGTTCCACCACCTTTACCTGGTGGTCAGCAATCTGTTTATCTCTATCAGCAATCAATTTTGTCTTTTCTTCCAAAACCTCATAACTAAGATCAATAATTTCTATTTTCTCAGCAAGTTTAGTTTTAAGACTTTTAATGTCTTTTTCACAAGCCTTTATCTTAACTTTATAACTGTTTTCTCTTGCTTTAATGAAATGGTGATCTTCTTTAACAGTTTTAAACTCAGCATCTAATTTGACATACTGATCAGTTATATTGGTTAGTTGCTCAGTCAAATTTTCACAATTAGCACAAATAATTTTGGGACATACCTTGGATCTTCCATCCTGATCGTTCGCCATGAAAGCAGTTTCTTCTTCATTTGCTTTCTTCTCTCCATCAACCTTCTCAACTTCTACAGCTTCAGTCTCAGCCATGTGTGCTTGTTCACCCAAACCACTTGAGTGTTGGTTCCAGTTGTATTCTCCTGCCTCTCTAGTTAACATGGCATTGATCTCGCGGTTAATTCCAGAGTGTTGGTTAGGCCTAACTTGTCCCCGTTCAACTCTCTCATTCCTACATTCCCTAGCAAAGTGCCCGAACTGTTGACAATTGTAGCACCTTACTTTTGATTTGTCAAATCCAGGCCTACCACCAACAAACTTTCTTCCTGTTTTGTTCATAAAACGTTTTACCCGCCTCACGATCATTGCCATTTGCCATTGCAAATCCATTTCTTCCAAATCGTCAGCATCAATCTGGTCATAATCCTCATCAAGAACGGCAGGGTCCACAATCTTCCCCTGGATATAATTCTCGTATGAAGCAATAAATGAAGCGTAGACTGCAAACTGCTCTTCAGCAGATTTTACACTCATAGGCATCTTGGTGTAATTATTGCTTGTGGGACCAGCTGAATAACCACTTGTAGAGGATTGAGGCTTTGAAGCACTAGATCCTCCAGCAACAAAACATACGTCCCCATTTGAGTTCACAGAAACATTTCCTTCATGTGCAGAGTCAGAACCTGACTCCCCCTTCGAATAAAATGCAGCAGATTCAGGCCTTGAACTTGAGCCTGAGTTAACTTTAGCACCATACATACCAGGGTCTTGTATCTGGTCTGTGGGTGTCTCCTTTCGAACCATATTTAGCTCATACGTTCTGAGCTTGTTCACTGCAGTTTCTAAGTCACAGTTAGGAAAGTCTTTGTCTTCCCTCATTAACACGGTATACATTTCCCACTTCGGTGGGAGAGCATCTAGAAGCTTTTCAACGATCTCCTCCTCTCGATAGGCAATTGAATAGTTGCTAAGCTCTGTCATTAAGTGATAGTATCGGGTGATAATATCATCTAAGGATTCATTCTTCAAAAATTTGAAGACGGAGAATTGGGTTTTTAAAAGTTTAATTTTTGAGGCACGTATACCCACGTTCCCCTCGAATCTGTTTTCCAGAGCATCCCAGAGCTCTCTTGCAGAAGTGTACTTTCGGAATGTATGAAGAACTTCTTGAGGTAGTGCCATAGTAATAGCAGCATGGGCCTTACTCTCAGCCTCATACATTTTCTTCTCCTCGTCATCCATCTTACTGTACTTCTTCACCACATCACGTCCTTCGTATTGCATGGTTGGAGGTACATATCCATCCTGCATGCACACCCACATCTTGGCGTCCTGATATTTGATATACTGGATGAACCTGTCCTTCCATGCCACGAAGTCCGTTCCCTTCATCAACCTCGGGGCCTTAGTGGCTGACCCCGCCTCTACCTCCATCTTGACTAAATCTGAGATGTTAATCGCGGACATCCTTGCGAAAACCTGAAAAACCTGAAAAACACAAAAAAATATTAAAACAGCTCAGATGGCGAAGTTAAGAATAACTTCGCTGGAAGTTAACTTCGCTGAACAAGAACTTCGCTGGATCTTAAATTCGCTTGGCTTGGCGAAGTTAAGAATAACTTCGCTTAGAATGAGCGAACTTAGGATGTAAGCGAAGTTGGGTAATAAGCGAAGTTACGGATAACTTCGCTTTGGCGAACTTATGAGGTAAGCGAAGTTGTGGTTAACTTCGCTAATCCTTATATCTTCGCCGAAACCCTAATCTCCAGTGACGGCAACTTCGCCTGAATTCAGCAACTTCGCCCGATGAACGCGAAGAACAGTTCAGATCTGAAACTCGGATTTTAACGAGAATTTTGAAGGTTTAAAGGCTTAAACACACTGGTAGATAGCTAGAATGAATAAACACTCCAAAAACTCGTCCCGGTAACACCCGAAATGAAACGAAATCTACACCCGCGTGAAATCCCGAACCTCACAATCGAGCCGATGGCTCTGATACCAATTGTAGGTTCCTGGACGCGGATCGTACACGGGAAATCTCTAACAACGCAGGTGCGGAATCCCTGCGTATATAGGTACGAGTGTAGATATTGTATAGATTGAATACACGAACAATGAACACGAGCTATAAGGTAAACACGTTATATTGAATAACCAAACACGTGACAGTAGGTCACTGTTACAGAGAACAAAACGAAACAAAACGTAAAGCCAAAACCCTAACTCCCGTTCTCTGCTGAAACGTTCTATTTAAACACGACAACTTCGCCACTGGCGAAGTTGTCAGTAACCTCGCTAGATCAGCAAGTTCGCCATAGCGAACTTGCTGATAACTTCGCTAGTTTACAAAACAAACCATAAACAAACCATTAACTATATTACAGACTCGATAACAAATACTAGACTATGAACTACTGACAAACATGTACCAACAGGGATGTAAGTTAAAACTGTCAGGTCATATTGTTGATATCGACCTTATTCCTTTTACGCTTAGTAGTTTCGATGTCGTTGTCGGCATGGACTGGTTATCCGAGAACCGAGCGGAGATTATATGTCACGACAAGATAGTTCACATTTCTACCTCTTCCGGCGAGATCATTTCGGTCCGAGGCGAGAGAAGCGGCATGACCACCAGCGTCATTACCCTTTTGAAGGCACAGAAGTATCTACGAAAGGGTCATCCGGCAATTTTGGCGCAGATTGTTGAGAAACCCGCGGAGGAGAAACGAATTGAAGACATACCGGTTGTGCGAGACTTTCCGGAAGTTTTCCCGGAGGATTTGCCCGGACTCCCTCCTATTCGTCAAGTCGAATTCCAAATCGAGTTGACACCCGGTGCAGCACCCATAGCACGAGCCCCGTATCGACTCGCACCGGCGGAACTTCAGGAGTTGTCCACTCAATTGCAAGATTTGTTGGATAAAGGTTTTATCCGACCTAGCTCATCGCCATGGGAAGCCCCTGTCTTGTTTGTCCGAAAGAAAGACGGGACTTTCCGAATGTGCATCGACTACCGGGAGTTGAACAAGATGACGGTCAAGAACCGTTATCCTTTACCCCGAATTGATGATTTGTTTGACCAGCTTCAGGGATCGAGTTACTACTCGAAGATCGATCTACGATCCGGTTATCACCAGGTGAGAGTGCGCGAAGAAGATATTTCAAAGACGGCTTTCAGAACACGGTATGGTCACTACGAGTTTTCAGTTATGCCTTTTGGCCTAACCAACGCACCAGCCGTATTTATGGATCTCATGAATCGAGTATGCAAGGCGTACCTCGACAAGTTTGTGATTGTTTTCATTGATGATATTCTCGTCTACTCCAAGAACGAGACTGACCACGAAGAGCACTTAAGGATAATTCTGGAACTACTGAAGAAGGAACAACTGTATGCTAAACTCTCGAAATGTGAATTTTGGCTTCGCGAGGTCCACTTTTTAGGACATGTGATCAACGAGAATAGTATCCATGTCGATCCCGGTAAGGTAGGGGCCATCAAAAACTGGGAAGCACCTAAGACTCCGACTGAGGTGCGACAATTCCTAGGACTGGCCGGCTACTATCGGCGTTTCATCGAGGGATTTTCAAAGATTGCTCAACCCCTCACCGCTTTGACTCACAAGGGCACTAAGTACAACTGGGGTGACGCACAAGAATCCGCTTTTCAACTGTTGAAAACCAAGCTTTGTAGCGCCCCTATTTTAGCCCTCCCCGAGGGAACAGAAAATTTTGAGGTACACTGTGACGCATCTATACAAGGTCTCGGTTGTGTGCTGATGCAACTCGAGAAGGTTATAGCCTACGCCTCTAGACAACTACGGGTTCACGAGAAGAACTACACGACCCACGATTTGGAACTCGGAGCTGTAGTGTTTGCTCTTAAGATATGGAGGCATTACTTGTACGGTACCAAGTTTACCATATACACCGACCACAAGAGTCTCCAACATATCTACGATCAAAAGGAGCTGAACATGCGACAGCGTCGTTGGGTCGAGCTGCTTAAAGATTATGATTGTGCCATCAAGTACCACCCTGGCAAGGCCAATGTGGTGGCCGACGCCCTCAGCAAACGGATAAACCCAGACAGGTGAGAGCATTGCAACTCACGATTCATGCCAGCTTACCCGATCAGATTCGCGATGCGCAACTGGAAGCTTTGAAAGATGATAATCTTCCATCGGAACTCATGCGGGGCATGGACAAACAACTTGAAACCAAATCGGACGGGGTCCGATATTTTGAGAACCGGATTTGGGTTCCACGATACGGAGAGTTGAGAACTCTAGTGATGGACGAAGCACACAAGTCTCGATATTCTATCCACCCTGGCTCAGATAAAATGTATCATGATTTAAAGGCACTTTACTGGTGGCCGAACATGAAAGCCGACATTGCCACCTACGTGAGCAAATGTTTGACTTGTGCCAGAGTCAAGATAGAATACCAGAAACCATCTGGTCTACTGCAACAACCGGAACTCCCAATGTGGAAATGGGAACACATCTCAATGGATTTTATTACGGGTTTGCCTAAGACGCCGACGGGATGCGATACCATCTGGGTGATCGTTGACCGGTTGACTAAATCGGCACACTTCCTAGCGATTAAAGAAACAGACAAAATGGAAAGACTGACTCGTGTCTACATGAAGGAAGTAGTGTCGAGACACGGAGTGCCTGTCTCGATCATTTCCGATCGAGATTCTCGTTTCACCTCGCACTTTTGGAAGTCGCTGCAAAGCGCACTGGGCACACGTCTCGATATGAGTACCGCATACCATCCTCAGACGGATGGGCAAAGTGAACGGACTATTCAGACCCTGGAGGATATGTTGCGTGCATGCGTCTTAGATTTCGGAAAAAGTTGGGAACCCCACTTACCCTTGGTAGAGTTTTCGTATAATAACAGCTACCACGCAAGTATTAACGCAGCACCGTTTGAAGCACTATACGGACGGAAGTGTCGATCACCGCTCTGTTGGGCAGAGGTGGGTGACAGCCAAATCACTGGTCCAGAACTGGTACTCGAAACTTCGGAAAAGATTGTTCAAATCCGAAACCGCATGGCAGCAGCACGTGATCGCCAAAAGAGTTACGCTGACAAGCGCCGAAAACCTCTCGAATTTCAAGTAAACGATCGAGTGTTACTCAAAGTCTCACCTTGGAAAGGTGTGGTTCGCTTTGGTAAGCGAAACAAACTCAACCCACGGTATGTTGGTCCGTACCGGATAACTGAGCGCATTGGTTCGGTGGCGTACCGACTGGACCTACCAACAGAACTCAGTGGCGTACACGATGTATTCCACGTATCAAATTTGAAGAAATGCCTGTCTGATGAAACCCAAGTAGTCCCTTTGGAGGAACTACAAGTTGATGAACAGTTACGGTTCATTGAGGAACCAGTCGAGGTTTTGGATTGGGAAACCAAAACGCTCAAGCACAGCAAAATTCCAATCGTTAAGGTTCGTTGGAACTCGAGACGTGGACCGGAGTTCACGTGGGAACGCGAGGATCACATGATGAAAAAGTATCCTCACCTTTTTGAAGGGCTAACCAAACACCGAAAACCGCGAAACCCGGCAAACCGTCAAACATCACCGGAGGTATGAACTAAATTTCGGGACGAAATTTCTTTCTACTAGGGGATGATATGACAAACTGAAAATTTTTTCTTACTTTTTCAGACACTCATCACGACTTGACTCAAATTTTCGGGACGAAAATTCTTTAACATGGGAATGATGTGACAATCGTCAATTTCAGGTTAACTCCGTTAACGTAACTCTGTCAATTCAAACTTTAGATTTATTGAATCTAAACGCAAACCTCATTACATTTAAACTAGGGTTTAAATGACGCTTAACACTTACTACATGTGTAGTAGTCTTTCGGGATTTGCACCGAAACGCAAACGATTGAGGAATAAACGAAACACACTAAAACACTAATTATGTGATAATTATGTGTTAGGATTATGTGTTATGTGATAATATTACTGTCATGTTAATTTAATGTGCAAGTTATGATAGAATGTTCTAGAAAAAGTAATACTTAATGTTAACTTAATGTGCAAGTTATGATAGAATGTTCTAGAAAAAGTAATACTTAGGAGTTGAGGGGCCAAAGTGTAACATATTAGTCTATAAATACATGATAACCCAAACCCTAACTTCTATTCTTTCTTCCTCACAAAGTTCCGATCGGAACCTAATCCTAACCCTAACCTTGCGATCGGAACCTATACACACACACACACTCAAGATTTTTCAAGTTTGATTGAAGATTAAGGTGCTAGGAAGGTATACACAACTATTCTATGCATCCTCTATGTTTAATTGTTAGTTTTATTGGGTTAATTGTAAACCTTTATGGCTGATTTCTTGGTATTATGATGTTCATGTGATTCTTGATTTAATTGATGATGATTGATAACTGGATTTGATATTGTTGCATGATTATTGTTGTCTTTGAGTTTGATATCAAGTAAAACCCTAACTTGTATGTATGGTGTGATTGATATGCATGGATAGTAGTTATAGTGTCTAGAGGGTTATATGGATGCATGATAGTTCATAGATTGTTATTATGATGAGTTTTGATGTGAACAGATTCTGGACAGAACGTATATACGATGTTTAACTGACTGTAACGAAGTGTAAACGTGAAAATTGATTGAGATTGTGGGTACTGCAGTAAACTAGGTTGAGTCTAGTTTCTATGAAGTATAAATTCGTAATTTTTGGATAAGTGGAAGTATACTTTTATGATTTTACAAAAACGTGATGCAAAGCTGAGCTGTTAGACCTGCTGTTAGGTTATGTTGTAAATGTTATATCTCATGAACTACGAGACCAATTGGGTTGGTTCCACTTCTGGAGGTTGACTCACTGAGTTAGGAACCAAACCCAAGTGGTCTTGCATTTATTGGATTTTTCGTTTAACGGGAATGGTAAATAACATTCTGATGTGCATGAATCTGACTGATATAAGTTAGCTGTAATGTTTTGATCATTATGAACAATCTATATGGAATAAAAATAAGATAAAAGATGTTCTGGAAACCTAAGATATGTATGCTCCTGTGGTAATTTTTGGTAAATTAATTGAGACGTTATAATCGGTAAACTAGTGCAATCTTTCAAGTAGAAATTCTGTCATAACGAAACTAGCTGCTGAGTTGTATAGGAATGCATGAAATATGATAGTTTTTATATAATTGTTGTATTTTGACCAAAATACCCTTGCGGGGAATAGTTGCTAGTTGATTGCCATGAATTGACCAAATTGCCCTTATGGGGAATAATGGTTAGTTAGTCTTTGTTTGTTGACCAAAATGCCCCTACGGGAATAATTGCTAATAAGTATGTTATTAATACGTGACACGAAAGTAATTGCTCACTCATGTATCGTATCACAATTTTACTTGTTTAAGTCACACACGATTCACAAACGAAACACGAAACATGTTACGTGCATAGGTATTATGTGCCGAGTCTAGAGACTCGTTAAACATTCCGATACTTAGAAAATCTCTTTGTTATTTTAGAACGCTAGAGAGTTTTCTACGACGCGCATCACTCGGTGATCTAGATCGGATATTCTTCGCAAACAGTGAGTTCACTTACCCCACTCTTAAACTGTTTTCAAACGTTTTTCACTTGGGGGAGATAACATACTCCGATAAACATATTTTCTGAGATAAACGCATATGAAAGATTTTGTTATAAATTATATATCACTTGTAAAGGCTAAGCGGCATACGTAACATTTGAAGTCCCACACATCGGACCGGTTAATATTTGGAATAGCGAGTCACTTTTGGGTAGTACTACTGGGTTTGACAAACCCCACCCGACGCTAAGCTCAACTGGAGGTTGAGTGGGTGTAAATTTTGGCTAACACTTACCATGGTCTGGAGGACCTGGTGACGGGCACTTGATAAACAGTCAGCTTCGGTCGCGAACCACTTAGCGATACTTGTTGTATAGATTAGCTACCTATCGATATATAATTTGACATAACACTATCTGGTAATGCAAAACACTTAAACGCTGTAACGTGGTTACACACTTAAACGCTGTAACGTAGTTACACACTTAAACGTTGTAACGTGGTTACACACTCAAAAGTCGTAACGAGGTTACGCAACACTTAAACGTCGTAACGGGGTTACGCAACACTTAAACGTCGTAACGAGGTTACGCAACACTTAAACGTCGTAACGGGGTTACGCAATACTGAAACGCCGTAACGAGGTTACGCAAAACGCTAAACGATTTATCTTATTTAACTTGTGAACTCACCAACCTTGTGTTGACACTTTTAGTATGTTATTCTCAGGTAGCCGAGGCGGGCGCGCGGTTTAGGAGCATGCATTAATGAAAACACTTTTATTCTGCAAACTTAATTTTAACAGTTACATTTGGTTTTAAGTCGTCCTGCGTGACGCAACTTTTGAATTAAGGTTTTACGCTTTCGCACTTACTTTCATTTAAACGTTTTTCTTTGGTTTGGTTATAACTAATGATTCCGATCCTGCCAGTTCACACCCTATGACGGTAAAACTCCGTTAGTGGATTTTGAGGGTGTGACAATATCCCAAAGGATTCTTGAAAAATGAAAATAGTGGAACGAGACTGACACAGATTTTTTGGTCTAACTTTTTGAATGCTTTTAGTAAGTAATTTGTCTTATAAGGTATATTAAATTAAATATATTTAAATGTATAATAAAAGTATAAATCAAACAATAAAATATATATTTTCTAAACCATTTTAGTCTGAGTTATGAAAGAAAATATTAAAAATTTGATATTAATCTTCTTATTGCTAAAATCCTTTATACTGCACAAAAAGTCAAATAAATAAATGACAAATTATTCATATAGTAAATCGTTATACATATGGATTATAATTATAATGTTCAAGATATATATAATAAGTATTCTTCATGTTTGCAATATTTATACAAAATGTTTGAAGAAAATTAAGAAAATTACACATTTTCCTGAGTTCAAATGCGTATAAGAAAATTTCAAATCTAAATTTGAAACCAACCTTATATTAAAAATTATGAACTGGTGTTCGAATCCAAGTTTAAAAGTAATTTGTAGCTTACCATACAAATTTAAATTCTTTGAAAGTGATGCTCCTTTACTTTCTTTAATTGCAATTAGGTGTGACTTTAAAATTTTATTTTAACAGGTCTTCAACTTCAGTTTTTATGTTTCCTTATTTTCTTATTTCACAATTAATGTTAATGAATGAATCAGTTAGGATTTACATTTAATAAAAATATTTAATTCATATATTGAAATGGCTTAAAAGATAAGGATCATATATTGAAATGGTTTAATAGTAAGGACCATAAATTGAAATGAGTTGAAAAAAGGTGAGAATGGCTAAGAAGTTGACAAGTGGCAAATATTAGTAGTCTTTTATTAGAATAGATAGATACGAATACAATGTGAATAAGAGAATTGATACACAATTTAATTATTTAAAATAACCATTATTTGAAGCATTAAGTTATAGTCATATAGACTAGTAGTAAGAATAATCAGTATTACCCGTGTTATTGATAAATCACACTAAATTGCTGATGAATTATTAAAATCTGCAGGTAAATTTTACTAACGAATTATTTACAAATCATACATTACAGACAAATTACAAAGTTATTCGACTGTGGGTACGCATTGTTCTTGAGTTTTTTTAATCAAGGAAAGAAAAGGAAAGGAGAGGGAAGGACAAGTAAGGAAAGAGAAGGGAATGAATTTTTTTTTAATTAGGTGTGTTCTTGAGTTGGAAGGAAATTAGAGGAAAGAAAAGGATAACTATGTTAAAAAATAGTTATCCTTAGTAATCATCCCATTTTTTTGAAGGATAACTTATTGGGAAAATACATTAATTTAATCCCTCCTAACTCCTCCTATTCCTTTCTTTTCCATGCAAAAAAAAACTCAAAAACACTTATTTTTTAACTATCCTTAGTTTTCCTTTCTCACCTTAAAAAAACTCAAGAATGTTTGTAGGGACTAGACAGATATTACACATGCTTCTGATTGCAACTAACATTGTAATAATCTTTTATTCTATTTAATTTTAGAAAATCATGAAGGTGACCGAATTCCAATGTTTTGTATCTTTGTAAATATGTCAAAAATATTTTTACACATATGATTATTAAATAAAATACAAGACGCTACACTTGTGTTAGAACCTTTTTCTACTAAATTACCACAAAACATTATTAATCATCTGGCTTGTCCAGATGTGATCAGTGTAGGTCCATTGACGATTCTAGTAACTTAGATTTGTGTATTAAGACATCAAAGTGAAGTATTTCACATTATATCATTCATTCTCTTTTTGAAAACCCTTTGATCTTGCCAAAGGAAATGAATTTGAGAGATTTTTCAAATTTCAAATCACACAGAAGATGCTCTAACTAATTAAAAACATGATTAACTTTATTAAATTTTTATTTTTCGTTGAATGTTTCTAAATTGGCTCTGCTTCGGTCTCCTTGGGTCCGAACTCTGCCTTCATTAACTCCAATTTATTAAAATATCCACATATATTCTCACGAAACCATAATTCCAATTCCTATTACTTCAAACAAAGTTTTACATATACAAATACAAATAAACAAAAACACATCCAATCAATGAAAATACAAAATACGTACCAATAAAAAAACATTACCACTCAAACTAAGACTAACACCATGCTAATCTCAAAAGGAAGATAAAATTATGAAGATGATCGTAAACAACAAAATCAAAGAGACCGAAAAATGAAGGAGACGAGGGTTAGATAATATCAGTCAACGATATCGATTTCTCTTTTTATTTCTCAGTCTCTATTAGCTGTGTATTTAGAAAAAACCCTTATATTCACTATCAAGCCTCTTAGTCGTTTAACCAGTAACAAGCATCTCCTAATCTTTTTCAATATTGCACATCAGTCTTTCTACTTTAACTTTTATGCATGCCAACAAAATAATCACATACTTTAGACCGAATCTCTGGAAGAGATCTCATTAACACAATTAACCAGTTAGATAACAACTAATTACTAGAACATCAAACTATAAATTTATCACATATGAATCGAACATATAGTCATACTTTTAACATACAAACACACATAAATAAGTAAGTTTCGTTTATGTATGTAAATTACAAATATGTAAGTAATGTATATGTAACATTGCCCATATATAACCTATAAATGTGTAATTAAATGGCTAAATATTTAAAATTAAAATTAGAATGACAGTTTTTCATGTACATATAGATACATAATTCATAATCGTAAATAAAAAGTAAGTTTGTTGGATTTTAATAATATTTATTGACTGGTATTGCCCGATAATAATACATATTTATTTATCGTCAATGACGGTCCCAAATTTCAAAAGGTTGCCCCCAGTGGTCCTCGTTAAAAATGACTTAACGACGTTATACTTTTATCCGAATTTCAAATTAATTTTTTAGGACTTTTGATCGGAAGGAGGATACGAACGATTGATGTAAAACTTAACTCGAAACGGTGATCCAAACAACTTGATTTTTGTTAATTAGATGTTCAAACACACGAATTGAAACAATAATCAAGTCGTTTGGATCACCGTTTAGAGTTAAGTTTTACATCAAACGATTCGTATCCCCCCTTCCGACCAAAAGCCTTATAAATTAGTTTGAAATTCGGAAAAAATATAACGTCGTTAAGTCTTTTTTAACAGGGGGCCATCGTGGGCCAACTTTTTAAAATTTGGGACCGCCAATGGTGATAAAATGAATATGATTATTATCGGTTAATATCAGTCAATAGGGATTATTAAAATCCAATTAAGCTAAGAAGTATACATATTTCAATAAATCATGAATAATCGATTAAAAAGTTAACACAGTTTTTGGGCCATTCTTTTTAATCTTGCAATAACTTCAGAAAATTATTTAACCAATACTGGTTGACCTATAGGTGATCAAATCGGGTTGGTCAAAGGAACCGGAACCGGTTCAGAACCGGTTCCATTAGTCAACATCACTGTTTAAACCGGTTCCATGGTCGAACCGGTTAGGGAACCGAACCGGTTCCCCAACCCTCGGACCCGGAACCGGTGGAACCGGTACTGACCGGTTCCTAAACCGGTTCTTACACTGTAACCGGTTCCAACCGGTTACAGCGTAAAATATTATTTTTTTTTTCGTTTTTCGTTTCCGCTGCTTGTGTAGGTGATGATTTGTGTTCTTCTGATTTCTGAAGAGGCTCATGCTACTTTTGTTGTTCACCCACAGAGCAATGGTAAACAACATATTGAACTTAATGCTATGAGTGTCAACGTGTTTGAATTGATTAGTCTGTATCGTGTAATGGTGAACTTAAATCTGTATCGTGTTACATTTGTTGAGTTTGCTATGTATTATAGTCTTTTGGCTTACGCAAGTCAAATGCTGAATTATAATCAAGAGCGGTGTTATACGATTCGTATTTGTATAACATGTTAAATAAAAAAACAATTAACATAAAATTCATTTTATTTACTTTAAGAAGTTCAAAAAAAAAAGGTTACATGTTTTAAAATATTCAAAAATAAACTAACAAAACATTAAACTTATAAATATAAAGTTGTGACATATTATTTCTAGAAAAGCCTTCTTGTTCGTCGTAATTATTGAGTGGCGACTTATTCATCAGAATTACTTGTAGAAACGCCTTCTTGTTCGTCGTGCACTCGAACATCAAGTGGTGTTTCGTCTTCCAGAGTGGTTACGTGTTGAACACGATCGATTGAGTCCAAGTGATCCTTCAAGCAAATGCACATCTCCACCGACTCCGAATTCAGTCTTGTTCTTCTCACCGATATTACCCTGCCACTAAGAGAAAAAGCAGATTCCGAAGCTACCGTAGAAGCTTGGGCGGTTAGTAAATCACGGGCCATGGTGGCAAGAATCGGAAACTCGGTTTCCTTTACCTTCCACCAAGCCAAAACATCAAAAGTGCCATATTCCTCTTCGGATAAACCGGTAGAGAAATCATATGCACTATACCTTCCTAGTTCGCTTGAAGGGGTGTTACCCCTTTGTTTTTTAGCCGTTACGTTGCGAACGGTGTTCATAAGGCTAATCATGGGGTCTCGTACTCTAGTAGCACTTGAACTTGATGAAGACCCCCCCGGCGTAGGCATGTGTATGTTTGACCCATATTTATTTATATAAAAGTCATACATAAATTTAAAATTCAAGTTAAAATCATTTTGTGCCTCTGTTGAAAAGTTTGGGTCAACTTCATGCATATCTAAGGCTGAAAAAATTTCGTCTAACACACATTCAACCCCCGTAACATTTAACATTGGGTTTAAAGCGGCGGCGCAAGTAAAAATCGGTGGCAATTCAAGAAAGTATTTTTTTAATTTAAACTTCATTGGTAATATGATGTTTGAAAACATTGGACTTTTATTTTCAAATTCTTTAAGATTGTTAATGATTAAAAATAACTCCGAAAGAACCAAGGGACTTGTCGGATAATACGTTCCCGATAGTTTCGTAGTTGATGTTTTAAAAACTTCAAGAAAAGTCGATAAGTCATTGATAATTTCCCATTTCTCATTTGAAAAGGGGATTGCCAAATCATTCTCGGCAAGACTAGAATGAAACATTTGTAAAGTTTCTCTTTGTTTCAAAGCACTTTGAAACATTATGCAAGTGGAATTCCATCGATGAGGTACATCCCAATTAGCTCCCAAAGCTTTTCTTCCCGTATCTTTACAAAATTTTCTATAATCCATTTGTCTTTTTTTACTTTTCTTAAAAACTTCATGTAGCATTACTCTAAAATCGTTTATAACCGATGTAACCTCATCCGAAGCAAGTCCGTCTTGCACGATTAAATTAATGATATGTGCAACACACCTTGAGTGAAAAAAATACACCATTGCAAATCGGCGTATATTTTAATTTTAATTTGTCAACCGCCGATGTATTATTCGACGCGTTATCAAATGCAATTGAAAATATTTTATTTTCTAGTTTATAAGTTTTTATAACATAATCTAAAATTTCAAACAAATTATCTCCCGTATGTGGATACTCAAAGAGTTCGAAAGCAATGGTGCGTTTCATCATTTCCCACGATGACGGGTCTACCCAATGAGCGGTGACACAAAGATAAGATTCGGGTAGACCATGTGGAGCCGACCAAACATCACTAGTTAAGTTTATTCCCGTATTTATATTTTCAAAATATGCAATTAGTACCTCTTTGGCCTTCTTCCACAATTTTAAACAATAACGTTTAAGAGTATGACGACTTACGTGAGTGTATTGTGGTTGAAGCGTATCTCGAATCATGGCGGTTAAGCGAGGGTTGTCGAAGTGGCTAAACGGCAAAGCTTCTTGAATCACAAACTTCGCCATACGATCTTGAACTCGATCAATTTGGTATGTAAATATTCCGCCTTCACTATCCATTTGCGTTTGTTGCGACTCGACGTTCTGTTTCAACGCCCTGCAATACGGTCTTTCGATGTGTTTCTTCAAATTTGAATTCGAAAGTGGGTTTAAATAAATCCCACAAAACTTGCACCGAGCCTTCAATGAATGGTCACTCAATTCAACCAAATCCCAATTGCACCAAATCTCTTGATTACGATTATGAGGTACAATACGAACGAAACTTGGTCCGGCGGTGGAACCTTGACCAACCGATGATTGTGAGGCAGCCATAACAACAAATATGAATATAGAAGAAGAGAAAACAAGAGATTAGAGAACTCAGAACGTTGTAATAGCGTTTTTTTGTATTTTTTTGCGTTCGGGTTTGCGTTTTGAGTGTTGTGATGAACCCATTACACCAAATACCTATTTATACTAGTAGTGGGGTGTTTGGGGAGCCAAAAAACGGCCATTTTTGACCCCAACGGTCAAAAAACGGCCATAAAACCGTTTCCCAACGGCTAGAACTACTCCAACGGCTAGAACCGGTTCCGAACCGGTTCCGGTTCGGTTCCGGTTCGGTTCCGGTT
The DNA here is from genome assembly GCF_021521415.1 of Bidens hawaiensis. Classification (NCBI taxonomy): domain Eukaryota; kingdom Viridiplantae; phylum Streptophyta; class Magnoliopsida; order Asterales; family Asteraceae; genus Bidens; species Bidens hawaiensis. The sequence goes on along the minus strand of NW_027491297.1, from coordinate 1,506,879 downwards.
CCTACCCGGTCCACCTCCAAAAATGTCAAACCGGTCCCGGATCGTCGGGTTGAAACGGAACCGAACCGGTTCCTACGAAAAACGGGTAGGAACCGGTTCGGTTCCGGTTCGGTTCCACCGAACCGGTTCCAGGAACCGGTTTTGTTGTCCACCTCTAGGTTGACCGAGCCATCTATTCCAATAATTAAATTAACCAAACTATTTATAACTGACCAAATCAACTACCGCAAGCTAACAACCTAAATATCGATTATAGATTGATTTTTTTTCTCATAACTAATAGTCTAATACTCACATGCATCACCTCTAGGACTTTTTAGCTTCGACAAAAGTTCTAAGCTAAGAAAACAACAACAATCATTCCCAATAAGTCTTACAAATTATAAAGCTATTGATAGAGTTTAGATAGGATATGATATAGACCAAAAACAAATAGTTTATAAACCACCAGACCTCAAAATATAATGATAAACACATAACTTAAGATGTGATGGGGTAGTAACATATCATCATAAAACAGATATTTAGGATCATAATACTACATAGAAACATATATGCATAAAAACATAAGAAAAGGACACCTAAATAACATATACAGAAAAGTAGGTCTATATCACAAAGTTAAGACTAAAATGTATTCTATCTTAAAGATATTTAACCTTAATCATACGCACTAGTTAAGAAGGGAGCAGAAGGTGTTGTGACATTCGTCAATTTCAGGACCGATTTGTATTCGTTTTGTAATCGTTTATTATGTAAACCGACCCGTTCTGTAAACCAAAACCTATGATAAAAATCAAAATGATGGATTTTATGTTACAATATTGTTTTATACTTGTTGGGTCTCGAAAACATCATTTTCGGTCCTTAAACGCCTTAAAAACGCTTAAAACGAACTTCAGGGGTCATATTTGTCAAATTTCAAACTTTGAAAAATCTACCCGCCCATTGCGCTACGCGATGGGTGAGACCCTCCTGGGTCGCGTGGCGCGAAGGGGGCATCAGACCAACAACTGTTATGTTTTCTTGTTTGTGCTTTTATCCAAAAGCCGGTTTTTACACACTAAATCTCTTGTTTAACCCATTTAATCTTATTCTATAAATACGTGACCCTCTCCTACATCCATCCATGCTCATAATTCATTTTGTCACTCAAATTCAAGGTTTTTTAAGGTTGTTTTTCATTGTTCTTGGAAGTTTGACTTCTAAAAGTCAAACTGAGTAAAGTTTTTCATTTTAATTAACTTATTTAGTCTTATTAATATATTAATATTTGAATATGGTTATGCAACATATACATAATATACACCCCTTGTTACCTTTGGTGGTCACTTCTCTGGTCTCGGTCGGTGGAGTGTCAGGCCTCGTAAGGGAAGACTACATGGAGGACTTTCGTAGTCCTTGATATATATATATATATATATATATATATATATATATAAAATTATATAACTTGTTTATACATATTAATCATGCTTAACTTCTGCTCATTTTTAATTTGTATATCATATTTATGAAGTTCCATGGTTATGGGTTTGAAGAGACTAGCCTCGGTTTAACCGTAAATAGCTCTAAATCGTAAACCGAACTTTGTTTACTAGTTTTGTTAAATAATTGTTTAAACATGATTATTGTTAGATTTAAGTTTCTAAAACCATTTTTATAAGTTCTATGGTTATGGGTTAGTAGAATATTACCTCGGTCTTAACCCGAAACAAGATCCGAACCGAAAATCGAACTTTCGTTTAAAGACTTTATTGTTAACTTTTTTGGTTGTAAAACTTAAGTATCATCATTTATAAATTATTATACAAGTTCTTTGATATTTGGGCATGTGGCAACCATCCATGAACTTATTGTGAGATGGAAACCGAACCAAACCGAACTAAACCGATTTTCACTCGCTTAAGACACACAAGTGTGTTTCTAGTTATCAAGACTTGTATATTTCTTTAGAAATAGTTTATAAACTGATTTTAAATATTTTCTCAAAGTACTTGGAATGTTGAATCCAACTTGACCTTATAACAAAGTTTGGACCGACAAAACCGAACACTCGCTTAACGGACGTTGTTAGTTCTAAAACAATAGTGTAAATCATAGCTCAGAAGACACTATGTAATTACACGTGTCAATATCTAAATTTTTATTTCACATAAACCATACATTAAAGCACAATAATACATAGTTCTCAAAACAGATACATGTAACAATAATAAACTTAGCATTCTTCACATCATCGAGCAACCTAAGGTATCACTACTTCAACAATCTTGAAGTCATCCAATAAAGTTACCTGCGCCATGCGTGAAAATACATATATTTGTCAACATTAAGTTGAGCAAGTAAACCACATTTTTGAGTATATATAATAATAAAATGACAATTCCATGCGATAATCGTAAATCACTACAATTAGTGTAACAATAAATAAAAGTTGTCTTTTCAACCGAATCACATAGATAAGGGTTTACTCCGACGGCGTATGATCATACTAATGAGGATGAGGATGAGATACCAGCCAACATAAAATAAACACATAGTCACATTTGCACATATCAACTAATCGAGCAATTTCAATTACACATGTAATGGAATCGTAGTGAAAACAATAATTTGATTGTGAACGCATAACGCCCCCAAAATTGTAAAGCGGTAAAAAGGGGGATGTGGATTTACTTACCTTATAGCGTAGATAAACGGGGATGAGATAATAAAAGAAAAGGCTAGGATGGAAAACGATCAAGCTCCTCGAGGTTCACCGACAAATATTCCTAGTAGTTAGTGATAAAGTGAGTTAAAAGATAAAATAATATGACGGATCTTGGGTATTGATCGTGTTATTGTCATATTAATAAGGTTGTTGCGATTATTAATGTTACTACTACTACTACTACTACTACTACTACTACTACGCTACCACTGCCGCCGCCGCCGCCGCCGCCGCCGCCACTACTACTATTATTATTTAGGTTTGATAAAACATTAATCTTTGCTAAGTAAACATTATTTGTAGATATATTAACAGGGAAAGTAAAAGACATTTTATTCTTCGAACATTATAAAATTGTTTGTTCGGTTTATTAAACGGATGATAAAAAATATTAATATCAACATTGTTATATGTATACTTATGTATACATATGTGTTTATATATATAAAAAAATCAATTAAGAAGTAAAGGTTCAAGACAAAGAAACAATAACCCGAAGTTCGATTCATAAAAATATTGTTTATATATGTATTATAATATCAAGAATTTGATAAAACAGATAATTTAAAAATTAAAATACAAGAACCGGACATGGGGGATTCGAACCCGCGCCCCAGGCCGATATACATGTTTAGGAAAACATGCGCTGGCCATCAGGCCAGCGCTTAGATTTGATGTTAAGATGGAACCGAAAATTTAAATACACAGGCCCTGACATTTGTTCTTCCCCAAATTAAACATAAACCCTAGGATCTGGGTTTGTTTAATTCGTTTAAAATTGAATCAATTAGAGTTAGGGCTTTTGTTTGTTGAATAAAAACGAGTATTAATCAACTGGTGTGTAGTAATTAGGTTAGGGTTTTGATTAGCGATGGTTTGAGGAACGTGTGTGTACGATTAATCGAATTTTAAGCGGGTTTATATAGGGATTTAAAGACGAGGTCAACCGCGGATTGTAATTACGTAATAGCTGCCAATTTGTTAACGTTTTTCCATGTTTGGAGTGTCGGTAGAATCGAAATAAGGTAAGGATTGATATGGTATGATCAATTACGCGTTTAACAATTCCGAAATTGAAGGGGGGGGGGATGGTGTCGGTGACGTGAGAGGGAGAAGAGGAGGGAAAAAGGATGAATATTAATTGCACTTTGGTCCTTTTCTTTGGTTGATGGTTCAAAAGTGGATATTTTGATAGTTTAGAATTGAATTTGCAAAGTTATGATCATTTATATTGAAAACTAAATAAAAATTAAACGCATACGAACTTTATTGATAAAATACCCGAACCCGAACCCGGGTCGGGTAAAGATTACAAAATCTAAAGGGAACGGAAAACCCGAAATGTTACAACATTCACTACTTTAGGAAATTTAATCCCGAAATTAGAAATTAAGCCGTAACGAAGAGGTGCGGGTACTGGGACTCCATTTGATCTTTACGTCCCCAAGTGAACTCGGGACCACGTTTAGATTCCCAACGAACTTTGACAAGCGGAATACGGCTACGCTTGGTTTCTTTGTCCATATGATGGCAAATGATGTCCTTGACATGGAATCGGGTTACTATACTGGTAGGGCACTCCTCGCAATAAAAAATTGAGGAGAACCGACTTGGTCAATCGATTAACCATAACTCAAATGGTGTTATTGCGACTTTAAGTATTTGGGGAGTTTCGTAACGAATTGTATGGCTCTCTAATTTCCCAGCGGGAATTGGTGGTTGATCGGGCAAGCCAAACAGCTCTTGGTGCTCAAATCTATCTTAGAATAAGTGAGGCACCTGGATGGATATACTGTGATATTTTTCTTCATTACCGGCCACCAAAACACACCGGGATGAATAGAGTATCTCCGACGAAACCCGGTATACCCTAACCGGTAGACAATAGTTACGTCATATTTAATGTCGGGTACATGAATTACCATAGTAATTATACGAGAATACATGGTTCACTGTATTGATTGTACGTGAATATATAATTCATCGTATTGAATATGCGATTAATCGATCGATAGTTATTAAAACCCGAACGAATCGAGGGTTCAATTATAGACGATATATATATGATATTTAGTGATGTTACGAAGTATTAAAGCTTCGGGATAAGTGAATTAAAGCACAGAAAAAGAATTTCGATTTAATGGTACGTCGGTACGTTAAACGAAACCTTTAATACCAAACCGAGCAAGAGAAGATCGATCAAGCCGAAAAAGATGCGCAATTATTAATAATATGATGTTTTAAGTTAATAAATGTCATGGTTTAAGTTTTTAAAGTTTTTAAATTGGTTTTAAATAAATTTCTTTTTTTTTAAGCCGAAAACGACCATTTTAGCCTCGTTTTAAGCCGAATTAAACATTTAACCGAAAAACGAACTGAACCAGATTATCCAAAACATTATCCGGATTACGAGAATCCAAATGTGTGGATAGGAATGGAGAGGTGGGTCCCACCCCACCCCCCACATAGACCGATCGGACTTCAAAAGGGTATTACCCCTTTCATTTCTTTTTTTTAAACAACAAATTCAAGATCACACAATACTCTCCACAAGATCATCTAAAAACCCGAGTTTTTAGCAAGAAAACCGAGGTAAAAACCGAGTTATTTACGTGTTAATCTTCGTTTCTTGAGTTTGTTTGCAAGAAAATGAGGTTTCAAAGATGAAAACCGATTCTTGCATGATCAAGTGATGTATACTGGTTATACAAGGGATCTTGGTCCAAGAAAGGAGTTAAACGAACCAAAAACGAATTTTTACGGTTTAAACTTTAGTTTTGAAACAATAACCGAAACAATAGTGTAAGAGGCTTGATCGTGAGTGTAACTTGCTTGGTATTGTGGTATGTTGGTTGTAGGTTCTGTATTTAGTGGTAGATAAGGCGGAAAGACGAGTTTGTAGCTTGTAGTGGCGGAAAACGAAATGTATATTCGGTTATGTTCGGTTTTGGAGTTTTTGGACAGATTGTGGTAGGTTTAGAGTTAGGTCATGAAATTTTACAGGAATGATCTACACATGAAAATATAAGTTCTGTGAAGTTTTGGTAATTTTTGGATAAAGGATGAATATTTGGTGAATTTAATGCTCGGTTTTTTGCCAAAAATGGTGAAAAATAGTTAAATATCATGCAAAATTCTGGAAAATTTCAGATAAGCTTTTTATAACATTTAAAAGTCACACAAAAAATTTTAGGTCAGTTGGAGAAGTCTAAGTAGGCTTTCCGGTTAAACGAGTTCTAGGGTTTTCTAGCTCGGTTTTAGTGAAAATGGCATGTAAAAGGAGATTTTGGTTCTGGAAAAATTACAGGGGACTATGTGGATGGCAGGGGACATCCAGGAAAAATTTGGGAGTTTTCTAAGGTCGTTTGGTATTTACGACATATTTATTGTTTAAATGGTGTTTAAAAATAGATAAATAAATTTTAAATATAAAAATTAATTCTGGAAATATTTTTATAAAATTCCCCACTGTCAAAAAGTGATTTGGGCAAAATTTAAAGATCCGATACAAAACGGATATTTAATTGTGCAAAAACAAACTTTTAAAGTTTAAAACGCGTAAACCGGTAAAGTTCGCTTAAGCGAACTGACTGGTGTATAAAAACCCTAAAAATGAACTATTTTCATATAATTGAGTTAAACAAGTAAAAATGAATCATCCGAAAATAATTCAAATGATTTGGGTATTTTTAACCGATTTAACAGTTTCCGGTACGCCAAATACGGAAACGGGTCCCGCGTCCAATCGGGGCGTCTAAACCGAGCTCTAATTTCACAACTTTAACTAAATTATCAGTCAACAACTATTTTCGGGTCGTGTGTGACCAAACTCATTTTTGGAACGTAAAAACGGATAACCGTGCTAGGCACGCAAAACGGGAAAAACGACTAATAATAATTTTGACCATTGAACTCTAAACGATATCACAATCTGAGTCCGGAGAAGTGTTTCTGGATTAACATTGCCCCCGGAATGGGTACAGTACTGGGTTAACAGTGTCCCCAGATGTACCGGTTGATACGGTTAAAGTTATATTAATAATGAGTGTATAGTAACGATCGTAGGGATCATATTACAGATTGGACGTGGTAACTGATAATGATTGTTGTTACCTGCTTGCATGTGCTAAGGTGAGTTTCACGAGCCCCTTTTTCTGAATTGTTTTCAAATATTTTCCCGGGGCGGAAGCATGTTACTACTGAAATGTTTAAGTACATACTGAACGCATGGATTTGCGTGGATTTATATATATTTTATTGTACGGGAATTGTACGGAAATGTACTAAGATGGTAATTGTCTGAGTTGCTAACATTCTAAGGCCCCGGAACACGAGTGATTAACTGAAAGCCGGTAGAGTGTGGATAGTACTATTGGTCCGACAAACCCAACTGGTCCGGCATGGATTTGCTGATGTTTCCCAGTCAGTTGCACATGTCTATTTTGGGTGTTATATATTTTGCAATGTAATGTTAGACATAGCGGTTTGGGGCAGGTTCGTGGGCGGAGTATGCCACGGGGTTGTGTGTGATAGTCAGAGGTTTCACTTGTGGGCTCAGCATAATTACATCGATAATATTATATTTTGATAATGATTTATCATGGTTTACTCGAATTGTGAAACTCACCAACTATTCGTAGTTGACCCATTTTCTCACATGCTTTTCAGGTACAATTAAGATGAAGTGATTGCTTACGTGCTAAGTTCTTGATGTGTGTAAGATTTGCGTGTGGGATGTTAGGATACATTATATTACATAGAATTATGTATCGTATGGTATGATGTGTGTATCACCTAGACGGTAATGAAATACGAGTTAATGTAATTTGAAGTATATTAATGTATTCAGTTTTCTTTATAAACAATGTGGTTGATATCAGAGGTGTCTGTTGCATCCCGTTTACGTTTCCGCTGCGGTTACGGGGTGTTACAGAACTTGGTATCAGAGCCATTGGTTATAAAGATTTAGGATGTCTTTAAAAGATACCTAAAATATAACCAGTAGCTCAAGTATTATAGGATCTGAATATCAACTAATAATTTATAGTGACGAGATCTGGATGAACTTGGATGGACAAGTGAGTTATTATGGTCCGGAACATAATAACAGACTTGTCCGCACGAGGGAACTCAGGGGAAGTCACGGGGAACATTAATAGGTAAAAATGGCAACATATGTGTAAAGTATATAATATTATTTATGCGTGCTAATGTGTATATATATATGTACGTATCTTGTGGGTACATGTATTGAGAAATAGGACCCGGATAAGGAACCGGGGGATGAAATAATAAAAAGTACCGAGGATGCTGAAATTTATAGAGCATCGGTTGGTGATAAGTCGGACTTATCGGGCCATAGTTATGATATTACCAAGTTAGATCTCCCGTTTGACATTAACCAGAAATATCTAGTAACCGTCACTCCCAACCGAAATTAATAAATCCCTTACCCTACCAACACCGGTACCGTATATCCTAATATCCCCCTATGTTCACCCGAACCGACGACCCTTACGTACGGACGGATCTGTACCTGAACCCATTCCTATTCCATTAAGGTAAATAAATAAATAAATAAATAAATAGAATAAAATAAAATAATAATAATAATAACAATAAATTTGATAATAAATGAGCAGATAAAAATAATATATAGAAATATATATGCGTATTCTCACTCTCAAACATATGAGACATGCCACCTCCAGATCGAGAATTACCGATTTTAGCAAACCTAGAACGCCTGAGGACATTGACTGAGCAAGTGATAGAGTTTCCCATAATAATAATTGTTAATATTTGAAGGCAACCCATGTTGCGCGATTACCTCGAACCTTGCAACTCCCTATGTTATCCTTACATCCGTTAGATGCCTATACCCATGTATACTCGAATAGAATGATTACCCATACACAAAGAGGTGTTGGAATCATTATAGCCTAGTTGGCTGTTCGTTCGTAGGTGGTATACCGTGTATGCCAGATATACAAATAGACACGGATATTATAACTTCGTGGTACGTAATCGTTTGGTGCTCACGGTGAGCATGCATCGGTTATGCTGACATGCAGAAGGATATTAAAATCAAGCATAGTCAACATTAATCTGTGTTGAGAAAGATCTATATGTCAGTTGGTGACAAGGGTTATGAAACATATTTAAACGTTAACCGACGTCAGGTTAAGTCCTTATGATATTATATTTGTGGGACATATATAATAGATACTGGTATGTGTAATATGTATGATAATATTTGGTGTGTATGTGTACCTACTGTTATGATTGAGCTGGTAACGAGCTATACGGTGAGATTAGTATTGATTACTGCGTACGGGATGAGTACAGCAGAATGACATAAAAAGAGTAACTCCAATGATGGAGATTGATATGATTCAGTTGATTGCTCAAAGATAGCAGATGATGATACCGAGTGTCGTATCACAGATCACTGCTAGTGTTGATGCAAATGTGATCACAAAATTATAGATCGAGCAATCACATGATTATGAATATTTTAATTCTTAGTGTTATTACTAAGAGTGATAATGTCCTACCGAATACAATTACTACTACAAGTATCAGTTATAAACTAAACATGAATAGTAGTCGTAATGAATTAGATCCGGTATGAAGGATATATTTGTTGGTTGTGTTAAGGAAATTATTAATAGTTTACTGATGGTAAAGGGAGGAATAGATTAGCAAGTGGATAGAAAAGATCGAAATGGTTAAGGATATTGGTAAGAGTCTAGAACATTGTGTAGTGATGCTACAGATATGTTGGTAGATTATGTTGTATCGTGATGGAACACGACGATACAAAATTATAGTTAGAAAATTTTTACTTAGATGATATGGTTAGAATTTAAAATTCTTGTGCTAGAGCACTTTTATTCGAGTAATTAAGTTCAGAGACTGAAAACTGAGCTAAGGAAGATAGAAATGTTGTGTGCTGATCACTTAGAACACGCTAATCGTTTGGAGGAATTGTCATGCCTGGTAACATGGCTAATTACTCCTGAAACTAAGCGAAGTGAGCGCTATATTGGGGACTAACTCCATCGATAAGGAGTATAGTCAATCCTGTAAAATATACAACCCTTGGAAGGGTTGTGGCACAAGCCAGCATTGATATATTTGACTCTATGGGAAGCGGACTGGAAGGACGTTAGATGAGACGTCGAGTGTTAAAGAAGAGAAATGATAAAGGTATAGTGCAAGATAGGCTCTCGAATAAGTAGGTATGTCCTACAACCCAGAATTATACTAAGACTAGTTCGGGTGTGAAAACATGAACCGCATGAAGGGTCCTTCCCTAAATGTGGAAAATATGGTTACCGGTAGGAAGAAGAGTGTCGAATGATAGTAGGCCACAGGTGTGGTAAAGATGGACGTAATGCCCCAATTGTAGAACCAATTGAAGCCATGTGAACCGGCAACCCCAACCCATTCGTGTACAACCACTCCGAACCCAACAACTTCAATAACAATCCATGCAAAGAAACCAAATTATACCAAACAGTTGTACTTGCTATGAATGTGGCAGTACATAACGTTTCGAGAGAAATTGCCCAAAGTTGAACCAAGGTGTCGTTGGAAGACGAACCTCATGGCAAGCATCAACCTCTGATCAAGCAATGAGCCGTGCTTTTGTGAGTAATTCGAATAAAGCACGTCATGATCCAAAGGTGGTGTTAAGTATGTTGTAGTTTTAAATCAATAGGCTTCAGTGATATTTTTACGGTCGTCGATAGAAGTTAATTCCTGTTAACCTCCTATCATTTGGAAAGATACCGATTAGTGAAACTATAGAACCCTATACTGTAGAATCGCTAACGGTAAACCCCTAATGGTTAACTAAATTGTTCGGAATTGTCCTATTATTCTGAACGATTAACCTTTCCTTATTGACCTACGACCAGTAAAGTTAAGAAGTTTTGACGTAATAGTTAACATGGATTGGCTAACTCAACATGAAGCTGAAATCAAATATGAAAAGAAGATGATTAGAAGCTCTCCTTCGGACGATGAAGCGATTAGATACAGAGAAAAGTGTACGGTATTATGTTACCACTCTAATCTCATCTTGAGATGTTATAATATTTACGACAAGAAGACGTGGTGTATTTAACAAACGCGATTGCCAAGGTATTTAAAAGAAAACATATAGAAGATATCCCGATGGTACGCGAATTTCCACAAGTTTTCCCAGAAGAACTTCCTGGATTACCGCCAACCCGACAGGTCGAATTCAGAATCGATTTAATGTCTCAAGCTGGTCCTGTTGCTAAAGCACCCCACCGACTTGCACCGTTCGAGATGCAAGAATTATCCAATCAGTTACAAGAATTGTTGGATAAAGGATTCATACGACCTAGTTGATCGCCATGGGGTGCACCAGTGTTATTTGGGAAATGAAGGACGGAAGTGTTAGGATATGTATTGATTAGGGAGAATTGAATGAAGTGACGATCAAGAATAGGTATTCACTTCTTCGAAGTGAATGATCTGTTTAACCAACTGCAAGGGGCGATTTATTTTTAGAAAATTGATCTTAGATATAATTACCACCAAATGAAAAATCCAAGAGGAGGACGTTGCAACAACAGCGTTTCGGACTCGATACGGCCATTATGAATTCTTAGTTATGCCTTTCGGGCTAACAAATGCGCCGGCAGTGTTCATGGACCTCATGAACCGAGTCGGTAAACTTTATTTTGACAAATTTGTCATAGCATTCATTGATGATATTTTGATATATTTGCAACGTAAAGAAGAGCACGAACGACGTTTAAGGAAAATTATGGAAGTGTTAAAGCAAGAGGAGTTGTAAGCGAAATTTTCGAAATGTGATTTTGAATACTGAAAGCATAATCCCTTGGACATGTTGTAAAGCAACAAGGATTTCACATAGACCCAAATAAGATAGAAACCATTAAAATTGTGCCAAGCGCTGATTTTAAGTCTCCCCGATGGAGACGATGGTTTTGTCGCGTATTGTGACGCATCGCGTAGAGGGTTAGGATGCGTGTTGACGCAGTATAATAAGGTTATAGCCTATGCTTCCCGACAGTTAAAAGTACACGAGAAAAAAAAATTACACTACTCACGACTTAAAACTGGGAGCAGTTATCTTCGCACTTAAAATTTGGAGACATTATCTCTACGGTATGAAGTGCACCATCTTCACCGATCATAAAAGTTTGCAGCACATATTCGATCAGAAAGAACTGAATATGAGACAACGAAGATGGGTCGAGTTGTTAAACGATTATGACTGTGACATCCGTTATCACCCCGGCAAGGCTAACGTCGTAGCCGATGCCTTGAGTATGAAAGATCGGGTTAAGCCATTGCGAGTGAAAACGCTAGGGATGATAGTCCAGTCGAACCTTTCGGACCTGATTCGAGTCGCTCAACGTGAGGCGTTGAAAGAGAAACAATTGGAAAATGAGGGACTTTACGGCAATGAGAAGAATTTCGAACAGCACGTGGACGAAATTCTCTACTTCAAAAATCGGGTTTGGATCCCGACCCTCCATGACCTTCGTGAATTAATCATGGACGAAGCGCATAGATTGAAATATTCCTTACATCCGGGATCGGATTAGACTATTGATGATACGAATAACTGAAAGGATTTTATTAATGGCCGAGTTTGGAGAGAGATATGGTTACGTATGTTGGTGAATATTTAAGTTATGCAAGAGATAATGCTGCACACCGAAAACCCTAGGGGACGCCACAACGACAGAAAATTCGCCAATGATAGTGGGAATAAATTACAATGGATTTCGGGACGCAAATTCCCAAGATATATCAAAGGCATGATGTAAATTGGGTAATCGCGGATCGATTAACCAATCCTCGCATTTCATCCCAATCCATGACGATTACCACAATGAATTCTCGCCCAAATTCATGATGGTGAAATGGTATCTCGTCGTGGAGTACCATTTTCAATTATCTCAGATCGAAATAGTCATCCTACTTCCATTATTGGAAGGTGGGGAAAGAAGCATCGAGAGCTTGAAGCTTTCTATGGGTGAAGTAATTATCACCAATTTGTTAAATTGAAAATGGGCGTCAATCAAGCCGTAAGATTTGAATTGATTCGAGAAACAACCAATCGGATTTATAATATTTAAGATAAGTTGAAAGCAGTGCGAAATTGGCAAAGGATTTATGCCAACATTCAAAGGAAACCATTGTCACCGGAAAGAGGTGACAAGGCATTCTTAAGGCATCACCTTCGAGAGGTGATATAAGGTTGGCAAAACCGAAAATAGCTCCTTAATATATTGGACCTTATGAGACTATCTCCATGATTGGTCATTTAGTTTGTCGATTAAAGTACCCCAGGGGCTAAGTACTATACATGATGTTTGCCATGTATTCGTATTGAAAAGTACCTAAGCGATGAGGCAACGAAAGTACCAGTAATGGAGGTACTCATAGAAGTCATGCCTGATATCATAAATAATTCCGAAGAGTTAGTAGACGGGAAAACTAAACAGTTTGGACATACCAAGCTTTATTGATTAAGATTAAGTGGAATTCACAGCAAGGACCAGATTATACCTGGTAACGCGAGGGTGAATTCTGAAGGAAAAACCCCCGCCTATCTCTCGGAAGGGGATAGTGGGCGTGTAAAATTTCGAGGACGAAATTTCTTAACGGGGGGAGAATGTAACGATTCCGATGAAACCCGGTATACCCTAACCGGTAGACAATAGTTACGTCATATTTAATGTCGGGTACATGAATTACCATAGTAATTATACGAGAATACATGGTTCACTGTATTGATTGTACGTGAATATATAATTCATCGTATTGAATATGCGATTAATCGATCGATAGTTATTAAAACCCGAACGAATCGAGGGTTTAATTATAGACGATATATATATGATATTTAGTGATGTTACGAAGTATTAAAGCTTCGGGATAAGTGAATTAAAGCACAGAAAAAGAATTTCGATTTAATGGTACGTCGGTACGTTAAACGAAACCTTTAATACCAAACCGAGCAAGAGACGATCGATCAAGCCGGAAAAGATGCGCAATTATTAATAATATGATGTTTTAAGTTAATAAATGTCATGGTTTAAGTTTTTAAAGTTTTTAAATTGGTTTTAAATAAATTTCTTTTTTTTAAGCCGAAAACGACCATTTTAGCCTCGCTTTAAGCCGAATTAAACATTTAACCGAAAAACGAACTGAACCAGATTATCCAAAACATTATCCGGATTACGAGAATCCAAATGTGTGGATAGGAATGGAGAGGTGGGTCCCACCCCACCCCCCACATAGACCGATCGGACTTCAAAAGGGTATTACCCCTTTCATTTCTTTTTTTTAAACAACAAATTCAAGATCACACAATACTCTCCACAAGATCATCTAAAAACCCGAGTTTTTAGAAAGAAAACTGATGTAAAAACCGAGTTATTTACGTGTTCATCTTCGTTTCTTGAGTTTGTTTGCAAGAAAATGAGGTTTCAAAGATGAAAACCGATTCTTGCATGATCAAGTGATGTATACGGGTTATACAAGGGATCTTGGTCCAAGAAAGGAGTTAAACGAACCAAAAACGAATTTTTACGGTTTAAACTTTAGTTTTGAAACAATAACCGAAACAATAGTGTAAGAGGCTTGATCGTGAGTGTAACTTGCTTGGTATTGTGGTATGTTGGTTGTAGGTTCTGTATTTAGTGGTAGATAAGGCGGAAAGACGAGTTTGTAGCTTGTAGTGGCGGAAAACGAAAGGTATATTCGGTTATGTTCGGTTTTGGAGTTTTTGGACAGATTGTGGTAGGTTTAGAGTTAGGTCATGAAATTTTACAGGAATGATCTACACATGAAAATATGAGTGCTGTGAATTTTTGGTAATTTTTGGATAAAGGATGAATATTTGGTGAATTTAATGCTCGGTTTTGGCCAAAAATGGTGAAAAATATTTAAATATCATGAAAAATTCGGGATAATTGCAGATAAGCTTTTTTCAACATGTAAAAGTCACACACAAAATTTTAGGTCAGTTGGAGAAGTCTAAGTAGGCTTTCCGGTTAAACGAGTTCTAGGGTTTTCTAGCTCGGTTTTAGTGAAAATGGCTTGTAAAAAGAGATTTTGGTTCTGGAAAAATTACAGGGGACTATGTAGATGGCAGGGGACATCCAGGAAAAATTTGGGATTTTTCTAAGGTCGTTTGGTATTTACGACATATTTAGTGTTTAAATGGTGTTTAAAAATAGATAAATAAATTTTAAATATAAAAATTAATTCTGGAAATATTTTTATAAAATTCCCCACTGTCAAAAAGTGATTTGGGAAAAATTTCAAGATCCGAGACAAAACGGATATTTAATTGTGCAAAAACAAACTTTTAAAGTTTAAAACGCGTAAACCGGTAAAGTTCGCCTAAGCGAACTGACTGGTGTATAAAAACCCTAAAAATGAACTATTTTCATATAATTGAGTTAAACAAGTAAAAATGAATCATCCGAAAATAATTCGAATGATTTGGGTATTTTTAACCGATTTAACAGTTTCCGGTACGCCAAATACGGAAACGGGTCCCGCGGCCAATCGGGGCGTCTAAACCGAGCTCTAATTTCACAACTTTAACTAAATTATCAGTCAACAACTATTTTCGGGTAGTGTGTGACCAAACTCATTTTTGGAACGTAAAAACGGATAACCGTGCTAGGCACGCAAAACGGGAAAAACGACTAATAATAATTTTGACCATTGAACTCTAAACGATATCACAATCTGAGTCCGGAGAAGTGTTTCTGGATTAACATTGCCCCCGGAATGGGTACAGTACTGGGTTAACAGTGTCCCCAGATGTACCGGTTGATACGGTTAAAGTTATATTAATAATGAGTGTATAGTAACGATCGTAGGGATCATATTACAGATTGGACGTGTTAACTAATAATGATTGTTGTTACCTGCTTGCATGTGCTAAGGTGAGTTTCACGAGCCCCTTTTTCTGAATTGTTTTCAAATATTTTCCCGGGGCGGAAGCATGTTACTACTGAAATGTTTAAGTACATACTGAACGCATGGATTTGCGTGGATTTATATATATTTTATTGTACGGGAATCGTACGGAAATGTACCAAGATGGTAATTGTCTAAGTTGCTAACATTCTAAGGCCCCGGAACACTAGTGATTAACTGAAAGCCGGTAGAGTGTGGATAGTACTATTGGTCCGACAAACCCAACTGGTCCGGCATGGATTTGCTGATGTTTCCCAGCCAGTTGCACATGTCTATTTTGGGTGTTATATATATTTTGCTATGTAATGTTAGACATAGCGGTTTGGGGCAGGTTCGTGGGAGGAGTATGCCACGGGGTTGTGTGTGATAGTCAGAGGTTTCACTTGTGGGCTCAGCATAATTACATCGATAATATTATATTTTGATAATGATTTATCATGGTTTACTCGAATTGTGAAACTCACCAACTATTCGTAGTTGACCCGTTTTCTCACATGCTTTTCAGGTACAATTAAGATGAAGTGATTGCTTACGTGCTAAGTGCTTGATGTGTTAGGATACATTATATTACATAGAATTATGTATCGTATGGTATGATGTGTGTATCACCTAGACAGGTAATGAAATACGAGTTAATGTAATTTGAAGTATATTAATGTATTCAGTTTTCTTTATAAACAATGTGGTTGATATCAGAGGTGTCTGTTGCATCCCGTTTACGTTTTCGCTGCGGTTACGGGGTGTTACAGTATCGTGGCTTATGAGCGTCATCGAGGATGAGCATGCCGAGACCGTCACGATCGGGAACCCATAAACGGTCCAAATAATAGAGTAAGCCATTACGTTTGGTGTCAAGTTGGAGTTCCGCGCAACACGACATCTTGTCTTATAAGTTATCTTCAGTGACGGAGACGTGTCGTGCGTCGAAGGTGCGGTATTGAAGGTCAAATTGGACAAAGACGTAATTTGAGCATGAATAGATTTAATGTGGCTTTTAACACTAGTCTCGAAATTAAAGAATATTATTTCAATACCGTAAAGGGAATTTTTACTTATGATTATGATTTAAAATAATATAGAACTTGGGTTAGTTGAAATATAAAACTAATCATATTACAGAAAGAAAACTTACAAATCTAACCCGGAACTTAAAGTAATAGAATAACGCTACTAATGACAATCCGATAAGAACATTTATATATAGGATGTACCAGCGGCGTATCCACCATGTTCTTATCATCTCAACATTGTATCGTTATCCCAAACTACCATCAGTTCTAGGATTATGACACACGATTGTACGTATGATGATTTCCATGCGAGGACTTGGGTAATTATGTATGCATCCATAATTACTTAGGTCGTCGGATGGTCCGCATGATTCGTTCCATCGTGTGAGTTATAAAAGCGTTTGAAAACATTAATTTGTGAGGGAGCACAAGTTTTAAAAATGTATGACTATAAATTAGGAAAAAGTTCATAAATTTCTAGGACATTATTTAAATGTAAGTCCTTAAAGTTGTAAATAAATAATTTATTACTAGTTGAGGTTAATAAAATGATTTGGGATGGTTGAGGAGGGTAAAAATGAGGCAAATATATGTTTTAATAACCAATCTACTTAATTAATGTGAACTTTATTCGTAAAATACGTGAAATGTTATTAGTTTATACTGAAATAATTTGATGCCATAAAAGGCGTTATAAATTTATAATTGAGAAAATACTAAAAATAACTTAGATCGACTAAAGAATACAATACTATTCTTCGGGTCTCTTGAGGAGTTAATGTGACAAGAAGTACCATGAGAAATTTAGTTCACAAAGGTTAGAGTAGATTATCTTAGAGTAGCTCAAATAGGTTGAGTTCGTAATTTGGGGTTGCGAAATTTGGGTTTTCAAAATGGGTAACTTGAGCTTGTGGGTATGGAATTGGTGAGGTAATAAGGACCTTGATTGACTAAGGAGACTTGAAGGATGTGGGGCTGATAGGTTTGACTTGATGAACAAGGGCAAGTTGATGGCACATATTCTGGGGATGATTTGGGTCTCCATGATGGTATCGAGTGCGGTTATTAAGAACACCAGGTTGAGTGTGAGCGGTAGGCTGTTTGTGGGATGGTCTGTACACTACGCAGGGTACGAAAAAAGTTAGAAAGGTGGCCATAGCGATGTGAATAGCTGGCACAAGGATTTAACAGAGCGACAACGGTTACAGGTGAAGCACAACGGGTGAGGACCAGTGCATGGTTTCCTTCTTGAGGCGTCTCGGCCTGTGTCGAGGTTGAGGGTTGTTTTTGATTAACAATATAGTGTTGGTGATTGACCTTACGCTTGTTGTTGGTATTTGAAACAAATTTTAGGTTCGATTTAAGCGTCAGCGGATGAGTCGGTTTTGGTCTTGTTAGGAACAAGTGATGAAACAACACAATTAGAGTTGAGGCTTTAAACTTGAGTCACATATAACAGTTGCAAACTCTTTGGTGATCATAGTAGTCATAAGGCAGTCGTGAGAATTCAACAAACGACGATGAAATGATGGGTTCCTTTGAGAACATAGAATGAAATGGGATGGTGGTAGATACAAGAGGAGCATGACGGTGAATTTTGACGTAAGCCCTTCCTCGTTTAGGATGTTATGTTTGGGTTGAGGTGGATCGAGGAATAGTACAACTTGACGATTTTACTTGCGTTTTGCCAGTGTGATAGGTGATGAGGATAAATAGTGGGTAAATGAGTCAATATTTCCAAAAATTAGTTTAACGCACAAGATTGGGTTTGATTGCTTTCAATATTTTGAATTGAAGTTACTTTGTGAGTGACCATAGAAGAATAGTTGATTAATTTTTAGTACAAGGATATCTTGCTAAAAACCTTTTATGATTAATAATGACACGATTTTCAAGAAATGAGTTGATGAGCTGTGTACACCACTAATGAACTATTAAGAAAAACTGAATTTTTGAAATATGTTGAGCTAGCGTTTACTCTTAACTTAAGGATAAGTTAGAATCTATATTGAGAATTAATCAGATAACTTTGATGAATGGGTTTTATCAAAGTTTGATAAATTGATGAGTTTTAACAAATTTTAAAAAAAATCTCAGGTTGAATACTGGAAAATAGTTTATGTGTGTGATACCATGAGTATGAGAAAGTCATTCGACTATGAAATTATGCAATAATATTGTTGATGTTTTAATAATGTGATAAGATAAATAAATGAGGAATTTGTAAATCATTCAATATTCGAGTGTAAGTTGTTTGATTAACTTGTGATAGTCGAGTCTTAATAAATGAGGAATTTGTATCTAATTATGTGGATGAAAAGTATTTCTAAGTGTAAGAATAGATGGAATTAATAAATCTTGATTCAAAAGTGATTTAGAAAATAAGAATTTGTTGTAAGTGTCTTATAATAGTAGTTTGAGGTTGTGATTGTGTTTGAGGTTGAGAATTTCATTACTTACGAAACTTGATTATATAACATTTTTATCATCTTTAACATTCTGAGAAAACATAAAAACATAATTCGAATTAAAAAACAGGGGTTCATATGTCGGTTAGGGCTTCATGAACCACCATGAGTCCTCCCAACAAATGAAAAATATCGAACACCAAATAAACAAAATCAATCGAAAATCGAATTTGAGGGGTGCTGAGGTAGATGGTTGAAGTAGTTCGGGAACCACCCCATTGAACATACTTCATCCATCCGATCAAAAAAACACAATACGGAAAAACCGAGTTTAGCCACGAAATCACCGTGAATTCGGTTATAAATTTAAGGATGTGATCGTCCCACAAATCATCCTCAAGGAGAGGGGAGCAAAAAGGTGGGATTTCCTAAGGAATTTCCAGATTAAAAATCGTCCTAGATTTTTGAAAACAATTTTTGAGAGTGAGGCATAGCCTCGGATTAGGTGTGTGCTTTTGCGTACAATTGTATATGATAAACAATTTAAATATGCTAAACTATATACAAAAATATAAACAAGTAGGGTGCACGTATGGGAACACGTATAGGGACCCTAAGCATGCTACTAGGTCGTTACGTCTAACCACCTATCTTATAGCCTTCGGCTCTGATACCACCTGTTACATCCGGCCCCTCGCACCACCAATATTGTCCGCTCTACCCGCGAAGAGCTCACGGATTTTTTTTTGGTTGCCCAGGTGGAGACTTCCCAGGAGGTCACCCATTCTAGTACTACTTCCACCTAAGCACGCTTAACCGTGGAGTTTTCATGTGCTCCACAGCCAACTAAGCCCAGAACGCGTTGGTGATTGAAGAGGCGGGACATTTACTTATGAACCAAGGATCTCTCTTGTCTACGGCCGATGTGGGATTTGCCTAAGAGTGGGACGATGTTGTGTTTGCTAAGGGTGTTACAAATTTGTGTTTTGTTTTCAAAATCTCAAAATCTCAAAATTTTCAAGTTTCAACCTCTCAAAATCATATATGTTTTGTTCGAATTGTTATTTATATACAAAGTTTTATATTTTTTTTTGACAAAATTACAGAAATTGTCCTTTATGTTTACACCAAATTTCACTCATTGTCCTTTATCTTAAAATTGATATATTTTATCCTTTAAGTTTATAAATCCGACAGTGTTTGTCCTTTAGCCCTAACTCCGTTAGATTTTCCGTTAAGTTAAGCAATGTGCTTTGCACATGAGGGCAAATATGTCATTTTACCTATTTATTTATAAAAACTTTTTTAATAATTAAATTTAACACATATATTAAAGAATAAAACATATTATCTCTCTCTCTCTCTCATCTACCACCGTCACCAACAAATCTCTCCATCACCGTCACTATCAATCCTCACCACCATCATCGTCCGTCACCAACCCACCGCCATCACCATCAATCATCTCCAGCGACCACGACAATGGTGGTCTTCGTCCGGTCATTGTCATCACCATCAAACTTTATCCAATAAATCATCACTCGAATTCATATTTTTTTCATCAGACTACAGTGACATATCTGGACCATCATTATAGGTAGCTTTAGAAACAATAACAGCCTCTTAAGCTTCATCTCTCCAAAAACCTCTTTCTAGAATTTTCAGATCTAGATTTAAAATTCCATCAGAACTGAGTAGAATTTTGGGGTTGATTCCTGTTTTACCTCCAATTTTGGGATACAATCAACAACAGCAGCCATATGTCGAATTTGAGTCGGATCTATGGCCGGAAGGAGAGGTTTTACAACTCGCCGACGATGAGAAGGTACAATTAGCAACAACAGTATAAATAAGTAGATAGTGTAAACACGAAGAAAAAAAGGAGGAATGATTTTTGGATCGGAGAAGGATGACGGAGGACGGTGGCGGGGTGGTGATGACGGAGGACGATAATGGGGTTATTAGTTATGTTGTTGTTTGATGGTGGTGGATGAGAGAGATAGAGAGAAAGAGAGAGCTTCAAGGAGAGAATGAGTTTTTTTTCTTTATAATATATATATTAAAAATGTTTTTATAAATAAATAGGTAAAATGACATATTTGCCCTCATGTGCAAGGCACATGGCTTGACTTAACGAGAAAATCTAACTGGGTTAGGGCTAAAGGACAAACACTGTCGGATTTGCAAACTTAAAGGATAAAATATATCAATTTTAAAAATAAAGGACAATGAGTGAAATTTGGTGTAAACATAAAGGACAATTTCTGTAATTTTGTTTTTTTTTTCTAACACTAACATCTCCTCCTCAGTAACTAGGAATTCACAATCAAACTTAAACTTTTATTTTATTTTATACACCCTCATATTCATTCTATTTTTCTCAAACTTATTTCATTTCTTTATAATTTTTTAAATGCCTCCAATAAGTCGCCACAAGCGCAGAACTCCAACCGACGCATGGCTGCTTTCGTCGTCAAACAAATGGCCGCGGTGATTCCCGAACTTATAACCCAAATACAAGCTACCCAACCTCCTCCACCCGTTGTTGCACCTGTTGAACCCAAACCCGCATCCTACTCTTATAAGCAATTCACTAGTGCTTACCCAACCGAGTTCTTTGGTACAAACTGTGCAACTACCTTTTTGCAATGGTTTGAGACGATGGAGAGTGTGTTTCGACATAGCGAGTGCTCGATGCGAAAAATACAAATTTCAATTCAAGCATGTTTAAGAAAACTGCTCTTACATGGTGGGGTAATGTTATGCACCTTCAAGGGTCGGAAACGGCTATGGCGCTTCCATGGTCCGATCTCAAGGCACTCATGATGAAGAAGTTTTGTCCCAAACACGAGCTCCAAAAGCTCGAGAAGGATTTTTGGAACTTAAAGCAAGAAAGTGGTGATAATGCCGCCTATTCACTCTGTTTCCATGAGTTGAGCATCCTCGTCCCTCATTTGGTTACCCCGGCTGAACGTGAACTTGATAAATACATTGGCGGTTTACCTATGCAAATCCGGGACTTAGTAATGAGTAGCAAACCCGCGAACCTTGAGGACGCCATTACTCTAGCCGGTGTGCATTGAATTTTCCTTGAATAGTGATCAGAATGTTATGAAGCATTTCGTATAAAATTATACTCAAGTGAAGCAAAACATTCACAAAATTGAAATGGTTAACCTGTTATTTTTTTTGTCAATTGGCAAAGTCAAGAAGACCCTCAAACATATCAAAATCTTTTTTATGGTGTAGCTCAAAACTATTATTATATGAGAAGTATTGTTCGAAATTGATTCATAACTAAATGTCATTCAATTATACATATATGATACTGAGAATAAATTTTCAATAGATGGAGTGTTCGTGGGTATGTTTTTGCACGTGCATTATTTATTTTTATTAAGTTAATTTTTTTTTGACAAAAATTATTTTGTGATATAAATAAAATCAATCTATGTATAATGATCCAAGCATAGATGTAATATATTTTTCTATATACATTATGTATTTTTTATTTGTAACTTAATTATTGAAATCATCCCGTGTGTTATACGGGCTCTAAAGCTAGTTATAATAGACATTTCCTTAATAAACCTCATTCCTTATCTAGTCTAACCTCGTATGCCCACACATCCCACTTTAACATCCTCATCTCTGCTACCTCCATCTTACACATTTGTGTCTTCCTGATGGCCTAACATTTTGTCCCATCAAGCATTAGCCAAGTTTCTACATATTATCGAGGGTTCTCAAAAGAAAGACAACCTTGAGATGCTAATAGAGCTTCCACGGTCTCAGTCTAACATATCCGGTCTAACTACACCCCTATAAAACTTTTCCTTTAATTTATTGGGAAATCTCTTCTAAGCTAGACAGCTTCGGGTTAACAGGCAGCATATTGCCGACATGACGACATTACTCGTAACGGGGTCAACTTTGTGGGTTTTGATAACAATAATTGAGTTATGCTTCTCGTGCTAAATTATGCTTGTGAGAACTCCTTTTTTCATTGAAAACGCGCCCCCACCTATTTCCGTCCATATGACGTGGAGCGATTGCAACAATATGTTCTGCCTCCTTCGTAGTTGTATAATTATACCAAACAAAGAAAAAAAATATTATTTAACTCATATTTTTATAATATATTTAACTTAAGTTTGGGTCAATAGTAATGTATTTCCTTAGGTGTTGTTCCAGACGGTAGACGAACACTAGTTTCTTCAAATATATATTAACACGAATGAGCGACAAACCAATATTGATTACAATTTTATACTCTTATAGTTTACGTGTTATCATAGTAGACAATGTGTTAGTTATAGCTTATTTTACAAATAAATCAAAAGTACTTTTAACTATTAAATATTTATCAAAAAATTCTTGCTTATTTCTAAAACTACATATTGTCGCAATCATTAAGGAAATGACAATATTTAGTAACTTGTTTTGGATGAGATGGTAAATGAATTATGAATGCTGTTAAAAAGGGTCAAAGCAAGCCTTGAGATGACGCAAAACGAAAACAATAGAATAGAGACTTAGGTTATGTTTGCAAAGCGAGAATGCAGTTCTTTAAAATTCTTTACACCCTACCAACATCTACTTTCCATTATCACCACCACCCATCATCAGTCACCACCACCGTCCGCCACCGACCACCACCACCGTCCGCCACCGCCACCACCCATTGTCGACCGCCACCACCGTCCATCACCACCACCACCCACCATTCTGCACTATCACCGTTCACCACCTACCACCAATCGTCCACCACCATCCACTACTATCACCGTACACCAACGTCCAGTACCACTATCACTGTCCACCACCACCACCACCCACTACCACAGGTCGTACACAACCACCCATTATTTTAGCTATTTACAAACATTAAAAAATAAATAATCTTCTTTTTGTAGACTATAGAGGTTTGGTCCACATACAGACAGACGTCTAAGATGTGGTCTGCATACTGCAGACATTTTACATCAGAAAAAACAAACATCACTAGTTTCACATGGATGAAATTCAACAATTTAATTTATAAAAGATAAATAAGACCGGCCAAGTGTAGTGGCGCTTTTATTGAGGCAAAATTGCTTATTTGCTGCCATGAACACCACCCCATCCCGCCGATAGGTGGGGGGGGGGCAACAAATGCATATCACCTGCTTATGATTGAAGATAATAATAATCTAATAACATGTGTGTATATATATATGGTATTGTTAACGTAAAAAACAATAGTTTTGTGAGAAACATAAGAATAGATGTAGACCCTTGGATCTAGGATCTAGTTGTTGAGATTTATAGTTATTAAAAGCTGTATAGTTTTCTATTTACATGTTATAGTGTCCTATTCAAATGATTTACCTTATTTTAAAGCCTTATCACCTTTCTCACAAAACAATTGTTTTTTATTTGAACTCTTACATATATATATATATATATATATATATATATATATATATATATATATATATGCGTGTGTGTGTGTATGCGTATATATATGTATAGGGGATGGTTTAAGAGAGAAATGATATTACTCAAAGAAATGCGAGAAATGAATATGAGCCACTAGTTTTGTTTTAAGTTTTAAATGGTTAAAGCTAAATAAAGAAAATATTAATCATTCTCTTTCTTTAATTAATATAACTAATAAACCATATTACTTATCTAATATAACTAATTAAATTATTATAATTGGAAAATATTAAGAACTCATTTATTTTTATAACGTATTTTTTGTGTCTTGAATTTTTATCCTACGCAAGTATAATTTATTCATACATTAAAATTTCTTTCTGTCCAAAACTAATTTCTTCCAACTCAATATATTAATATCCATCAACACATACTTACATTATAATGAATAATACCAAAAACTATTTTACATGTGTTTGCATTAGATATCAACAAAAACATACAACCTACACAAAAACGTATAATCTACACTTTTTCTAAGAATAAGACAACATATAACCTACACACGAAAAACATATAACATACACACAAAATTCATCATCAATAAAATACACACACACACGAAAAACATATAACCTACACACGAAAAGTTTATCTTACACAAATACAATTTATTCATACATTATTTTCTTTTTATTCAAAACCAATTTCTTCAAACTCAACATATCAATATCCATCAACACATAGTTATATTGTGATGAATAATACAAAAAACTATCTTACACATGTTTGCATAAAATGTCAATAAAAAATATACAACCTAAACAAAAACATATAACTTACACTTGTTCTAAGAATAAGAAAACATGTAACCTACATACGAAAAACATATAACATGCGCATGTGTAGGATATGTGTATCTTTGTGTAGCTTATATAATTGTTGATGTCGAATTACATATGTAAGTTGCATGCTTTTCGTATGTTGTACGTTTTTATTGCTCAAAACAAGTGTAAGTTATATAACTTTGTGTAGGTTGTATATTTATTGTTTACATTTAATGGACACATTTGTATGATATTTTTTTTAATTTTATTTATGACAATAATTTTTATTGGCATACCAATTGAAAAAGAATATATTATGTTTTGATATTTAGTATTAAAAACCACGTTGATATATGCTAATAAATTGAGTGAAAATTATTTTTTTAATATAAAGAAATATTATTATATGAATAAATTGTATTTATGTTGAATAAAATGAAGAATGTGTAAATAAAAAATAAAACTAAAATAGTGTTTTATCTTTTTAATTATTATAGTTAAATTAGTTAGATATATTAATTTTAGATAGATTTATTATGGTTATATTAGTTGTATTAATTGGAGAGATAGAGTGCATTTATTATGGCATTTATATTTTTATTTATTTATTTTTAAATACTCAAAACCTAAAATAAAACTAGTGGCTCATATTCATTTCTCGCATTTATCGCACTAATATCATTTCTCTCTTGAACATAAATACACACACACACACACACACACACACACATATATATATTGTAAGACCCCGAAATCCGGGAGTCCTACAGTTGGTAATCATTCCAGACAATTTCAAAAATAAAGGTTAAACTAGTTTCATAAAATTTAAAATTTCAATACAGAGTATTCTTGCAGCAGAAAATTTACCAAACATCCACATATATTCCTTAAAACATAAAAATGTAAATTAGAACTTTCAAAAATGTTAACATGACGAAGAATATCGACTAGAACTGCATCGAGACCTCGGGTAGTCTTGTGCACCTCCAATCAGTAATCCCATCCACGTGCGGCCTGAAAATTAATCTAACATACACGCAAAGTTAGCTTAAGCTGAGTGAGTTCATGTTTTTATCATCAAAATGTTTTAAAGACCAACAAAGGTATTGTTGAGTCAAGAATTTGACAAAAATGAGGAGATTTGACCTAAACGAGGAATTTGGAAGATTGGAATCTTCTCAACCTCCTCAGAAACTGCTAAGTATTGAATCCGAGCACACCTTGGACCTTCGAGTAAGCTTTTACTTAGCCGAGTACGAGATTTTGCCTTCCGGGCAAGGTTTACTTCAAATAGTCTTCTTAAGTGGATATCCGAGCAAGGTATGCTTTTTAGTGATTTCCGAGTAAGGTTCATTAATTTGGCATATCCGAGTAAGGTTCACTTTGTCAAGCAGGGTTGTTCTTCAAGACAAAGTATTTTACTCTTCCGAGTAAGGTTTGGTCAACCAAGTCCAAGAAGCCAAGTATTTGGAAGACCGGGCAAGATATTCTTTAATAATTACGGTTCGAGTATACTTGATAAGTTAATTGAATATCTCTAAGTTATATCGAGTAAGGTTCTGCTCAAGTAAGGTATGCACTCCCGAGTACGCCTTATGAATAAGTTGGTCAACTGACAATGAGCCGAACAGGACCATAGAAGAACAGGGTTGCTCGTAAGGATTTGTCGATCAAAGTTTGATAAGTCCAAGAAGATTAAAGTCTACTCGGTGAATATTTTACTTAGTAAAATATTCTTTAAGTAAAGTCTACCCGGAAACTGATTTCGAGTACACTTCCATGTTTACCAAGTCTGAAGGAAGGCCGAGTACACTGCGTACTCGGAGACTGAAGTTTAATGAAAAGCCTACCCGGAAGACTTGTTTTACATTTAGTATATTTTTTAATATGTAAATTGAATATGTACTATCGGATAGGGTTTCTAGAAGGAATGACAGCTGTCCTAGGTTGGCAGGCCTATAAATAGAATATTTAGGGCACGCCGCCAAGGACAAGAGAGAGAAAAACGAAAGAGCACAATACGGATAAGCCTGACACATTTATTAAGAGAATATTGTGTGTGTGACGGCTGTCCGAGGATTCCTTCTAAACCCTAATCGATTATCCTTTTGTATGATTAACGTTATATAAATGGAAATCTTTTGAGTGAATCCTTTGTGTGTCTTCGTATTTTGAATACTCATTGCAACCGTATGTTTGTTATTGATTCCGCCTTTAACAAATGGTCATCTTTCTAAATATAGTAACCCATCATTAACTCTCTTGTCAACACGATTAATTTTGTGTGAGTTATGACATAATTGATTAAGATCCGAGCCGAATCGACCATCATAATCGGGACCTGACAGGTATTTAACATACATCTTCATAAAAATAAAATACATAAATAACATCAATGAATAAATAAATAAATTTTCCTCAGTCAAGCACATAACACAGGTCACATCCTCTCAAGTCCAAAACACAAAGTTAAGGACTCGAATAAACTTCACCCCAAGGATAGATAAACTGTTAGGGGATTTTACATCCATTCGCCCCAAGGACAATACTTCATGTCCTGGGACTCCTCAACTTAACCCCCAAAAGGGAAATCAAGGAATTTTTCTTCTATTCTACCCGGTCACGGCTTGACAAAAACATAAACATACACATCGGTGGCCACACCAAACATCAATAAAATCATATAATAACCAAAAAATCTTCAATCATAGACCGAACACAATTGTATAGACATATATACGAATAACATACAAACTTCATCAAGTCTATGATATAATATACAAAAGCATTACGGGTGAATAAGTAACACCCACACATCCAAATAAATCAAATATAAAATCTTATAAACTTCCAAGCATAGATAATAAACATATATATATACCAAATATATGCAAATTTATTATAATTCATGCAAAATCATCCAAACGGTTCAAAATGGTAAAATAGTCATTTAGCATGTATGCTAGCCTAAAACGTAAAACATTTAAAAACGGGCATCATGAAACTCACCTGATAAGGATCGCACAAATATCACAACCGGATCCTCTAGCTAATCACTCACAAATTTACCAACCTGCCAAGTTACAACACACGATATCACTAACTAGACGGCTAACTACTAGTTAACTCTACGAGTCGTTCCGACTCGATTAAACCGACCCGAAGCCCCATACATTACCAAATTCATCCCCCTCAGCCCATAAACCTTAAATTTCATATTATAATCTCCTGACAACTAAAATGGGGCTGGCAGTTCACAAACTATGCGCGTCTTATGTTAATTTAGTTGAATTCGCGTGTTAACAAATCGATTAACCAACCACTATCCAAACTATACCCATTTTGACAAAAATTGGTGTTATTAAAGACCACTTATCAATTTTAATCACCGAAGTTAATGGGGTTTGAAATCTCATCACTTTCCACCTTAATTAACGATTAATCAATTTTACGCGCGCTAACAAATCGATTAAGGAATCACCAACCAAATCAGCCCCTTTAACCAAAAAAATAATTTATCTACTGTCCATACACTAACATGAGACTCCACGAACTGATCGGGTTGGCAGTTCCTTAGTTAATACCCGAATGACCACAATTAACAATTTTCAACACTCAAGAACCCTAGAAATCCGTTTCTAGCAATCGACCTATCAAAACAACTCCAAATACTATGAAAGATTAGTATGATATATTAGACATACCTAGGAATCTTTTGACACCAAAAGCCCCAATTTTAGACCTTGGGAAGCGTGTCAATTGATATAAACCGAAGTCTGACCCTAGTTCAAAACGGATCAATCGGCCATTAAAACGACGTAGAGAATACAATTAAATATTATGAGGATGTAGTACACACCTTGAACGACTTCTTGGACCTCTGAATCGATTTTAGAAGTTGAAAAACGAAGGGGAGAGGGGCTGCTGTCACACCCAACCTACGGCGGAAATGCCGGGGCGTGAACTGATTGCTCACAGCTTTTCAAAGGTTACTATCAGACATTATTAAAAGTTTCAATATCTACTAAATAAATTTCAAATGAAACAATCATCCATACATAATTCGATTACACAAGTACATATATCAATCAATAACAATATGTCTCATTAAGTTTTCTTATAGCATAAATCCTTAAGTGATCTTGTACTTCACATCAAACGAATACATGCATATGCGTTGAAAATAAAGAAGTTTGGTCAACACAAGGTTGATTGAGCAACACACAAGTTTAAATGTTCATATAGAAAATACGTATTTGCAACAAGTCATATGAGAATAACAAGTTAACAAAATGACCAAGTAAAACTGAGATGTCGAGAAGCACAAAGCTATAACGACTGGTGTATGATCATACTAGACTGAGATTATGTTGGACCTCTCCGAATGCGAAAGCATATAAGCACATAAACAAGTAAGAAATATAATTTACGCATATATATAAGAAAAAGTTGCAGTTTTGTGTATAAGTATATATAAGAAATATAATTTACGCATATGTCCCCAAAACGTGAGAAAACAAGTAAAATAGGGGAATGTGGTACTCACCTCAACGATAAACGATAATGATTAAGATAATGAGAATGAGGAAAAGAATCACACGCGAACGTTAAAGCCTAAGAAAAACGAGAGTAACGGATACACTTAAGTAAAGATATAAGATTGATTACAACAACTCGATAATCATTAATAAGTAAATAATATAATATTATATAAGGATTTTTTATATAAAATGATTATTTTGATTTATGAAAACATAACTTAATTAATATTATTCGTAGTTTTATAAATATTTCATAAAAATTAGTTTACTTGATTATATATCTATTAAACATTAGTTTTTATGTTACAATATTCTTTATATATAAAAATACACACACACACACATGTAAGCCTTTATTTATATACGAGAACGAAAACGATTGATAAACGGGTTTTACAACGCCGGTTTTATTAAATTAAACTTTATTAATTATTATTAGTACTAGTGTTAAATACTTTAAAAAATAAAACCAATAATTTTCCAAACAAAAACGGGATGGCAGGCGGTCGAACCTGCGACCTCTGCCCCCTAAGTCAAGTGAAATAACCAGTTGGGCTAACCAACTATATGCAAACAAGATCAGAGGAAAATAAATATAAACATAACCCATTTGAACAAAGTTTGATCATAAACCCTAATTTCGAAATTGGAAAATCGGGTCCATGTATGAAAGATTAAGTTTAGGGCTTTTAATGCCCACGTAAATCCGACCATAACCATGTATAATAATTACCTTAACGGAAGCGAGATTAAAACATAATTGATTATGGGGTTATAGAAGGCGAGGACTGAGGGATGCTAGGTGTGAATTTAATTGGAATATCATCATCCTTTATATAGAATTAGGAATTAGGGCTTCGAACGGTTTATTAAAAATGGAAAACAGATCATAGTTTGATATATTTACTTGTATAGGATGTCGGTTTAGTCCGAAATTGATAAATGTAAACGATTCCCAAAATCAAATCCATCAATTTAAACGAGAATTGAGGTCCAAGTTAGTGGAAATTAAATTCGGGTTCAAGAAAACTAATGTGGGTCGGGTTTGGGTATTAGGATATCCAGATTATCATATGGGTTATAATATATATTTACAGATTGGACCTTGAAGTTGGATACAAAAGGATTTAAAACCTATACTTTGGGTTAAAAGTGTAAGAACAATAAAGATTAATTATAAATAATTAAATATTAATAAAGTAATCAAACTAATTTGACAAAGAAATATTTTTAATAAAAAATAACCCGAACCTTGAACTGAGTTGGGTATAAATATAAAAATTTAAAAACCGAGTTGTTACAGTCTCCCATACTTTAGGGAATTTCGTCCCGAAATTAAGAAATACTATAACAACACCGTTAAATAAAATAAAAAAATACATAGTACCGAACTTTATATAGTTGAAATAACGCTCCAAACGAAAATCCGATAAGGGTAGTTATAGATAGGATGTACCAGCGCCGTATCCACCATGTCCTTATCATATTTACATTTGTACCGTTATCTCAACTGCTTACGATTCTATATTATGACACACAATTATTCGGATTATAATTTCCATGCGAGGACTTTGTTAATTATGTATGCATCCATAATTACTTAAATCGTCGGATGGTCCACATAACTCGTCCCATTGTGTGAGTTACAAAACGTTTAGGTAAAACATGATTGAGAGGAAATTTTTTTTAAGGAGTTTTAAATTAGAAAACATCAATGTATAAAATAATTCCAAAAGTTGCAGTGGAATTTTATTAAGACATCACAAACATATAAGTATTTTAAGAAGACATCACTTATGAAGGTAAACATATAAGATAAAAGTAAACTTTAATAAACAATCTATTGAACTAAAAAAAAAACTTTATTCATAAGATAGATTATAAAAGATAAATAGTTCAAATGAGAAATAATCCAAGGCCATAAAGAGGAGTTACAATAATTAAGAAAAAGACAAAATGATCAAGATAGATAAAGGGAACGGCAAAGGTCTTCACGGTCGTTGAGTAACTTAGTTGACTTGACTTGGAGCACCATGAGGAGTTGCAAGAGTAGGAGCAGTTGAGGTAGACTGGCTTGGGATAGCTTGAATGGGTTGAACTTGCATAGTAGGGGCTTGAGCAAAGTAGGCTTGGTACACTTGAGCTTGCGGATGCGGAGATTGATAGGGTTGGGTTAAGTAAGGTTGGATTAGATTTGTAGGAGGAGCTTGAGGGATATGAGGTGGTTAGGTTTGAACTTAGTGAGCATGGGTCAAGTAGTAGGGTGTAGTCATAGCTTGGGCTTGATGGGCATGGATAAGTTGAGGACACGTATTATGAATATGGTTTGGGTCTCCACAATGATAACAAGCGTGGGTATTAGGAGCACCGGGTTGAGCACGTGGGGTGACTTGTGCATTAGGTGGGATAAGTCAAGTGTTAGCAAGGTGGCCATAAAGGTTGCATTGGGTGCATAGTCGGCAAGGGGTTTGGGCAGAGTGATGAAAGTTTCACTTGGCACATTGGGGATGAGGACCAAGGTAAGTCTTCTTGTTTGGGGTAGTTTGGTTTTGGTTAGGAGTAGGTTGGTTAACGTCATAGGCTTTACGCTTGTTGTTGTGGTTGGTGTTGCGGTGATTGTTGTTGTAGGAAGACTTAGTCTCAGCTTCAACATCAGTAGAGGAGTCGGTCTTAGTTATGTCGGGAGTAGGCTTCGAATCCTTGCGAGACAAGGTTCCATCCCGAACATGACTATCGGTGAGAGAGGCAGCTAGGTCCATCGCATCACCAATGGTTAACGGGTCCCGACTCGTCACGACATCACATAAAATGATCGGAAGACCGTGAATGTACGTCTGAATGCGAGTCTCGGGGGTTACCAAATGGGGCACAATACGGCTAAGCTCGCGAAACCAGTTAGAGTAAGCAGAGTTATCCCCACCAATCTGATTAAGTTCCCAGAATTCAGCCTCCAATCTCTACAGTTCGTGTTCCGGGCAAAATTCCTTCTTCGTTGCCTCCTTAAATTCTTCCCAAGGCATAGACACAACCAAATCGGACCCTTGGTCGTTCCTCAGGGCATTCCACCAGATGACAACTCGACTCTCAAAACGGCTAGAAGCAAACTTGGTCCATTTGGCATTCGGACATTCACAGTGGATAAATATGTTTTCCATTTCCTCGAGCCATTGAAGCAAAGAGGTGGCATTTTCCTCACCATGGAAAGATGGAGGTTCGGTGCTCAGAAAGTTACGGAAATCATGGTTATTGGGTGTGGTCGAGGTGGCTGAACCATTGGAGTTAAGGCTCTGGATTTGAGTGAATTGTGGGCATTGCAGCGGCAAATTCTTTTGTGATCCTAGAAGCCAAGCGGCGATCGCGTGAACCGGATGAATGTTGGTGACGAAGGTGATTTCTTAGAGACGACATTCTATAGGGATCAAAAATGAGGATTTATAAAATGAAGGATATATTGTAGGAAATCATAAGAATAGTAAAATGTTTAATTGTGTGGAAATAATCATGTTGTATTAAGAAGTAAGGGGATTTTCACCACAAAAATTAAATTTAAAAGATTATAAGATGAGGGGGAGGGGGATACATTGCGTAAATAGTTATTAAATGATGTAGTCAATAAGATTAATGTGTGATGACTACATAAGGAGTTAAGTCAGTTTAAAATTTAGATTATTAAGTTTACTATAAACTAACGAAATATAAATTGTGGATGTTGGCCTCCCATGAGCTTTCCATGGCAATTTGAATGGCCCAAGAAACTAACGAAAAACAACTGAGTTGGACAGCCCATGAGCGTTACATGGCAATTTGATTTTCTCAACTAATTAACGAATTAACAATGCAATGAAGTTTGTCGGCCCAATGAGCGTTACACGGAGTTTTAACCGACCAAACTAAATAACGAACTATCGAAATAAATATGAGTAGTCGGAGTATCTGGTGAATCACCACGTTTGATTATTCTAACAAAAATACGAAAACAAGTTAAGAAATGGATAGTCGGTGTAACATCCCGTTTTCTAGTTTCGGTTAATAAACGAAAGTATGAGTTATTATGAGTCGGGCTAGTGTTGGATTAAATGGAATTGGGTTATGGACTTGGGTTAGAGGAAAAGAGGAAAGCCATGGGCTAAGCCCATGATCCATAAATATATAAACCATAAACACCACTTAATTCCTCATTTACACATATTTCATATACCATTCAAAACACACACTTAAGCTCTCTCTCTCTCTAGCCGAAGTATAGAAGAGAAAACCGATCCCGACCCAAGGTATGATAGTATTTTGTTGTATGAGCTTAAATCCGTTAGATATAATCACGAAACGAAGAACCGACACCGTTAAACCGTTTAAGTCACGAGATCCGGGTGGAATCGGGTATAAACCAAACCTATGATGAGCTTAGGGGTCACCCTAGCTCAGATCTGGATCGAACGGGACGAAAAACGGTGAAAAATGAGTTAAAACTCGTTTTTCCGGCAAATCCGCGGTTTTCCGGCGGTGGCGCCGGAAAAATTAATACGAGGAAAAGAATGTCAGGGAATGTTCTGACATTCCCTGACCTAACCCTAGTTCGTTATGGGAACTTAAAGAATTGGAAGGTGTTTCGTTAATTGATTCGCATAAGGGAGCACAACGAACTAGCTCTAGTTTGTATCTGATTCGTTAAGGAAAAAGGGTAACGAATACCCTTGATTCGTTATGACCAGTTCGTTAGGGGAGATAACGAATTAGATGGACTAATTCGTTGTATGGACTGGTTCGCTAGGGAACTGATTCGTTAAGGAGTCCAGTTCGTTAAAGGGTCCAATTCGTTATAGGAACCAGTTCGCTAAGATAAGCCAATTCAGTATGAACCAGTAACGAATTAGAAGTTTAACGAAATGACAAGAACAGTCCCTAGACTTAGAAAATAATGATTTAATTACAAAGAAGCCCTTGGATTTTTAAGTAGCAATTAATTAATGATTCAAAATGCTAATGGAAAATGTGATAAGACAGTTAATAGAAATAAAATTTTTCCAAGCTGACCTGGCAGCTCGAACCCAGCCAGGGGCTCTGCCCCTTGGACCCTGCTAGGGGCTGCCGCCCCTAGACCCCACTGCCAGGGGCGCTACCCCCTGGACCCCCGTTCGTTGAGGGTTTTAACTAAACTAGAAACGCGATGTGAGTAGTGATAGTTAATTGATACGTGTAATTATTATACAGTTAGCCGTGCCCAATTGAAGAAAGGAATAACAATTAACGGTGAACGTAACCGACTTCAGGTGAGTTTCTATCCCCTTTCCTTGTTATGTTTTCGGGGCTGTGTGCATACTCGATGTGATTAGTCAATAAACTTACCTTAAGTGGTAAGTGTATGCCTTATATGATTATGTATAATGAATGTTTTACGGTGTGTGAACGATCTTCAGATATTGCATGTACCGTCGGGTGATAGCTGAAGATATGAATGTTATGTAGATAAGGTATGAATGATTGCTTGTCGGTACGTGAACGATCTTTGGATATTGCACTTACTGTCAAGGTATAATGTTATGTATAATGTACGAATGATATGTATGCTTGTTATGAATGAATGTAAGAGATTGTCAGGTACATAGGAAAGGGACTGAGCCCTAATAATACTCAAGGTAGACAGGGACCGGACCCTAGTAATATTCGAGGCAGAAAATGGACCGAGCCCTTTATAAATATCGAGGCAGAAAGGGACTGAGCCCTAATAATACTCAAGGCAGAAAAGGGACCGGACCCTAATGATATCCGAGGCAGAAAAAGGGACCAGACTCTAATAAAATCCAAGGCAGAATAGAATAATGTAAAGTAGAATTTAGAATAAAGTATGAAGGTAAGTATGTATATTATGAATGAATTACGAAAGTATAAAGTATGTATGGAAGTACGTAGTTATGAATGTATTGAGTGTTGTATGATTAACTAGAACTCACTCAGCGTAGCTGACTTTTAGTATGCACGCAGGCTAATCGACTGAGGCAGTTGGCTTGAGGAAGACACATGACAGGATCCGAAGAGGCTGGCATCTGGAGATTTGTCGTGATGTTTGAAATACTATGTTTTATGTATGTTTTTGAAAGACAAGATATGGATGTTTGTAATGAATGGTTGGCTTTTATATTATTTCCCGAAAGTTTTTATTAACTCTAATATTTAGAACTTCGTTTATGAGTAAATCCAACGTCCAAAGTAGGGCACCGATAACGGGGCCTTAAAGTCGGGTTTCCCGATTAACCACTTAAAATAACGTAAAACCATAATCGGAAGGTTACCAAATTTAAGCCATGAACCACCGTGAATTCGGTTTAAAAATATTATAGGGATGTAAACACTAATGTGGTCACGGTTGACAGGTTAGAGTGTTGGTCATATGACATTTTTAGGTCTCGCTCGGGTCCATAGGGTTGAGTACTGTGGTCAGTTTATCACCCAGGTAAGGAATAGTATCTTACCTTTGGTTCTTGGAACCGTTTTGCAAGTACCCAACTCACAGTTTCTCTTCCCCTTTCATTTATCATAGGGACATGACAAATAACCTAGCCCTAAGGTGAACAAGCGAAAACAACAGGTGAGAATTCTTAAGGAATTTCTCAAAAATAAAAGCAATCTAATTTTCGAAAAGTTTTCTTTGAATGTTGAGGCATAGCCTCGGAGTTTGTGTGTGTGTGCATAACAATAAATAATAAATAATTATCTAAGAAAGCTGTAAACAAATCAAAATTTAACACATAAAGGTAAACAGATAGGCACGTATAGGGCTCCTAAACATGTGTCTAAGGCAATTTCTAACGACCTATCTTAAACCTTCGGCTTTGATACCAACTATCACACCCCAACCTACTGTGGAAATGCCGGGGTGTGAACTGATTGCTCACAGCTTTTCAAAGGTTACTATCATGCATTATTAAAAGTTTCAATATCTATTAAATAAATTTCAAATAAAACAATCATCCATACAAAATTCAAATACACAAGTACATATATCAATCAATAACAATATGTCTCATTAAGTTTTCTTCTAGCATAAATCCTTAAGTGATGTTGTACTTCACATCAAACGAATACTTGCATATGCGTTGAAAATAAAGAAGTTTTGTCAACACAAGGTTGAGTGAGCAACACACCAGTTTAAATGTTCATATAGAAAATACTTATTTGCAACAAGTCATATGAGAATAACAAGTTAACCAAATGAGCAAGTAAAACTGAGATGTCGAGAAGCACAAAGCTATAACGACTGGCATATGATCATACTAGACTGAGATTATGTTGGACCTCTCCGAATGTGAAAGCATATAAGCACATAAACAAGTAAAGTGTAAGTTGTTACCACATAAGACAAAGTTGCAGTTTTGTGTATCAGTATATATAAGAAAACAAGTAAAATAGGGGAATGTGGTACTCATCTCAAATATGAACGAGGATGATTAAGATATTGAGAATGAGGAAAAGAATCATACGCGAACGTTAAAGCCTAAGAAAAATGAGAGTAACAGATATGCTTAAGTAAAGATTTAAGATTAATTATAACAACTCGATAATCATTAATAAGTAAATAATATAATATTATATAAGGATTTATTATATAAAATGATTATTTTGATTTATGAAAACATAACTTAATAAATGTTATTTGTAGTTTTATAAATATTTCATAAAAATTAGTTTACTTGATTATATATCTATTAAACATTAGTTTTTATGTTACAATATTCTTTATATATATAAATATTTACACACACACATAGACACACATATATGTAAGCCTTTATTTATATACGAGAACGAAAACGATTGTTAAACGGGTTTTACAATGCCGATTTTATTAAAATAAACTTTATTAATTATTATTATTAGTAGTATAAGTGTTAAAACTTTAAAAAATAAAACCAATAATTTTCCAAACAAAAACGGGTGGTAGGCGGTTGAACCCGCGACCTCTGCCCCCTAAGTCAAGTGAAATAGCCAGCTGGGCTAACCAGCTATATGCAAACAAGATCAGAGGATAATACATATAAACAGAACCCATTTGAACAAAGTTTGATCATAAACCCTAATTTCGAAATTGGAAAATCGGGTCCATGTATGAAAGATTAAGTTTATGGCTTTTAATCCCCACGTAAATCCGACCATAACCATGTACAATAATTACCTTAACACGATTTGTTTGATGGTGAACAAGACCTAGACTTTGCTAGCCAAGAAAACATACTAGAAGACTAACGGAAGCAAGATTAAAACGTAATTGGTTATGGGGTTATATAAGGAGACGACTGAGGGATGCTAGGTGTGAATTTAGCTGGAATATCATCATCGTTTATATATAATTAGGAATTTGGGTTTCGAACGGTTTATTAAAAATGGAAAACGGATCATAGTTTGATATATTTACTTGTATAGGATGCCGGTTTAGGCCGAAATTGATAATGCAAACGATTCCCAAAATTAAATCCATCAATTTAAACGAGAATTGAGGTCCAAGTTAGTGGAAATTGAATTCGGGTTTAAAAAAACTAACATGGGGCGGGTTTAGGTTTTAGGATATCCAGATTATCATATGGGTTATAATATATTTATAGATTTATCTTGAAGTTTGAAGTTGGATACAAAAGGATTTAAAACCTATACTTTGGGTTAAAAGTGTAAGAACAATAAAGATTAATTATAAATAATTAAATATTAATAAATTAATCAAACTAATTCAACAACGAAATATTTTTAATAAAAAAAAAACCGAACCTTGAACCGAGTCGGGCATAAATATATAAATTTAAAAACCCGAGTTGTTACAGCTGCAAAAACTGCGATCGGTTGAAAAATGAAGGGGAGAGGGTTTGGTTTGGGATAAAAAAAATAATCAATGTTACATTTCAATCCCTGCTCTATAAAATCTGGTCCCCTTGGCTCCCAAACTAGACATAATACATCTTGTATATGCCCTTAGGCCCCCGAGCCCCCAAGCGAACC
The DNA here is from genome assembly GCF_021521415.1 of Bidens hawaiensis. Lineage (NCBI taxonomy): Eukaryota > Viridiplantae > Streptophyta > Magnoliopsida > Asterales > Asteraceae > Bidens > Bidens hawaiensis. The sequence goes on along the minus strand of NW_027491297.1, from coordinate 1,467,963 downwards.
CCGAGAAATTAATCGACAAACCTTACATGCGTGACGTTCGATTAACGAGAAATTTAGGGATGTTACACACACACACACACACACACACATATATATATATATATATATATATATATATATATATATATATAGGGTGGGGATCATAAGATAACTTTTTGAAATTAAAAACTTTGAGAACTAATTTGGGACACAGAAGAAACTCTTAAAATTTATAAAAGAAAAAAACTAAAATTTTTAAAAAGTAAAAAAACACCAAAAAAAATTTATTTTTCATACCGATTTCAAAAAGAAAACCCCTATTACACACATATGTATATTTTTTATTTAATCTCGATATACATAATGTACACATATGTACAATATCATTTATTATATTTGTATATATGTGTATAAAAAATAACTTGTTCTAGGGGCGGCAGCCTCTAGCAGGTCCAAGGGGCAGAGCCCCTGGCTGGTGTTAAGCTGCCAAGTCAACTTAAAAAAAATTTATTTTCATTAATAAGTATTTACTAAAAATCTCATCAGAAATTTATATACCGCATAAGTTCATATTCACCGTTTATGTACTCATACGCCGCATATCATTCTTTTATTCGAAAGTTCACTTATGCCCTTTATATGTTCTGGCGTATAAGTCCTCTAACGTATAAGTCTACGTATGCGCCACATATGTTTGGACAACATATGCGCCGTATATGTGCAAAGTTATACTCCACATATACATATACGCTCCAAAATGCAGATCTGGTTATTTTTAATGCGTTTTTAGGGTTTTCAGCGTTTTCGGCACCGTCAGCCACCGTGTTTTGCCGGAATTTGATCATTTTTGACCCAAGTAGAATTGATCTATATCCAATAAGGTGATCCTTAAGCTCGTTTAATCTCCTGATTTGTTCTAGATCTAGATTCAAACGGCTCAAACGACGCCCCGGGGCTTTAGTGTCGGGTTCTGTGGCGTTGGGTCAGCAGAAATAAAAAATATTCTACCTTCGGTTGATCGCGGTTCAGAAGATTGAGCGGTGCAGAGAGCGTTTGACTTAAGTGTGTCTTTTTGAGTGTGTAGGCTAAAGTGATGAATGAATGTAGATGAAAGGGTTGTAGGGTTTTACGAGTATTTATACCTTAAGCCCATTACCACACAAGTCCATGATCTATTCTAAGTCCATCTATATTAAGCTTACCATCATTTATTTATTATTTTATTATTTAATGTGTCGGATGTTACATTTTTTTAAAAAGATTCTTTTTTGCGGTCCAAAATGGTTTTCAAAGTTCTAAATTTCAAAATGGTTCTCACATTATATATATATAGGGGGCGGTTCACACGAGAAGTGAACTTATAGAGAGAAGTGCGAGAAGTGAATCTCAACCGTTAGTTATGAAAATCAATTGTTGTTTGTACACGATGGTAGTTTTGTAAATATTGTGAACCTTTAAAACAAATTTTATGAAAGAAAAGGGCATGAATGACTTTTGTGTAGCTTAAAATATGTTATGTCTTAAAAGCTCCTAGTTTCACTCCAAAACTTATCCCGGATCCTCGTTCCACGAAATCCCACTTGAATAGTTGATGTGATACCCGTAATCGAGAAGGTTTTAGGCGTTTGATTGAGTTATTGTTACTATAAAAAGCAGGCGTACATCTTTGAGTTCCACAAATTGTTTTTTAGGGCTAATTGGTGGTTTTCTGTGGTCCGACATTAAGTGGAAGCAAGAAGCAAAAATTGAAGGTATGTTGCCTAAATTGTGTTGTGTGTTGTGATTGAAAGGTACTGGTAAGGTGAATAGTGCATGGTAGTAGAAGTAATTGATGTTTTACATACAGATTAGACGTCGATGAGTTAGGTAGTGTAGATTATTGAAACAGTTTAATTTTCCAAAAATTATGGTAAAAACACTAATGAATTGTTGTGTTGTTATTGTTTTAAAAAGATTCAAAATAGGTATTTGTGTTGGGTTGTAAATGGTAGATGTAGTGGTTTGTTTTGAAAAGGTGTAGCTTTAATTATTTTTCCTTGTAATGTATGTACAACATGTTGGATAGTGTAGTTGTTATTAAGACATGGGTAGACAAAGGTTGCAAACTCATGTTTTGATTGTGTAGATGTTAAAATCTCAGGGTTATTAATTGGTGTTAGTGCTTGTAGATATATTTTTTATAGAAATGCATGTGATTTTTATGATTCTTATATGAGTAGTACATTGTCGTGTTTGTTTGGGTGTCGAGTTAAATTTCTGGTTACGTAGTATATTTAGTTTGTTGTTTTATTTAGTTTTATAGTTAGTAGTATTATAAGATTTAGGAATGCTGTATGACTTTAATGGCGTACACATGGTACACATTCTGAGTGAGGTGAGACAGTCCATTAAATTACGTTGTTATTGGTTTTTACCAGAAGCATTAACACTTTCATTTTAATTGAAATTGTAGGTGAAAACCGAAAATGCATAAGTTGATAATGTCCAGGGGTAAGGTTTATTCATGCGTTAAAAATATTGTGTTGTATTTGAATGTTAAGTGTTGTGACATATTGGTAATTGGTTGATGATTGTGTTGAATAGGGAGGAAAAGTGAAAGGATCGCGAAGAAAACTAGTTTTTCAAGGTTTGTTAATGATATATCAAATTCGGTTGATGTGGATACTGAAGACGAAAGTACCCATACAAGTATTGGTGCGTGTGTTTCTGTTACATTTATGTCGTAAGGTTTGTTGTTTTGAACTTCTCTAATGGTAGCGATGTATGTAGCAGATGTTCATAGCAGGTGTATTACAGAAACCATGAAGGAAGGTCTAATGTCACTGGTTAAGAAGAAACACAGAAGTAATTAGGTTTCGTTTTAGTTTGTTATAGAGGTAATTAGTTCCAATAAATCTGTGTGTTGTTGTTAATGAATGTTGATGCTAAATGTAGGGGATTTACAAGATGGTGAAGGGGGATCAACTATAGGTGTTGGGTCATCATCCAAATTAATGGACGTTGATGATGACTTTGTTAATGAGCAGTCTGAAGTAATGGTGGGTGATGCGGTAACAGTAAGACACAAGAAAGAGAAGTTCAAGAGAAAGCCTAAGTATGATGCGTACGATCTTCCAAGTCTGAGGACAAGGTCATCGCCAAATTCATTGTGTAATGCAATAAAAAAGTTGTCTGATGGGCAGAAGGAGTGCGTAACAAAGATGGGGTTTGGTAAGTTGCTATCGTTGGCAGTTGATGAAATCGTTGGTCACTTAGGTTATTATGTTGTCGATAATCTTGATACTACGAAAATGACACTAAAATTAAAGGAAGGTGGAGTAAGGGTAATTAAGAGAGGCATTCATCGATTGGTGGGGTACCAGACGTGGGGGTTGTCATTGAGAAGTGTGATGATGCAAAATCAGATCAAATCGTAAGTAAAGCATGTAAAGCGGTTCACGGGAAAGGTGAGTTGAGCCCCCCCAGATATAACTAGAAGACTACAAACATATGATCAAGCTGATTGGATGTTTAAGGTTGATTTTGCGATGGTTCTAACCACGATAGTCGAATGCTCTGGAAACGGGAGATGTCTAAATTCGTATCTGGCATTTTTAAAGAGGTTCTTGATTTCAACAAGATATATTGGTGTGAGGCTGTGTACCGTAGCTTAAGAGATTGCTCCGACAAATGGAAGCATGATGATCAAAAGAACTTCCTGGGGCCGCTAACAATACTTGTTGTAAGTTATATATGCTCTTAATTAATTTTGTTTGTAAAATAAAGTATGATATTTGTGTAGTTGATTTGAATGAGAGTGTTTTTTTATAATAAGATAGTGTAGGAAGTTAAACTGGTAATCTTAGATAGGATACAAGGCAACATTTTGTTTTTGATCTATTAGAGAAAATGTCATGAAATATGTACCAAGAAATTGTGATGTAATGAATTGGTGTGATTATAAATAATTAGGTGAGTGTTTTATGTTCGCAGTTGTATTATGTTGAGTCGGCAACAAGCGACAACATACCAGCACACTATAAAGAAATTGGTTTGCGGGATGGACGTATGACAAGTTGAAGGAAATATAGCATATCAAAATTGTCGGTGGTAGGTTTGGGCGCATTGCGATCATAGATGTTGATGTGGAAGGACCCGAAGTTAGTGCTAAAAAAAGAGTTAACCAGAGTAATAAACAATCAGGCACATCGGGGGATTTAAAGGTAAGAAATACATACGCGTGTTATATGATTCTGTATTATGTTTGTGTAGCGTGTGAATATGAAGATAATGTGTGACGTACATTTATTTGTTGATGTAGGACAAGTTGAAACGTTCGGAGGAGCTGTTGATGTTGATTTACCAGTACAACGAAGCATTTGAAAAATTAATTAAGGAATCATTAACTGAGTATCCCGGTGACGGTGGGTTAAAAGAAGTTGCTTACAAGTTCAATAGACTTATTCGAACAGATTGTGAATGGAAATCAGCTGTGACTTTAGCAGGAGGAAAATATTTGGTGGTGGTTTGGAGTAAATAAGTTGAAAAATAGAGGGGTAGCGTAGAGAAGGATAAGGATGCGGATAATCTTCAAAATAGTAAGGGTAAGCCGGTAGTTGATGTTGGAGAGAAACGTAAAGGAGAACGTGTTTAGTGTAAGCAACTAAGGTTTGAAGACTCTATTTTGAAAGCAGTCAATGATATAAGAGGCATCCAAGATGGTGATGTAGATGAACCAGAAGGTGATGGCTCACAGTTTTGGAATGATCCGGAAGTTCTGAAACAGTTGTGCGATAGTGCAGACAAGTTGTTTGGTAGTCAAAGTGAAAGGGGAAGTACGTTTGTGGAAGTGGAACATGAAGGGACAGAAGTTTGTGCTGAGCTGTCGTTTAGTTTATGACTGACACAAGACCTAGAAGAATATGTTTTGAAGACACCGAGCACGACAAACGGGCCCGTTGATACAAGCGTAGGTGGTGTCCAGTTCAATACACCACCGATTGAGGTGAACCAAAGTAGGGATGACATACTGCTTAATTTGTTGGGAATGAAAATGAGCAGAAAAGATAAAGTTATGCAAAGGGATAAAAGAAAAGCACGTGTAAGTTACCGTTTTACCTCCCCGTATACGTACTGGTCAGTGGACATTAAAAAGAAAGAAGAGCGAGCAGAAAGAGACGTTTGGATTCATATTCATAGAACAAAGGGACATGCAATGTAAGTATGTTTTTTAGTTCATATTAATTTCTATTAAAAATATGTAATTACTTAACAATTGTTAATTTGATATCATTGCAGGGAAACTATTTTTATGTCAAACGAGGGTGTGGCTAGTACGCGAGGTGATTTTGAGAGCCTACAGCCCGACATGGTAATTAGAAGCAACGTCATATCATGTTTGTCAGTGGTGTTGAATGATGCAGAGGCAAAAAAGAGTGGGCGATCAGCGTATCGGTTGTATCTTGAACTCACTAATCTTGTAAGTATTTTTGGAGTATGTATTCGAATGCAAGTAAGCGTGAGTGGTAGTAGTTGTGTAGGGATCATAATATGAAACAAGTATGCAAATAGAACCATATATGTTTAAACTAGTTTGGTAGTGATTGATGTTTGTTAAAGACGATTAGATTTGTGTACGGTTAGTCCCGAGGTTGTTGATGCAGAACATGTAAATGCATAGTACAAAAAGAAGAATATTGTTGATGTGTGAGTTGGTTTAGGATGTTGTGTAGGTTAGTTTTCATGGGTAATAAAACAATGTGTTTCAACATTTTGGGTGGGTCTAAGTTTCACGAGACGTAGGTGTAAACCGTCGGTCCATGATTTTTGCATTGAATTATTCATTTTTTGTGATTTGGTTGTTGACATATTATTTGTTAAATACAGAATGAAAGTCCGATACCTTTGAAAGATTTCACGTTCACCACCGGTGTGAGCATGTTGAAGCAGATTATTAGCCGTGCAGTGAAGAAGAATGTGAATAACATCAAGTTAGCACAATATGACATGTTTTTCGTGCTGATTTTGTTTGGTGATCACTACTGTTTGGTGTGCTTTGATGTGAGGAATCTGTCACTTGATGTGTTAGACAGTGTTGATAAATCAAAAAACTAAGCGTAGGTCGAGAGCCGAGAAGAAGATGGATGATGAATATGTTAGTGTTTACATGAGTAAAGTCACGAAACTGGTAAGTACAATCTAATGTAAGCTTTTGAAATTAGGATGTTAACGTTTTGAAATTAGTATATTTGTAGTAGTGTAGCGGGTTGAGTTAGGATGCTAAAATTTAGAAATTCTATTGTAAATGACGATTGATGGATGCAAAAGGAGATTTTTGTTAGTTATCTACAATTGGTTAATCATCCAAACGCGATTGCAATTTAGGAGGTGGAACCAAAATGGCTGCAACTAAAATGTATAATATAAAGTTTTGAAGAGTCTGGGTTGTCTAAGGTGCTACTCAGCTTAAGGACCAAGAACACAACAAAAATTCTAATTGCGGGCATAAACACCCTCAAAAATAAAATCCAGGAAGAAGTGATGAAGGGAGGATGACTTTGGTCCTTTATATCTTATATTTTAGTGTTGTCTTTATGTTTTGGTAGTATCTAAACTTTAGTTTTTTTTGGTAGAAACGTTGTTATGTTATGATATAATGTATGTTGGCTTTTTATAATCTAATGATGTGGTTGGTTGCGTTTGACAATATTAATGTGAAAGGTCTTGCGTTTGGTTATGGAGTTAAGTTATTATAAATACATTTTGATGGGTTACATATGTAAACTTTTGTATGTGCGTGGTTATAAGTTAACGTTACTGGTAATGGGTACGTGTGTTGATGTGCCTTATAATAATAATAAGAGGGGGTTTATTGTATGATAGCATTCATGGAGTTGGTTCCTCTGTATGCTCTACAACTTAAAATTGGAAAACATGGGAAACTTGATCCAATTTCATTCGATTGAGGTGATAATTGTTAAACTTGACAATTTCATTAGATTATTAATAATTTAGCTATTTAATAATAGTTATTTCAAAACAAACATATTCAATGTATATGTTACACCGTTGTAAGAAGCTCCGGTCTAATAAACAACAAGTTAGCACGATACTATAAAACTCGACAATTCCTACCGTAAATATTAAGTGGTCAAGTTTATGTATAATGCTACAAAACGTGGGAAAACTAGTCTAATAGTTGGACACATATGCTTATGTAAATACGCGTGTGCACGTAGATACGTTTGATAAATACGTGCATGAAGGTACCTAAAAAGGTGCGTTATTAACTTAGATACATATACATAAATTGTGAACTACAGATGTAAATCTGATGGTAAAGTAGTCTCGTTAGTAAGTTAATTGGGTAGATACGTATGTATGTACAGTATGTAGAATAAATAAGTAGGTGCATACATGCATGCACATCGGATCGTACCTACATACGCACAAACATACATACGTACATACATACATGCATACATGTGGACATACGTACATACATGCGTACAAGCATACGTGCATACATACATACGTATGCTTGTACATAAGTTCGTACGTCCATCATGCACACAAACAAACATACGTCACATACATGCATACACAAAGATATACATACGTATGTCGGAGATGCATACACATATATATCTACGTACAAACGTGATTACATACGTCCGTACGTCCGAACATGCATAGAAACATGCATACGTATGTCCATGCATACGCATATACGTACGTACCCAGCACGTGCGTACAAATATCCCTACGTACCTACATATATACCTACGTACATACACACATTAATATGTACCCACATACATATGTATGTACGTAAACACATACGTGTATACGTACACATGCACATACATATACCCATGTATAGAAACATACACACTTGAATACATACATACATACGCGTATAGACCAAAACATACAACCAAAACAAACGCTTATTTGGTTAGATGCAGTGTTGGACACATAACGTCATGCATACTTTCAAACATAAACACGTATCTACATATACAAAAAAAAAACAAATAATTTTCATTAATGTAGTTGGACATCCGTAACTAGTCAAGCAAATGATACACAAAAAGTGGAAACAATCATATGAATGATAAGATAATTAAAAACCTCATGGAATAAAAAAAAATATTATTCATAAACACAATGTGACTTTGGGGAACATGTAACCGAAAAAAATGAAGAAAACAATTTTAGTCATCATAACTTGAATCGGTATCATGGGTTTCATCAGATTCTTTGGTTTCGACGCTTTCATATGAATCCCTGGCCTCACCGCTTTCATCATATCCTACAGTTTGCTTAGCCCTCACAGTAGTTTTGTCTTTTTGCAATTGCTTCTTGTCTTTTCGCCGTTGATCCGTCTTCTTTTCGCCTTCGTTCCTTTTCCATCATAATTATCGTATGGTTACGGAAGTCATGACCACGGATGTGGTTGTTACAATTTTTACAGTTGCTCTTTGGTTTCTTTCTTTTCTTCTTGGCTTCCTCCCCAGGACTTGACTTGCGCTTGCGAGAATGACAACCCTTATTTCTTATCCTAATGGGGGCAGTAATTGTGATAGTTTCTGGTATCTTGTATCCAATCAAATCTTGAATTATCGTGGAGTTGTTGTTATAAGACGGTTCAGTAGGGATATTTTACCATATTGTATCCTTCAAATGTTCCATTTGGTTGACCAAATTTTGTAGAATTTCCGTGTTACCTTGCGCACGGCCCGCGCACTGATTGGCTAAAGATAGAAACTGTTGCCTTAGTTTTGTCTGTCATCTGGAGGAACACCATACCTGGATTCAATCTTGAAAACTGATGATGGTAAAACGTCACTCCTCCAACGTGTGGGGATGTATTTTTCATGGATTTGATCAATTAGCTCAACTTGGAATACACAAAAAATGTGTCTACTTAGGTAGCCAATGCGAGTGAAACTCCTACAAGAACATGTAAATGTATTATCGGTTGGATTGTGAGTCTCCTGTAGCATAATTTAGAAAGGTTCATTAGTTAGTAACATCAATGCATATAAAAAATAAGAATAAATGATGTTACGTGGTAAAAGATAAACCTTAAATTCGCCGACGAAACCATTCCTTTTATCTTTATGATTGATAAAGTGAATGTGTAGTCCGTCTTGCGACTCGAGTCGATCACGCACACAATGATAAAGGCCTTTAAGAATATCTTTTTAAACCTCTTTAAAAATTTTTACTGTGTATACATACGAATCCTGGCGTTCAATTGGCAGACATGTATCTATAGGTGGTGACGCTGTTGTAGTATCATATTGCAAATCTCGTTGAACGTGTCGTTGAGCATTCAAAGCCTTTTCGAAGCAGTTCATGAATTGAACAAGATTGTTGCCTTGGCTAGAATATACTTTGAACTGTGAATTTGAACTCTCACATCTGGAGGTAGTTTTCATCAAACAACACATGGGCAACTCGGAGCCCATTGATGCCGGATTGCATACATGTCTTGTAACTATTTGGTTTCGCCTAAGTTCAACTCTTCAATCAAATCATGCCATCTAGATTCAAATGTCTCTGGTTTGATGAATACATTCCAAACCAGTTTATTAACACGACCCTTGATTTCTTCATTAAGATTCAGCTCACCCTTAAGCTAACAATGTAAAAAAATAGGTGTTTAAAATAAATGAGAAGTTACTGGTGGGGTTTAGCACTGAGTTATAAGGTACACACAACAACAAAACATAATGTAATATAAACGTGTAGTAAGTACATGGGACCATTGTGTCGAAATTCACTTGTAATGCACACATTATAAGGGATATTTGGCCAATAAATACAAACATAATATAACAACTATGCGTGTGTATTATTATGAAAGTAGGATGCATACCTTAACAAGAATTTTGTTAGTTACGTGCCACATACACAACTTATGTGTTGATTTGGTCATTACGTTTAATACCGCTTGCTTCATAGCTGGGTCCTAGTCAGTCAATACCAACCTTGGTTGCTTCCCATGAGCTTGTAGGAATGTATTTAATAACCACTGGTACGATTCAATTGTCTTATTATGGATCAAGCCAGCACCAAATGTAACACACTTATTGTGGCAATCGACGCCGGTGAAAGGAACAAAGATCATGGAATGGCTATTAGAAATATAAAGTATTATAAAACAATAATAAAACAGTAAGAAAACAAGCTATTTTAAAACATAATAATAAGATCGTGATCTGTTTGTTGAGTCCGTGGCGTCGAAAGCTAAGACCTCACCAAACATAGTGTAGTTTGATCTAGATATATCGTAGGACAGAAAAGTGAACATAGTACACCGTCAACTGCTTTGTACTGGAAGAAAAAAATTCTCCAAATGACAGATATTGTAGTCAAGCTTATCTACCACCATTTGAGCATCCACATCACCAATAACATACCTAACATTCCGAACATGGTTCTTGAAATCATTTTTTGAACATGTAACCAAGTGTTGATCGCCCTTCAACGATGACTGCACGCGGTGAGCAATGATGGGAACAAAAACCCATAGTTTGAAGACCATGAATAAAATCCTTGTCTGAAAATTGTAATTGTCGTCTTCCTCTTGTAAGTTCCATATTGTAATCACTAACAAGTTCGTGATTGTGGGTCTCTACAAAATGATATATCTCGAAACCTTGGTCACCTGGTAAAACTTTAAGTCTGATACACGCATTGCAACATGTAACCTTTATATTCGTGTTGCATCGCTTGGTAAGAGGACGATGATGTGACCATGGTATTGTAACATCCTGCTTTTGTTAATATTAAATAAAATAAATTCCGTTTACTTACGGGTGTGTTTATATTTAGTCAAGATTAAATAAAATATTAGAGTGTGGCTTGGACCTTAAAAGATGGAATAAGAGATGGTGATGGGCCTCAGGTCCATGGGCTTAAGGGAGTATAAATACCACTTAAACCCTAAACTTTTCCATTTTCATCAATCTCTACACCATAGAATACAACTTCAAAGACACATACAAACACCCTCCTATATCCCGAACCAAGATCCGAAGGTAAGAACCCGGGCTTGTTAGTGTAGAGCATCGTAACAAGCCAAAACCGACATCAAGACTTAATCGTCTTCATAAATCGATTCGTATAAAAGTATGTTTTACAAGGAAACACTTTTTCGGTTCATTTAGGATTCCCATATTTGTACAAATGATAAAGATTAATCAAACGCAATATTTTCAAGGAAGTTCATTACCGATTGATAGGGTAATTATTTGTATAAATAACCGGGTTCTTGTATTGATCAGTCGCACCATTAAAACACGAATGTTTGGCTGATTGGATGTTTGGGGTTTATTAGAGCTGCGATTATGAGGCTAACGATGCCAATTTTATGTTGTTTCATGGTGATTTGGGGTCTAATCACAAATCCCGTTCAGTTGAGTGTTTAGTGTTCTTACCAATTTTGACATTGACATCTGAGTCAAAGATTTGGATAAGAGCTAATGCTCATTCGTCATGATTGAACGAATCGCTGAGCAATCATACCGAATGTGAATGCATGCGTAACGAATGAGCCTTTCATTCGTCTCCAAGAAAGCACGAATGGCCTTAGTCATTCGCTATACACTCATTAAGACTCAGATCAAGCTATTCATCATAACGAATGGGACCATTCGTCATAACGAATGGTATAACGTATGATGTATACTCAGAATGAAGCTTTCATAATGAATCAAACCATTCGTTATAACGAATGAGTCATTCGTCATAGCGAATGTGATAGCGAATGATGCTTAACCAGAACCCATTCGTCATAAAAAATGAGTTAGCGAATAAAATAATAATTTAAGAATTCTAGTGAAATTTATGTAAGGACTATTAATGAAAATAAAATTTTAAGCTCGACCCAGCCAGGGGCTCTGCCCCTTGGACCCTGCATAGGGGTTGCCGCCCTAGACCCCGCTTCCAAGGGCAGCCCCCATTCGTTGAGGGTTATATTAAACTAGAAATACGATATAGGTAGGGATAATTAATTGATACGTGTAATTATTATAAAGTTAGCCACGCCCAGTTAAAGAAAGGAGTTACCATTAACTCGGAAAGGAACCGAGCTCAGGTGAATTTCTACACCTCTTCCTTGTTATGTTTTCGGGGCTGTGTGCATACTCAATGTGAATGTTAATACACTTACCTTAAGTGGTAAGTGTTTGCTATGATGATTGATGTGATAATATGGTATGAATGTTATGAATGAATGCTTGTTGGTGCGTGAACGATCTTAGGATATTGCACGTATCGTCCGAGAAAGTAATGTGTAGTATGTTTAATATGAGATAAGTATGTATGAAAGTACGTAATGAAATGAGTATGTACGAAAGTATATTTATATAAGGAAAGTCATGTATGGTTATCAGATGGATGGAGTGTATGTTTAAAAGAGAACAAACCCTAATAATATCTGCGAATCTAGGGAACATACTCTAATAATATCTGCGAATGTTGAGGACAAACCCTAATAATATCTGCGAAGATTATAGGGCGAAATGCTCTTTAAAATGTATACATACATACACACACACAGATATATATATATATATATATATATATATATATATATATATATATATATATATATATATATATATATATAAAGCAAGGTTAAAATAAGAAGTAAAATTATCATAAGAAGTGTAAGAAGTGGTTTTTACCCTAAAAAAATAAAACACACCGAACAAAAAACACACCGAACTAACAAAATAAAACACACCGAACAAAAAAAACACTAACAATATCCACCATCAGATGATCAAATCCAACGCCCGATATTACTTCTCACACTTCTTACAAATAACTCACTTCTTATTCTAACCTCACCCTATATATATATGTGTGTGTGTGTGTGTGCATGTTTAAGATAAAGCTCGATTTCACATGTAAAAAAATAATATATATATGGGCATGTTTAATATATATATGGGCATATTTAAGAGTGGGGAACTGAGAAACTCTTCTTTTTACATGTAAAAAAAATAATATAAAGCTCGATTTCACATGTAAATAATTAATTTTAACATAAACTTTTTGCTTATAACTACATTTAGAAGACATTCCAATAAAAGCTATGAATCTTGTAATTTTTTTTACGTTTTTTTAACTGAAAATTAAAAAACAAAGAAAAAAAATTCTTTTTTAAAATAACTTCTACATGTGTTTATATATAAAAAGCTTTTGAAAAGATGATGTAAAAATGTATTTTTTATTTATGAAAAATAATTTATTTTAGTATTTTTCACATGTAAAATGAAGAGTTTTACATGTAAATTGAAGAGTTCCCCAATTTTTTTTGAGTTATTTTTTGAACCTGTCCATAATATATATATATATATATATATATATATATATATATATATGATTTGGATCAAATACAAATGAAATTAATGAGTAATTATGTAATTACTCTACTTTTATATATAATTACTCTATTTGATTCTCACGTTTAGCACGTTAATTTTATTTGTACGTTAACTTTCCCCTGTATATATATATATATATATTTATTTATTTATTTAAAAGCACTATAGTTGCTCGCTACATTCTCTCAAGTCACTAGATACTTTATTTGTAAATGGAGCTTTGTCATGCATTTGACACAAATTCACGGGTATGGGTCTCACCAAACCTAGATAGCTCTTAAACGAGTTATAACATCTCATTATACTAAAAATTAATCTCAAAAATATTTTATATGAAAATCCTATATAAAATAGGGATATACTAAATATTAATATTCGATTAAAAAAATAAGCGGGTTATGGGTCTCACTAAACCCAGCTAGCTTTTAAACCGGTTATAACATCTCATTTATTTGTGAAACATTTTCATCATCAAATATAAGTATCTTAACTTCCATACAAAATATAAAAATAAAAATAAAATTAAAATCCAAAAAAATATATAAACACTAGAAACAAATAATGTAAAACAATCCCATAATACGAGATTAGGTGGGGTAAAAGCTAGTGTGTGTGTGTATATATATATTTATAGGGGAATGATCAAGAGAGAACTCATTGTTAGGGAGAGAACTAGAGAGCTCCAAAGTATGGGGTTATTTTTGTAAAAATACCCCAATTACATCTTAACATACCGACGGCCTCCCGTGTATGACCTTCCATTATGTGACCTTCTGTACGAAAGACTCTCCCCAAAATTCTATAGATTTTGAATAGTCACACCTGTAGATCATGAATCGCTACAACTTGATGATTAAGTAACCTAAATCATCAAATATATTTAACGTAAATCCTTTGTTCGTGCGTAGTTATGCATATACAGTCGTTAGTTGTCTCTTCATCGCTGATTCCAATCATTGAACACGACATCTGAAGGTATTTTTGAATTCAAACTTTTATCTTCCCTAATCATATGTGTTTTTACTGATATTCATTGTGTTTCCTATTAAACTAATTATGTATTGCTTTATATGCACGTTCTAAAAGTAATAATGACTCTATAATTCCATAATTTAGGGATTATAGGTCAAGAATGACCATAATTAGGTGATTCTAGGTCAAAATTGACCAAAATTAGGTGATTTTTGATCAAAAAGGTTATTACTTAAGGGAAAACCATAATTTGTTTGCTTCATGTATTGTTTGACGTTTAATTAATTAGCCACACGTCAATACATTCTTATAACATATATGAGTATTACAAAGGGGTAATAATGTGTAATTCAGAGTACTACATATATGTACTACTAAAAACATTACGTTATGTAATACTGTTAGCATTACATATATGTAATAATACGAGAAATATCATAATACGCATTAGTACATTGTTATATATGTGTAATGATGGGTATTACACCGACTGACCATTTTTAAAAATCATAACACGATAATCGGAATTACCGAATTGCCACAAACCACCATGATTTCGGTTTGTAAATAAGGAGTGCAACCGTTAATTAGGTTACGTTTGACCGCTTAAGGTGTCGGTCGTATGACAATTGTGTTCCACTTTAGCCTATAAGATCGAGTACCTTGGTTAAGTTATCCTCCAGGTAAGGAATAGCGAACCTCGGGTTCTCGGAACTGTTTTGCCAAGGCCTGGCTCATTTTTCTCTCCCCCTTCCAGTTACTACAAGAACTCGTAATACTACTTAGCCCTAAGGTGAAAGAGTAAAAACAAAACTAGGGAATTCTTAAGGAATTTCCCAACAATAAAAGGCAATCTACTAATTTAAATAAATAAAATTGTTTTTGAGGATGAAGCATTGTAACATCCTGAAACTTCTATAAATAATATTTAATATATTAATTTCGTCGGAGGAAATTAATTTGAGTAACTATAGATTAAATAAAATAATGGACTTAGACAGGAAGGATGGGCCTAAGGTCCATGGGCTAAGGGTATAAATACCCTAAAACCCTAACCTTTCCATCTATCTCTTTCATTTTACACCTTAGCCTACACCATAAAAAACACACTCTTAAGCCAAACACTCTCTACTCTATTCTATTCAACTATCCAAGACCAACCAAAGGGAAGAAATAATTTATATCAGCTGACCCAACCTATTTTAAACTGATACCGCAACCCTTTGATGCCGTATTAGCAATTTGGATCTAGATATAGCTTTATTCGGGTGTTTAATCAACCAAAAACGAGCTTAATGGCCACCTTAGCTCAGATCTGGACACCCTGAAGCTACCCAAACCATAAACGATCAAACCCCGATCAACCATGGTGGTCAACAGTGGTTGCCGGCACCGGAATAAAAGAAAAAGCCCAAAAACGCGAATATTGGAGCTGAACCAGACTTATACGGGCGTATAAGTATATACGCCGTATAAGTATAGGCAACGTATAAGATGAATAGACCGTATAAGTATATGTATGGGCGTATATGTATGTAGGTGTATGTGTATATGTGTAAGCCGTATATGTATATGCAATACGTATATGTATTTTGCGTATATGTATATGTAATGCTCGTATATGTATATAAATGTATATGTATATATGTAACATATACGTATGCATGCACCGTGTATGCGTGTAAAGGTATATGTATATATGTAGGGTATATGTATGACTTATGCGCCAAGACAACTTATATGCCAGTAGTAACTTACCTTATACGCCAAAGAATGACATATACGCTGGACAACTTATATGCCAGTAGTAACTTATACGCCAATATGGACTTATACGTTAAAGATGATTTTCCAAATAAACGAAAGATAAACGGCATATACGTATGTAAACGATAGATGTGGACTTATATAATGATTAAGATAAGAATAATCAAATAATTAATATTGAAAGGTTACACTTAAAATGAAGATTTGATTTGATTAAATAATTAAACTTCAGCTTAACCCCAGCCAGTGGCTCTGCCCCTTGGACCTGCTAGGGGCTGCTACCCATATAACCCCGCTGCCAGGGGCGTTGCCCCCGGACCCCCTAGATAGGGGTTACAATAACCTAGGAATATGATATATTAGGAGTAATTAAGTGATGCTTGCTAATTGATACACATTTAGCCGTGCACAACTCAAGAAGGGCATTACCATAAATTCAGAAAGAAATCGCTTGCATGTGAGTTTCTAGCCCCATTTCCTTGTTATGTTTCTAGGGCTCTGTGCATACTCTATGTGATTAGTTAATACACTTACCTTTAGTGGTAAGTGTATGATATATGAATAATGTATGAATGTTATATAAATATGGTATGAATGATCTATGAATGATTTAGGAAATGTTAAGAGTACATATATATGAAAGTAATGAATGAATGTAGAAAGGTATGGTTGCATGGAACGAAGGGTACCAGACCCTCATAATATCCGAGGATGGAGGGTACCGGACCCTAATAATATCCGAGGTATGTAGGGCGAAATGCTTTTTTATAATGTAAGAATAGTTATGGACGTAGGTGTATGTTAAAGAAAGAATGAACATATGTACATATGGAAGAATGATAAAAAAGTTAAGTATGTAATACGTACCTTTGGGCACGTATATGTGTATGTAAGTATGCTATCTAATTAACTAGAACTCACTCAGCGTAGCTGACTTTTAGTATGCACGCATGTAAATAGACTGGAGTAGCTAGCTTGAGGGAGACACATGGAAGAAACTGAGGAAGCTGGCATCATAAGACTTCTCATGATGTTTAAATAAGGTATTTTTATGTTACGTTTTTAAAGACAAGTTTGAATGTTATGTAAAGAATTATTGAAGTTTTATTTATTCCGCAAAAGTTTAATTTAACTCTGATATTTAGAATTATGTTTATGAGTAAATTCAACGCCAATGTAGGGCACCGAGAACGGTGTCTTACAAGCATAGCCTTGGAGTTGTGCATGTTCATGATAATGTAAATAAGAAAGTAATTTATTAATTAACTAGGTAAGCTGTAAACACATACTAGCACACATAAGGTAATCAAATAAGCACGTATGAGGTCCTAAGCATGCTACTAGGGCACCACAAATGACCTATCTTAAAAACTTCAGCTCTGATACCAATCTGTCACATCCCAACCTACGGCGGAAATGTCGGAGTGCGAATCATTGTTTCACAGCTTACAAGGTAATATCATGCAGTTTAAAATGTGACAATATCTAATTAATCATTTTAAATAACCAAATAATTCATACAAAATATCCAAAGGAAAAATACACAATCAATCCAAAACAAACAAAATCTTGTCTTTTTATTATCTTAACTTAAGCAGTCTCTCCGTGATCTTCTTTAACTTCAATTCATATGTTAACCTGCAATTGCGTACAAAATAACATAAACTTTGTCAACACGGGGTTGAGTGAGAAAAATCATCAGTTTCCATATAATAATAATTAATAATAAGCAGAACCGTTATTGTAAATGTATGACAACCAAATCACGAGAAAATAAAGGTGTTGTTTAACCGTTGCAAAAGAATCGTGCGTAGGCTACTAAGACGGTCGTATGATCATACTATAATGAGATTATGATGGACCTCTCTGAATGTGATAAATAAACAATGAGCAAGTAGACAAGTAACATTTAGTCATTCAATTGCACACAAACAATAAATACAGTTCGCGATGAGAATAATATGTAATATAAAAGTAGGATTTAGGTACGCAAAAGTCCCCAACACGTTTAAAAGATTTTAAAAAGAGGGGATGATCTTCTCACCTTGTCACGGATTAATGAGGATGGGTTAATGAGAGAATTATGACACACAATTAACTTTTTGAGATGCGCCGACAATATACCCTAGCTGTTAAAGATAACATAAATTAATTATAAATGAAAGACTCATGATGAATTTGGATTTTGATAAAGTTTGAGTAGGTTTGTAATTAGATCTGATTATTCTTATTATTATTATCGTTAGTATTATTGTTATTGTGTTTGTTATATAAAATATTAATTGTTTATAATTAATTATTACATATAATACACACACACATACATATATATATATATATATATATTACTGGAAAAGTTAACGAAAAAATTATGTATTTTCGGTTCGTTAATCGGGTTGTAAATTATTATTATCGTATTAGTTATGCGTACGTACGTATGTATGTATGTATGTATATTTATATATAGATTAATTAAAAAGCAAAAGTTCAAACAAGAAAATTGTGAACCCGATATGAAGTAATAATATCAATTGATTAAGAAATATAAAAAATATAATAACTTAAAAACCGGGCTAGGTTTATCAAAATAGCATTTAAATAATGTTTAATATGCGTATTATAAGAAAAAATATATAAAAGAAATAAATTCTAAAAATAAACTTTTAAAAATCGGGCCTGGGGACTCGAACCCATTCCCCAGGACGATTCAGAATTTTAAGCAATATGCACCGCCACTAGGGCATGTGTCTAACTCGTTAAAGATACTAGATAAATTAAATATATACCCAGACTTGATTTTTCCCCAAATCAAATAAACCCTATAAATCAAATCGGGTTAATTGGAAGTTGTTTGAAGAAATTGATTTGGGGTTTTCGTTTATTAGATAAAAACGGACTAGAACCATATTATTATTATTATTATTATTATTATTATTATTATTATTATTATTATTATTATTATTATTATTATTATTATTATTATTATTATTATTATTATTACCAAAAACGATCACGAATTGATGGTGAACGAAGAACACGAAACTTGCGGCCAACTTGGACTCAAAACAGGGTGCTAGGCTGCTTCTACATCGCGAGGTTAAGATGAGGGTGTGCAATAGATTAATTGAATTATTAACAATTCTTTATAGCAGATTACGAGTTCATAAAATCGGTTTTGTTAAACTCTAGGAACTGAATCAATTCATGATCTTTTTCCCTAATTGTGGTGTCGGTATAACGTGTTTTAGGTAGCTAAAAGATTTAGTAGGATTAATTTTGGTTATAACCCGAGAATTGAGGCTCAAGAAACAAAGAGGGGGGGGGGGATGATGAATACGGTAACATATATTTTTTTTCCTTTTTTTCTAATTAGTCGGGTGTTTAATGGGAACCACAAATTGTTAACAAACAAGGGTATTTCTAGAATTTTACAATCGTACTATCCACACCTGGGTTGTTTGTACCACAATTGTGCATAGAAGATGTGATTTTCTACCGGTTAACCTATATTACATAAAAAATGTGTTTTCAATTGCTTACCTTGTCTCTCATATGGTCTATTTCCACTCTTTAAGTCATGTTTATAGTTTAAATTTACAGCTAAAAGTGCTTGGTTGATCAGGTGCTGATTTGGCTACCACATATTTGTTTAGCTGCTACATATCTGTTGGATTATAGACATTTTCAGAAAATGTCAAAAAGCCTAAAAGGGTAGACATAAATGTCGATCATGCATTTAAACTATCCAAGTTTTGGATAAAGGAAAACCTAAACATAAGGGAAGATTTGGAGATAGAAAAAATTGAGGATAATTCTTTCTAAGACAAACATACACGAAAATCAAGCGTTGGAGAAGGCATATTAACCTGACGAATTCAGCGAGAAATAGACGTGGTTGATTTATCGACGAGGACTACATTTGTTTTGTTTAAGCATTGTACTAGAATGATGATTCATCAGGTAATAAATGCTTTGGTCATTATGTTTGTATATCATATATGTATTCTATGTTTTTACTACATACGTTTATTGGTTGTTTTACTCGCATTTTTAACAACATGTACATTCACTTCGTAATATACATCTTTCGTTCAACATAATATATATGTAATGTATGTTTGTATTTCATATATGTATTACATGCATTTATACACATATGAATATGAGTTTTAACCGTAACAGTCATCTACAAATTTCATACATCAAATACCACATAAATATACTATAGCATTCATATTCAAAATCACATGTTCTAACAAATGATACACAAAATGCATCATACAAGTACAATAACAAGGTAAAACTACTAAAAAGATACCCTTTAAACTAGTCCCATTTTTGGATCTTCCATTTATGTTTTTTCTTGCATCTTCTATAACATGTTGCTTGCATACATTGACATCTGAAAGCAAACTACTAATGGAACAGAATATTCTAAATTTCTTTAACTATTCAACTTTCTATTGTCACCATCGATGAAACGCAATAAAAAAAACTTCATTCTTATTATTGAAACATTCCATGTGCCTCATAGCAAGCACTCCACAATATGTGAAGATGTCATTTTCCTATTGAAAACAAAAGTAATGCATCAGAAATTAACATTGCATACATGCAATACAACATAATTCATATTCATCTAATAGTTGATAACTGCATATATATAATACAACATATAATAACAATGCATAAATGTAATATAACATATTTCATATGCATGCAATATTTAAGCACTACATATATGTAATACTACATAGCTATAGTATCTGATAACTGCATATATGTAATACCACTTAAGATACACCACATATATTCAAAACTAATAAACACATCACGTTAACATGATAGTTTAAGCATATTACTCGTATACAATATAACTATACATATCATTTACATTTATGTTTACATTAACATTACTACTTTCACCACTACATATATGCAATATAACTAAAATATGAAGTACATCATTTATGCATTACATAAATGTAATTCATCAACATTGCATATACATAGAGTATAATATCATTGCATTCATGTAATGCATCAACATTAAACAAATGGTCTAACATTCTAATCACATTTTTCATATGCGTTACATGGTGTTCAACAGTATATTCGTGTAATATAACAAAATAATTATGCAATAAGATACATCATTCTTGTATACTAGTCTAAATGTTAATATAGGGTAGCATATACATCTCATTCTCTTATTATCATCACAAATGGGCATAATATCTGTAACATGTATTGCATATGTATATTGTAACTACAAAAACGTGCTAACATTCTCATTGCAATTTTTTTATGCATTACATGATATTTAATAGTACATATGTGCAATATAACTAAAATATTACGTTGAAAATACATCATTCATGCATTACACTTATGTAATATTATGCTATTATCAATTTATGACACTAAATATACAAATCGTTCATAACTTCTGTCAATGTACAAAGTAATTTTCGTCTACAATATGTTCTTCGCTAAAACGAAAAGAAAAAAACAGAATCGATACCAAATACGCCTACTCAGCACTAATAATATGTGAAATCAACCATATGACTGTTTACCTACTAATGTTCTTCTGAATCATGCTTGATTCTATTGCCGATTGTATGATTTTTGAAAACCCTAGATCTTTGTTCATCAGGAGAAAATTGCAGAGTGAAGAAGGAGTACAAGTTGTCATGATTGTTTACCTGTTAATGTTCTTCTAATTCTTGCTTGATTTTATAATCGACTGTTCGATTTTTGAAAACCCTAGATCTTCGTTCATGAGCGAATTGTAGATGAAGGAGCAGAGGGGAAACAAATAAGACGCTATCTAGTGTGCTTTTTTCTTAATCCCAATTTTATCCATTATTCACTTAAAACCCCATGTTCTTTTGTTTTTCCATCTATTTGTTTTTAACCCTTGATTAATTAAAATCAATAGTATATAGAGGAGTTCTCTAGTTTTTTCTTTAAGATGAGGCAATATTGTGCTACAAATCACTACACCTTAAAATGAAAATAGCCTCCCTTGCTGACATGACGCCAGGTATCAAAAATCGCCCCCAATGTAGCCCCTCCACTACATATAGCCTAAAATTCACTATAATCATTTAATACCATATTAATATGGCATAAGGAGAATAAACTGGAAAAGGAAAAAGAAAAAAGAAATAGTAATTCTATCAAACATCATGGAAGTTAAAATTCAAATCGAGCATAAAATTTATGCCAACTAAATTAACATCAATAGAAGGTAGCTTTGGTTAGTAGAAATAAACTCACCTTCGAATGCAAAAAGATCATATTTAGGGGGTGTTTGGAATTACTTATTTTACCTCCTTATAACTTTTCCCATAAGTTAATAAGTTACAACTTTATAAATTATTAACTTATCCCCTCACAATAACACACAATACCTACCACCCTTTAACCTTTTAAAAGTTAATAGGTCATAAGTTGTTTAATTAAATAAGCAATCCAAAAATCACCATTGACAAAATGATCTCTCTTTTGCCTTAATTTCTTTTGTTGATTTGGTTTGTGTTAAACCCTTCAAACATTTTAATCGGCCCTACATCAGTCCACCTCACTTGAAAAGAACTCGACCCCAAGTTCTTAACATAAAAGTTGGTTTCAGCTATGTAATGTTTGAAAACATTTGCATCATTGAACATTTTGGATATATACATAGTATATATAGAAACATGACATGAGCATCGTCGTTTAACTTCTATATGATCATGTATGGATGATGCTTCTTTTGACTTAGCTAATTGTATATGTCAATCAGGAGTTGCTTCTTATGTACTACCTCATGGGTGGCATATACCTTTGGTTAATGGTGCTCTTTGTGCACCTTCGAGGAAGAAAGTACGGTAGTAGAGAAGGAGTTGTGTTAGGAAATGTACTTTTGGGAAGAAGGTTATGTCTTTCCTTCACGCACCTTCCCATTCCCGCCGATCGACGTATGAACTTGTTATTCGAGTTATTGGTCACTTATCATTATAATCTTGATGAAGTGAATACATACAATGCATGTCACAATTCGCTAACCT
The DNA here is from genome assembly GCF_021521415.1 of Bidens hawaiensis. Classification (NCBI taxonomy): domain Eukaryota; kingdom Viridiplantae; phylum Streptophyta; class Magnoliopsida; order Asterales; family Asteraceae; genus Bidens; species Bidens hawaiensis. The sequence continues at coordinate 1,444,802 of NW_027491297.1, read as the reverse complement.
CATGCCCATTGCCCCATGTCCATCAAGACAGTACTGTTGGACATCTTCATCAGTGGCCATCGAGATGCTAACAAGCTCTAGTACCTATTGGCGTAGATTGGATATGATAAAACCAGAGTTAGTCTCACAAGGATGTAACAGAAAATTTAATTTGATAATGATGAATAAAAGATGCCGGTTACAATTATCTAAAGCCTCTTAAGTAGGCATGGAAAAAAGAAATTCGAAAAGGAAAAGATAAACTAGTTCTATTAAGTAATTTGGAAATTGAAATTCAAATAAAACACAAACTTTATCGTAAAATAGACCAGATTTGTCCCTTTAAAAGCTTACTTGGCGACGTAAGATGTTCAACTTCAGCAGGAAGAAGCTCCTACTTTCCAGCAACCAAATCCTTCTTTTCAACAGCTACATTGGTCGAATCTGCATCAATAGAAGGTAAATTTTTGGTTGGGCAGAAAGAAGCTTACCTTCGTATGCAAGAAATTCATCTTTCCAGGCAAGAAGCACGCTCCTAGGTTGTTATGTTTATTTGGTCTCTGCCAAAATCTTCATATTCTAGGATCGGTACTGTATCAAGGACCACCCTCTGATTGTTAAACAGGTAATCATAGAAATACATGTTATATTACTACCATGTGTGAATATGAAAGGTTGTATGTGGTATGCTTAAGTAGAGAGTGTGTCACCCTCTATCTTATATTACAAGGAACATGTTAGAGCCAAATCTAGTGGGCTAAGTGTTGGGGTGTATTAGGGTTTAATTCAAAATTGATTTACTTTACGCATAATCCTCGTAAAAAGGTTGGTTAAGATAAGATGTCAACAAGGATAATCAATCAATCTATAAGTAGGGTATAGAGAAGGTGGGATGTATGCACACCGTACCTCTATCCAAAGGGATAAAGTCTAAAATTCATATGTATGAGGCAATATAAAGGAAATCAAAGTTATATAATTAATAATAGCCCATAAAATAATAGTAATAATAAATGAAAAGAATATACCACTATGGTGTGTGACCAAAATAAGGTAAATAGAAGCCCCTAAGGTATTCCTTTCTCCCTAAAAATCCTTAACTTTAGTTCTACTTCTCCAAGAATTCATATCCTCAACCATGTACTCGGGGAGGTTTAGATCTATCAAATCATGTCTAATCCTCTCATCCCAAGTCAATTTAGGTCGTCCTCTACCTCTCCTCCCCTCTATAGTAATGTTTTCTACGGATCTAACAGGATTCGTCGTCTGTCTTCTCTTCACATGTCCAAACCATCTCAATCTCCACTCTCTTATCTTGTCTGATATATTCGCTACCCTAATCTCTCCCGAAACACAACGTTTCTTATTCAGTTTAACCTTGTGTGCCCACACATCCAGCGTAGCATTCTCATTTCTGCTACCTCCATCTTTCGCACTTGTGCCTTCTTGATGGCCCAACAATATGTTCCATATACCATTGCAGGTCTAACTGCAACCCTATAAAATTTTCCTTTTAGTTTTGTTGGGAAACTCTTATTGCACAATATACCTATGGCTGCTTTCCATCTACACCATCCTACCTAAACTCGATGGGTCACATCAATATCAATTTCCCCATCGCTCTGAACAAATGATCCTAGATACTTGAACTTCATTTCCTGCGGAACCACCTGCCCTTCAATGGTGATCTGTGCGTCCTCATTGTCATTTACCCCACCAAAATCACAGTGAATGTACTTCGTCTTAGAGTGACTATTACTTAAACCTTTTGTCTCTAAGGTTGTTTGCCACCCCTCTAGCCTTATGTTTAGATCTTGTTTTCTCTCAGTAAGTAACACAATATCGTCTGCGAACTTCATGCACCATGGGAGCGTCCCCTGACCCTGGACTCAACACTGACCCCGGGTGAAGACCTACCTCTATGGGAAAGAAATCAGTATCCCCCACGGGTGCACACACACTTGTTGCACTCATGGTATACATATCCATAATTATCTCTATATATTTCCTCGTGACTCCTCTACCCTCCAAGCACTCCCAAAGCACATGTCGTGGCACACTGTCGTAGGCCTTTTTTAGGTCAATAAACACTATATGCAGGTCACGCTTCTTCTCCCTATACTTTTTCATCAGTCTTCTTATAAGGTGTATTGCCTCTGTGGTGGAACGCCCCGGAATGAAGCCAAATTGGTTCACCGTAACCTGAGTTTCCGTCTAAGTCTAACCTCAATCGCTCATTCCAGATAGGAACTACAACGCTGCTCCTCCACTGGTCGGGCATCTTACCAGATTTGAGGATAATATTGAACAGAGTAGTTAACCACATGACTACTTCCTCTCCTAGACACTTCCACACCTCGATGGGTATGTTGTCTTGGCCAACCGCCTTAGCCCTTCCCATCCCCTAAGTGCAGTCTGCACCTCTTCTTGTGTGATCCGTCGGCAGTAGCAGTTATTCGGTTGTTGTCGTTGGAAGGTTGTGTTATCATATTCTTCTTGGTAAGCTCTCAATTGTTAAAAAGATTATGGAAGAAGGTTTGCCGTCTTAGCTTGATGTATCCAGCTCCATGACCAGTACATGCCCATCTGTATCCTTTATGAACTTCACAGACCATTGATTTTGTCTTCTATGCTCCCTGGCTTTGGTAGTCTTAAACATAGCATGTTCCCCCTATTTTGTTTCTAAACATTCATACATCCAGTTATAGGCCGTGTTCTTTTCTTCCGCCACTACCTTCTTCGCCTCTCTCTTGGCCGTTTTGTAGGTCTCCCTCAATTCCACTCGATCCTCCTCATTCGTGCACCTCATAAGCTCCCTAAAACATCCTTGTTTGTCCCTTATCTTGTCTTGTACGACCTTATTCCACCACAAGACTCCTTATGCCCACCTGTCTTTCCTGTTGTGACCCCGAGAGTCTCCTTTGCTACTAGAATGATCTTTGTCGCCATAGCTTCCCATATATGAGTTGAGTCCTATTTAGTAAAGCCCGTGTCTTTCCTCTCAACCAAGTTAACATGTCAAAATTAGTTCAGGTAACAAGTTAAAATGGCTCGGGGTCAAAACATGTTAGAATTATAATAGGTACGAATCTAAACATGATGTTTTATTTTTATTTAATGGCTATTTTAAGGTTGCAAGTTATAATAGTGAGTTTATGTGACTCGTATATAATTTATGTAAACCCAAAATAATTTGTGCTATGTGCTTAAATCTATAATATATATAAACGAAAACATAAAAATCCTACGTGTCGCGATGTGGTCGCTCCCTTTTTTAGGAGTCATTAGATTTGCTTGATTTTTAAATGGAAGCTTCTTATGCATTTGACCCGAATTCATGAGTATGAGTCTTACCAAACCTAGATATTCCTTAAACGGGTTATAACATCTCATTAAATTAAAACGAAAACATAAAAATCCTACGTGTCGCGATGTGGTCGCTCCCCCTTTTTTGGGAGTCATCAGATTTGCTTGATTTTTAAATGAAGGCTTCTCATGCATTTGACCTGAATTCACGGGTATGGATCTTACCAAACCTAGATATTTCTTAAACGGGGTATAACATCTCATTAAATTAAAAGTTATTCTTGCCAAATTATTGATGTGAAAATCCTATAAAATAGGATATACTAAAAATTATTATATGATTTTTTTTAAATATGATTTATAATTAAGAAACAATTTTATAGTAAAAAAAAAATAAGCGGGTCTTGGGTCTTACCAAACTAGATAACTTTTAAACCGGGTTATAACATCTTAGTTATTTGTTAAACCTTTTTATTATTAAACTTTAAGTATATTATAAATTTCGTTACAATAAATAAAATTAAACCCATAAAAGTATATAAATATGAAAAACGAGTAATGTAAAACAGCCACTATAATACAGTGGATAAAAACTAATTTATCTATACTCGAATAAAAGTACATGTTCTAAAATAGTTAGATTTGATCAATGTGGTAGCCCCATTTCTTCAATTCAACATACTTAAATTTTCTAGTTCGAATTTTTTTATATTATCACCGTTTAGTTTTTTACTTATATATATATATATATATATATATATTTTGAACGGTCAACAAAACTTTATTTTAGTACAACTGCTAGTCAGAGGAAAGCCACCAAATACACCGCGTAAGACCGAAAAACGTCAAACACAATAAAAGAAGGCAAAAAGCAAAACTCATCTCATCCGCATACAATCAAAAACACACCAAGCCTCCGAAGACAATCCCGTCATCCTCGTACGGTTTTTGACCCACAAAAAACTCATCATCTTTGCTTTTTCAAGAGTCTTTGATACTGAAGGTTTCTTTTGCTTAAAAATCAAATCATTTCGTGTCCGCCAAATTCTCCAAAAAACCGTTGCAATCACCGCATGAAATACCTTTTTACTCTTTCTAAAACCCATTACCGACAAGTGCAAACCCAATAGGTCCTTAATATGAAACGCAAAGAAGGTCATTTACTTGTATTCAATTAAAGTTATGCTTATGCTTAACATATGTTTATGATTTAATTCATTTTCCCTATAAAATTTCTGAATTTATGATAGAGATGAGTTGGTGGTCCTAATATTAATTAAAATTCCATTATATGTGGCAATAAAAGGTCATATTCATCTTATCAATTCTTTAATAAAATTTAAACAATACATTGGTACTGTTCAGACTTTTATACCCAAGATTCCTTAATGGAACGTGTTCTTTGTTTGTCTATGGCACATAACAAACTCGGATTATCATTTAAATTAGGTAGGAAAAAAACCATAAAAACGTGGCATGGCTCAGTTTGGACCTTCTTTAATTTATTATATGAAAATTAAAATAAAGTTCAAGTAAAAAAAAACTTTTATATTTACTACTTTCAATTATCTTTCTGTATAAACAAAAACTAGGTTAGATACCCGTGAGATATACAAGTTAAATAAATAATATTTTTGTTTTAATAAAAGAAAATAAAAATGTATTAAAAAGTAATAAAATTACGAAGATGTATTATAAAAAGATGTATTATAAAGCATTATAGAAAATAAGGAAAATAAATATATTTGTCGAATATTTGGCTGATTTTATATATCAAATTATTTGTCGAACAAATTACAAAGACAATCAAAACGTAATGAAATAAAAACAATAAAATAAATTAAATTTGATAATACATGTGCATTACATAAATATTTAATCTCACGCTGATGGTCAGTTAATTTGTATATCTTTTAGTTTGTTTATTATTTAGTTTTAACTGTTTATTCTAGAACTATCGATACTTCATACGTGTTTTATTGGATTTCAGGTCATAGGCGTTAAGTACTCAGTATGGACCTGTTGTGACACGGAATGAAGACCCGGGATGTCCAGCACGCAAAACGAGAAAAATAATGAAGTTTGCTGTAGCAGAGTCCCATCGCGGTACGCGATGGGCTTGCTAAAGGACCCATCGCGTACCGCGATGGGTTGTAATTTAATGTTGACTTTGTTGGTCAATCGCGGCACGCGATTGGACATGGAAGACCCGTCGCATACCGCGACGGGATGTGCAGACGGGATTTTTTGTTTATAACATCTTTTTCACCAAGAAAAACCCTAACTTCGATTTTGACGACCGAGAGGCGATTCCAGCAGTTCCTATTGGCGATTTCGACTATCCTAGCTCGTGTCAAGACCCTACATATGATTTCTATCATCCGTATCGAAGATTCAATGATGTCTAGACTCGGCTAATCTCCTAAAATCGCACCCGGGATGTATAGTTTTAACCTTTTATAGTTTTTCTCATGTGATTAAGAATACTTATGTTTTGTTATTGATGATTAATATATGATTATTGATGTTTGGTATTTCTGAGTGTTCGGTCGGTTTAGGTTTACGTTGGTCTGAACGATCTGTTACCGGTTGCTAGATAATTAGTCATATAACTATTTGGTTAGATTGAATACGATAAAACATACAATTACCCTTAACTGAGTCACACTGGCAAGGACTGTTTGATAACCTGTGCCGTGTGTAAAGTAATTGTTGATGTCTAAGATTTTGTCTGATTGATCAGTTTTCAGTTAATCGTTAATAATTAAGCTGTTAGTTTGCATGAGATACTGTTGGTTGCTTACTTGAATTCCCGGTTGTGATTTGCTTTGTTAACTGTTTGAAATTCGTTTATTTATTCGTTGATTAGTTCTCTATATTTACTAAAATTGCTTGTGTGATCAGCACTAAAATTCAGTTACTTCATAATATTAAAGTTGCTTACACAAATACATTGACCATATACTCCCTGTGATACGATACCCTACTTGCTCTAACTATTTAGAATAATTAGGTTTTTGATTGACTCAAACGACGGTCATCACACGCTGTTTCTCAATATTTTTTCATATCTTCTTAGCAACTTGCAATTCCAAAACACGTGATCCACTTCTCATGGGCACTAGCCACACATCACATATTGTGTTTTAATCCATATAGATAACATATTACACACAAAACAAGTAAATAAAAACTTAAATTATGTACACGGATAAAAAAATGATTTAATATAAAATCACCTCAAATTGTAATATTGAGGAATCCGCGTAATTCTAGCAGGAGATATACATCAGGAACTAATACCAATTCATACATCTTTCATGACAACTCCAGTTGTTATTCCAGTATGGTTCACTAGATTTGTGAACTTAAGACACGACATGAATCTAACACGAATTTTCCAGGTTTAGGTTTGACATAAACAGGTTCGAGTTAATTTCAAGCTGAACCCCACATTTAGTTAAACAGGTCGTGTTCTGCTTGGACCTGTCACATTTGCATCTTGACTCATTTAACCCATTTACTTTTTATTTTAGACTTTAAAATTATTTTATGTAATAAGCTAAATTGGTTGGATATCTAATATCAATGTTTAAAACGAAAAAGGAAATTGACAAAACTGCCATGCATGGTCATCATTGTGTTGTAATCTTGTTATGATCATGACCTCTGTGATTTCTAAGTATATGCTTTGAATAGTTGCTTCAATTCTTGCCCCATTTATATCTTCAACATATTCAACGATAGATCAGAAGTCATTGATAATGTTTCTATAAATGGTGGGATCGGTTGTAAGAGTAAAATTGAGATTAGATATCTGCAACCATCGTATCATTGAAACAACTCTTAGTTCTCCTGATTCACCTCTAACATAGCACACATGTTGTGAATATGCTCGAATTTATAAGCCATGACATTTTGCAAAAACAAATCAACATGCAAACATGAATTAGTGTATGAAATGGAGCGATTAACAATAAAAATTAAAGATTAGAGAAAGATTCAGTCTTCCGGTAACCTGTATCCTCGAGAATTGTAAACCTGCACAAATACAAACAAGTAAGTAAATTCTAAAATTGAAACCCTAAACCTAGATAATCACATATTAAAACAACTAACCAAGTCTGAATCAGTGAAAGTAAGCAACAAGTGCATACTGAGAATGTAATTTTGAGAATTCGGGCATGGACAGACGATGAGTGGAGAGAGAGAGAGAGAGAGAGAGAGAGAGAGAGAGAGAAGTGTTTGACAAAAATGTTGAAGTCCCCCATTTATACTCTCTGGTTTTGTCCGTATTCTTAGATGTAAATATTTTTTTGTTTAGCACAAGAAAAACATCAAAATAAACAAAATACCTAGATTTTCAAATAATAACCATGCTCAAGTTTAAATCCAACCAAGATTAAAGATTAGTATGCTTGAGATCAAAATCACAAGCAATCAAAGCTTGCTCGGGAAATAAATGTCAATCACACTCAATCTACCTTAAGTAAAAAATAGCAGACTAAGTATAAAATGAAGCTAGCTGATGAGTTGTGTGGTGATGGTAAATATGAAAAGTTGCTAATTTTTTAAAAGGTTTGTTTCACACAATGTCGAGATTTAAACTTATAAAAATTATTTTTATCTTAACTAAACCACACACAAATAGGCAAGTGAACTTATTGTATATGTAGTATATTATGGTTAAGAACCAAGTATCAATCCACGAACACATTTGTTTGATTTTTACTATTAAATCGTTGTATTTATTTTAACCAGAACCAAAAATCATAGTAGTTTTGCTTTGACAGGTAAATTTTTAAAAGAAATTCAAAAGCATAAATTAAAAACAATATTTTTAGGTTTTTATATTTTTATAGAGATGATCAAGGTTAAATGTGTATCGTCTTGGTTAAAACTCTTCTATACTTGGTTTAACAATTAATTTGTAAACATGTGATTTAAACTTTCTTTGGTAATTAAATGTGTGAATAACACCATATTCCTAAGTCATGTTATTCCATGATAACTAAAGAAAGAGATATGCATAACTTTATGATATACACTAAAGCATCATTTTATGTAAGAAAGTTGGTTTATATAAAGTATTCATGAGATACCTTACTTTAAAGATGAGACAACTCCTTAAATTACTAAGTGCATAGTCCTTAATATTTTAGTAAAAAACCTTTATATCATACATAAAATTTTAATTAAGATTAGTTAATTGTAATGGATCAAACTTGAATTAACAAGTATTGACCCACACAACTCTTAAACAATTATTGAACTCATGTTATAACAATCCAAGAGTTGTTTAAATATGTTATTGTTATGGGTCAATTTCTCGACTAAGTTCCGACTAGTATCTTGGACAATATCCTGACATCTGTGATTCTTAATAGGTTCGGCATCCTGAGCCTTGTTATAGTTAAACCAACTTATATGCTTGCGGGTTACTCATTGAATAACAACCTGAAATGGCTAGTAGACTGAGTCTTGCTGGTATTTTAGAGTTTCAGTTGAAGAGCGCGTGGGGAAGAAGAATGGGTCTTGCGACAGTCACATAGCTAGGATTTCCTAATTTGTAGCTTAGTTTGTTATTATTTTTTCTATAAAAGGAGGCTGATGAGAACACTTAGAACACACAACTTTCTGCACCCACAACACTCACTATTGTACTTAGCATATGTTGTCAATCAGTTCATGAGTTGTAACCCATTTTTCATATTAATAAATTGAGGCAGGGGATAATTTTCCCATCTCAAGGTTTTCTTTTCTAAGATCCTCACTGGGATCATAGGTTTTTCCTCGCTATATTGATGTGTTCACATTTACTTTTTATCGCATTTCCTTACCTAATTGTTGAAGACACTCTACCTCACTTAACGAATTTGTTCAATTATTGCTTTTGTAACTTTTGACCAAAACAATTTGGCGCCCACCGTGGGGCAAGAGGTGTTTTTAATACTCAAATCCATATTCATATTCATCCTACACCGTTACCTTTCAAAACGATTCTAAAAAATGGTCTCCTAAACAAAAAGCTACATCTTCATCTATGTCATCCGCAGTTTCTGGAACTGCTCAACCACTTCCTCCTCCACCTACTGTCCAAAGGAAGACCACCAACGCCGACCCTAACATCTCAAAAGCCGGAAGATCAAGCAGCATGCTTATGCCTACAATAAGAACTTCTGCCAGCGTGCTAGTCCAAAAGACCTGGGTATCCCAGCATGAGACCCATCCTTTTTGTCTAACGACGATATTTTGGATGTATTAATGCAGATGAATGACCATATGAAGACTCAGAGCGAACCAACAACTCTGTCATGATGGAGATCTAGGATATTCAGGCACAATGGAAGAGGCCATCAAAGGAATCCTTCACTCCATTGTTGCCGAGGAACCTGAACTTTGATGCGTCAGGATCCCAATGGAATCGTTATGATAACTTCCTTCCCCTTCCCATGCAGTCTACAACGAGAACAAGTGATCCCGTCCAGGCCACCAGGGTCACTCTTACTTGGGAATTCAATGTTTTCTCAGGATCCCCAATTAGGATTCCCGATACTGGTAATGTTAATAATGTTGTTATTCCTATGACTAATCCTGATTCTGTGTAGGATTCCGGTATTAGTCCAATAGTTCAGAATGAGTTGCAGAAACCGAAGGAGTTTATCTCCAACATACCTGGATATTCCAGCCAATTACAGAAGTAGCCCCCAACAGCCACAAGATCTCGAGATTCGTGCCCCCCATATGTGATTCCGAGATCCAGAAATGATTTTAGACTCGAAGCATTAAGTTGTATGATGGAACCACAGTTCCTGGAGAAGATGTCGCCCAATATCGAGAGAGAATGGAGATCAACCCCATACCTCAGAACCTCTAGGAAGCTTGTTTGAGCAAAGGCTTTGGCTCAACCTTGACCGAAGCTGCGTTTGTCCCTCATTTCTCTATTAAATCTTTTTCTCATTTAGTTAATCTATTTAATAACCAATTTTCTTGCAGTAGAAGTTTTGAAAGGTTAACTAATGACTTTTATCGAGTAACATAGGGAAATGATAAACCCCTTAGGGATTTCGTCAGCAAATTCAGTAAGGAAGCTCTATAGCTCCCCAACATGGATGTTGCAACGACTGTGCAAGCTTTCACGATGGGTCTCAAGAAAGATACCTCTTTCTATGAGGATCTTGTCATGAATCCTTGCTGTAATCTAGATAAAACGAGGAACATGGCCTTAAGGTTCATTAGACTGGAAGAGGATAGCATGATTCAGCAAAGGCTGGATGGTTCCAACAACTACAACCATCCGAACAAGAAGTCGGATTCCACATCATCTAAACCGAATCAATCCAAACCGTATTCCAAGAATGATAGGGTCAATGTGGTAAAAGATGTTGAGGATGATAAATCTTATCCTAGATTACATGATTACTTTTTTCAGTTGATATTCCTAGATTCATGTGTGCTATGCAGCATTTAGGTGAAAAGGCAAGATGGCCACTAAAGAACAAGAAAAATACTACCTAGAAGGAAAAATCCAAGTGGTGTTCCTTCCATGAAGATTTCGGTCATGTGACGGAGGAGTGCATTGATCTAGGGAGGGAAAGCAGTTACCTACTCAGAAAAAGTCACTTAAAAGAGTTGCTAGGAAAGAAAAGTAAAAGCCGAGATCCCGAGCAGGATCCTAAAAGGGCGGAATTTCCACCTGCATGCACTCATATTGTGAATGTTATCTTCGGAGGTTCAGACATATGTGGCACGCCCTACTCAGCATCTAAAAGGAATGCCAAAGTAGCCAAAGCAAAAAAGCATGAGGAACCAACCAAGATGATGACGTTGCCCATAGAATACGAAGTCATGTTTGATATTGAAGACATGAACACCGTTAAGGATCCTCATCATGATTGTTTGGTTATAACACTGTATGTTGCTAATTGTTTTGCGCGCTGTATTCCGTGGACAATGGATCTCGGTGAATATCAAACAAATGGAAACTCTGAAGAGGATGAACATTCATGAATCCGAGATTGTATCAAATTCCTCGGTCTTGGTAGGATTCAGCGGGGAAGCCAAGAGTACAGTGGGAGAGATCAAGCTTCCAGTTTATGTTGACGGAGTAAACTCTATCCATAAATTATGTATTATTAATGCATTAACCTCTTTCAGTGTTATCTTTGGCAGGCCCTGGATCCATGATATAAAGGCTTTACATTCAACATATCATCAATGCATCAAAATGCCGATACCTTGGGGGATTGTCAAGATTCAAGGTGACCCGCCAGAGGCTAAAGACCGTTATGCCTCGTTAATCAAACCAATGGCTAAACCAACTAAAGCATAGCAATCAAATAACAAAACAATTGATGTCTTGGAAGTAGCTGAATAAGAGATCAAAGAAGTATGATTAGATGATCAGGCACCTGACATCAAAGTGTGATAGGAACTTGGATTCCTGAAGAAATTGAAGATTAGTTGGTCAAGTTCCTCAGAAGAAAAATATCTACCTTTGCATAGAAACATGAGAACATGACAGGTATTTCTAAAAAATATTATTACTCAAAAATTGGGTTTGAATAAAAGTTTCAGGTCAATTCAACAAAAGAGAAGAAAGTCTGCACCTGACAAAAATGTAATCATCCAATAAGAGGTTTAGAGATTGTTAAAAGCATGGGTGATCAGGGAGGTAAAGTTTCCAAGATGGTTGCCCAACGTGCATGGTAGTTGTCCAGAAAAAGAATGGCAAGTGGAGAGTTTGTGTCAACTATACGGACCTCAACAAAGCTTGCCTCAAAGATCATTTCCCATTGCCACATAGAGACTCCATGGTGGATGCAACTGATGGGCATGAGATGCTGACCATTTTGGACGCCTCTTCGGGATTCTAGCAAATCCAAATGGAACCCTCAAACCAAGAAGAAACGACATTCATGACTCCAATAGGTATATATTGTTACACTACAATGCCTTTTGGTTTAAAAAAATGTTGGTGCCACCTATCAAAGATTGGTAAACTTGATTTTCAAAGAAAAACTGGAGGACACCATGGAAGTCTATATCGATGAAATGCTGGTGAAGTAAAATAAATCTAGGGATCACCTCCGGGATCTTCAAGAAGCCTTTGATATCCTAGAAAATACAACATGAAGTTAAACCCATCCAAGTGTCACTTTGGAGCAGGGGGGGGGGCAAGTTTTTGGGATACATGGTTCCCTAAGGGGAATAGAAGCAAGTCATATTAAATCAAATCCATCGTGAACCTGAAAGCACCTGTCAATGTGAAAGATGTTCAGATATTAACCGGCAAGGTCTCAGCCTTGAATAGGTTTATCTCGAGATCCTAAGAAAGGTGCAAAGAGTTCTATGAGATCCTGAAAATAAACTAGAAGTTTGAATGGGGACAAAAGCATGAGAAGGCGTTGGCGGACTAAAAACAATATCTTTCAACAACACCTTTACTCATGAAGCTTGAAGATGGTGAGCCGTTATTCCTCTATCTGGCGGTATCCCGAGACACTATAAGTGTTGAACTGGTCAAGGATCACGAATGGTAACAACATCCTATCTACTATGTAAGTAAAATTCTGCTTGATGCTGAAGATATTTTCATTTAGAAAAGTTGATTTTAACTTTAGTAATGGCATTTACGAAGTTAAGACATTATTTTGAGTCACATGGTATTTTTGTTAAAACAAATTATCCTATTAAAAATGTTTTCAGAAAACCTGAAATATCTGGTAGGATGGCTAAATGGCCTGTCAAATTGAGTACTTATGATTTAGTATATGAGCCCAGGACAACAATTAAATTCCAAGCTTTAGACGACTTTGTGGCTGATTTTAGTAGAGATATCCAGTAGGAAGCTGACTGGGAAGTTCAATAGCTAGACCAGGATAAGGGTAAGTGGCTGTTATTTACTGATAGAGCCTTAAATGTTAGTGGGGGCAGACTTAGGAATCATCCTGAAATTGCCATAGGGGGACAATAAACCCCATGCAATCAGATATCATTTCCATGCCACCAATAATGATCTGAGTATGAAGCTTTAATTATTAGCATTCAGTTATCCAAGGATTTATAAGTTAAGAATATTCATGTGTTTGTGGATTCCTTATTGCTTGCTAATCACTTCAATGGATCTTATGTTGTTAGAAGTGAGAAACTAACCGAATATCTTTAGATAGTTAGAAATTTGACAGAGAAATTCGATTATTTTATTATTGAGCAGATACCCAGGGATGAAAACGCTGAAGTAGATGCTTTGGCAAATCTTGGATATGCCTTCAAGATCCTGACGGAAATAAAATTTCGATCATACATATCCTAAATCCAGCCACAGAAACACATTCTCTTGATGAAAAGGAAGTAATAAGAGAAGCTAATGAGCGAAATCCCAAGTCATTGAAGTTACGGATTCTGAAGGTACTGCTGATCAAGATCCTCAAGCTAGCTAGGAATTCTAGGTCCAACATATCAAGAATTATCTGCAACACAACGAGATCCTTATGGATAAGAATCCTAAAGCTTTACATATGAAGGTATCCTGGTTCATTATCTTAAACGATATTCTCTATAAGAAATCTCTTGCAGCTCCATACTTGAGATGCCTGGAAGATCCTAATATACAAGAAGTTCTAAAAGATATCCATGAAGGCAACTGTGGGAATCACACTGGGGTCGATCACTGTTCTCTAAAATTCTTAGCAATGGTTACTATTGGCCAACCGTGAGGAAGGATGCAATGGTCTATGCTGTCAAATACATAGCAACATTCTTCATCAACCGCCTGAACCTATCTATCCGATCATACCTCCGTGGCCCTTCATGAAGTGGGGAATGGATATTGTGGGTATACTACCAAAGGCTCCAGGAGGAAAAAGTTTCATGTTAGCAATGATAGATTACTTTTCCAAACGGATTGAAGCAGAAGCATTTGCCCAAGTTAGAGAACAAGAAGTGATATCCTTCATCAATAGGAATATCCAAATGCGTTTCAGAATACCAACCGAGATCATCTGTGACAACGGGTCTCAATTCATTGGCAAAAGAACTACCGAGTTTTGAGCTGCATGGGAGATAAAAATGATCACATCCATGCCATTACACCCTCAAGCCAATGGACAAGCAAAATCTTCAAACAAGATCATCGTCAACAATTTGAAAAAGAAGTTGGGGACAAAGAAATGAAAGTGGGCTGAAGAGCTACCATTCGTATCATGGGCAAATCGAACTACATCATGGAATGAAATAGGGAAAATTTCTTTCTCTTTAGTGTTTGGGACCGAAGCAATGATTCCGATTGAGATGATGATCCCTACTGCAAGATCCTACATCCAGAATCCTGAAACCAACAATCAGGATCTTGCCGATGATTTTGATGTGGTGGAAGATTCTTCAAGCATTTGTTTTGCGGAATACCAACAAATAATCACCAAGTCATAAAACAATAACGTCAGGGTAAGAAGGTTTCAAGTATAGGTATGTTAGTTTTTGAATCCCAACACTGACTTATGCATCGGAGGGGTGTTTTGCAGAATCGGGATCCCGACTAAGAAGTGAATGGATTCCTAGGGGTTTGGCCACCTCTCTAAGTTTAAGGTATAAATCCCATCAATGGTTTAAAGGTTTTCACCTTTCTACGATTTGGGTTTAAACACCTCGCAAGAAGCGCACTTTGTCCACATGTAATTCAAGATAGCGGGATCAGTCCATCTTAATGGTGGCCGGCAATTTCGTTGTTGTTGGTTACATGCTGGATCCTCAAGAATGTTATCAATGGAATAACATGAACATGTTATACAATTTCGTTGTCCCAAGTATTTACACATGGTTTTGGCATTTTCATGTCACTCAAAATTGGCTTGTCCCAAGAAATACACAAGGTTTTGGCATTTTCATGTCACTCATGATTGGCTTTTCCCAAGTATTTAACACTTATTTGTTAACCCAAGATCAAATCTATTTTGGGATTTTCCCCAGGATCTTTATGATCAAACCTAAAGGATTTTACCTAGATCTATATGATCAAACCTATTTTGGGATTTTTCCCTGGATCTTTATGATTGAACCTATTTTGGGAATTTCCCTAGGATCTTTATGATCAAACCAATTTTGGGATTTTCCCTTGGATCTTTATGATCAAACGTATTTAGGGATTTTCCCCAGGATCTTTATGATCAAAGCTATTTAGGGATTTTCCCTAGGATCTTTTTGATCAAATCTCAATTACATATCTTGCAGAATCTTGAGGTTCAACCCAAGATAAAAGTTGTGATAATTGATTGTATTTAAACTTCAAATATCACTAGTGCCTATCCATATAGACCTCATCATATCCAAAATAAATTTTATTACTTATTTATTTTCCTAAGTATGTGGTGAAAAAATTGTTTTTGCGCTTACGATTTTATTCAATCATATAACTCAACAAAAGTTTTTCATAAATATCTTTTGGTATAAAAATAAGATAGACATAATTAGTATCTCTCACTTCGTCCTGAAACCTAGGATCCCTCCATCAAAGATATTAAAAAGTTTTTCCTAAGAACAGTTGAGGCTTCGTCCTGAAACTCAAGATC
Organism: Bidens hawaiensis; assembly: GCF_021521415.1. Lineage (NCBI taxonomy): Eukaryota > Viridiplantae > Streptophyta > Magnoliopsida > Asterales > Asteraceae > Bidens > Bidens hawaiensis. The sequence continues at coordinate 1,428,951 of NW_027491297.1, read as the reverse complement.
CTTCCACCTTAAATTGTGCAAAAGATCACCATCACATGACAAATAAAATTAAATTGTTTATAGTACAATCATATCGAAAGTAAGCAAATAAAAACCATTAGACAAAAATGGGTTCGGTCCTTGTCTTTGATATCCTTAATTGCCCCTCTGAGAAGCCTGCAGCTATCCTAGGCTGCACAACTTTATCACCATCGCCAGTTTCAACCTCAGTATCCCCAGCCTTTTTCTCGGTAGTCTTGCTCATCTCAATAGGATGCTGCTCAAGATCTAAACCTAACTCAGCCCTTAGCTCCCCTTCCCTAATCTTCAGACCTTTGAGATCCTAGGATGCCTTGTCAAACTTAGGGTTCAAGGCCTCCTCCATCAGCATAACTCGGGCATGGCAAATGGAGTGAGCAGAAGGCAATTGAAGATGCATTTAGAAATCCTACAGCTCCTTGGCATGAGCAGCCTTAACCACCTCGAGATCCTTATTCAGCCGGTCACATAGCTCAGACTTCTTTTCAAGACAGATTTAGCCTTGTCGATCTTGGAAAGATCGTCCACCTTCTCCATACAGACCTCAAGCTCCTACACAGTGCTACTATGGATCCTCATGATCTGCTTAAGACCCTGCAAAATACAAACATGTTAGTTTTGAAACTCAATTTATGGTAAAACTAGGAATGGTGGAGATCCATACCTGCTGGAAAATAGGTGGGAGATTTTTGAAAGTCAGAATTTCAGCAATATTACTGACAACTTGAACCCCTTTTCTTTTCTTCGATGAGACCTCAACGGTGACTGGCTCCTTCTGCAAGATCCTCCAACATAAGACCTTGTTTGGCTGAAAGAAAAGAGATCAGGATCAGCATGAATTTAAAAAAGACAGTTCAAAATCCCAAAAGAGATACTTACCAGACATGATTTCTGAGACGTGGCTAGGAGAGGAAGAAATTGGGATTTCAAGACGAAAGATGCTTTCTATGTCTGGGATCCTTAGAACAGCGGTAACCCTCCTGCAAGCCTCTGCTGTTGGTGGTCCAAGATCCTCAAACTTCGGTGTTGTAACAAAAAAGAAAAAGATAAGTATTTACCTTATTTAATAATTTGTTTAAATTCTGTTCAATCTTACCCTTAACAAATCATTGGAATGGAAGACTTTTACCACCCGAGATAGAATCCCTTCAGACAAAAAAGAACTTACTATTCTATTCCACGTCACTTTTTTATGTTTTCAGGATCAGATGAGTCTGGCCAAGGACGATTTGAAACACAAATCTATTGGAGCCGTGGGTTCTCAAGTAATAGACAATGGCTAAATTGGAGATATCAAACTCTAGATTGTGGGTGGTGATAATATGATTCAGCATAAACAGAATCCTTAAAGCCATTGGCATCATTTGGCATAACTCAAGCCGGTGATTTTGAAGAACTTGGAAATAAAAAGCGGGAAAGGATTATCAGGCTAAGAGAAAAAGGAGTGTAAGTGAAGCAAACCCAAGTTTTGGAAATGAGGTCTGATCGCATCTGTTTCTCAAAAGGGCGAAATATGGTTCGCTTATGGAATACCTCTTCGGATTGAAGGTGAGTGATATCACGATCAGTGAAGCTACAATGTTTCAATATTTGGAAAGGCGATTAGCTTCTAGTTGTAACATCCCGTTTCCCGTTCGGTTAATAAAATAATAATAATATTTGATGTTACGAGATGGGCTTGTGGTGGGTTAAGTAAAATGGGTAATGGACTTGGGTTAATAAGGAAAGGAGAAAGACCATGAGCTTAAGCCCATGACCCATGGTATATATACCTTAATTAACCCATAATTCATTCATTCTCATCCATTTCATACACCACCCAAAACACACATTTAAGCTCTTTCTCTCTTTCTCTAGCCATAATAACAAGAAAAAACCGAACATCAATCCGAGGTAACGATAGTATGATATTATATGGATCCTAACCCGCTAAATCTAGTCGCGAAACGACAAACCGACACCCTAAACCGTTAAAGTCACGAGGTCCGGATCGATCATGTATAAACCAATCAAAAGATGAGCTTAGGGGCCACCCTAGCAAAGATCTGGATCGAACGGGACGGAAAACAGTGAAAAACGGTGAAAAAAAAAGTGAGATCTCGTTTTTCCAGCGAGATCCCGGTTTTCCGGCAATGACAACGTCGGAAAGGCAACGTACGAGGAAGGAATGTCAGAGAATGTTTCTGACATTCTCTGACCTAACCCTTATTCGTTAACAAAGAATAACGAATTAACAAGCAATTCATTATGCCCATTCGTTAAGAAGAAATAACAAATTAGCAGCAGTTTGTTAAGCCATTCGTTAAGTAATTCATTAACAGAGAACTGACAAATGGACCCCCAGTTCGTTATACAAGCCAGTTCGTTATTCCTTATAAAGGTCCATTCGTTAAGAAATAACGAGTGGGTCGATTCGTTATGAGAGAACACATTCGTTAAGAAGTAACGAAGGATATCATTCATTAAAGGACTGGATGACGAACTAAAGTTTGAAAGAATGCCAGAAAGGTCCCTTGGCTCAAGATAAAATGGATTAATTACAAAGAAGCCCTCGAACTTTATGAGTAAGCAAATAATATAATAATTAAGAATTCTAATGAAAAATGTGTTAAGACAGTTAATGGTTCTGACCCAGCCAGGGGCTCTGTCCCTTGGACCCTGCTAGGGGCTGCCGCACCTAGAACCCCGCTTCCCGAAGCGCTGCCCCCGGAACCCGTTCGTTGAGTGTTATAATTAAACTAGAAACAAGATTTGGGTAGTGATAATTAATTGATACGTGTAATTGTTATACAGTTAGTCGCGCATAGCTAAATGGTGAACGTAACCACATTCATGTAAGTTTCTAGCCCCATTTCCTTGTTATGTTTTTGGGGCTGTGTGCATACTCAATGTGAACGTTAATACACTTACCTTAAATGGTAAGTGTATGCTATAATGATAGATGTGATAATATGTATGAATGTTATAAATGAATGCTTGTCGGTGCGTGAACGATCTTCGGATATTGAGCGCATCGCTGGGAAATGTGAGTTTTGACAGATGTATGAATGATAATGAATGACTACGAGTATGTTTGAATTATATAGTTAAATGTATGTGTAAAGATGTGTATGTATGGTTGAAAGGAAAGAAGGGATCAGACCCTACTAATATCTGAGATAGAAGGGATCAGGCCCTAATAATATCTGAAATAGAGAAGAGAGGGACCAGACCCTAATAATATCTGAGATAGAGAAGAAAGGGACCAGACTCTACAAATATCTGAGATGGTAAAGATAGTTACGTATGTATTATGAAAGTATGATGATATGAGAAAATGTATGAATGATTGTATGAAAGTATGAAAGAAAGAAAGTATATACATGTACGAATGAAAGAAAGTAACAGGCCAAGTATGTAATATCTATCTTCGGATACGTATAAATTTAAGTAAGTGAACGTATGAATGTATGTCTTGATTAACTAGAACTCACTCAGTGTAGCTGACTTTTAGTATGCTCGCAAGTGAATAGACTAAGACAGCTGGCTTGAGGTGGACACGTGGCATGATCTGAAGAGGCTGGCATCTGAAATACTTGTCATGATGTTTTGATAATATATTTTTATGTTATGTTTTAAAAAGACAAGTTATGAATGTTGTAATGAATGGTTGACCTTTATTATATTATTCCGCGAAAGTTTAATTTAACTCTGATGTTTAGAACTATGTTTATGAGTAAATCCAATGCCAAAGTAGGGCACCGGGACCGAAGCCTTACACTAGTTAAGGAACTCTTTGCTGGAATCCTCATCGGATGATACAGAAGACTAGTTCTCTTCTTCTCCATTAGAGACTATAATTATGGAGGAAAAAAAAGAAACCCTAAGAAAATTAGGAAAGAAGAAAAAGAGAGAAAGAGAATTACCTTGATTCCAGATTTGAGATGAAGATAAATAAGGCTTGAATGGAGTTATTATAGGCACTTATCCCTACATTTAAGATGTGCTGGTTAATTTGCTTGGAAATTTGATCCAAGTTTTTTCACATTAGCTGGGTCGGCGTCATTAAGATAAGAATTAGAAAAAAAAAATACTATCGTTGTAAAGTTTTTTACAGCTGGGGGACAATTGTAATGGGTCAATTTCTCAACTAAGAACCTAACTAGTATCTTGAATGATATACTGAAATCCGGGATCCTTAGAAGATTCGGAATCCTAAGCCTTATTTTATTTAAACAAACTAATATTCTTACAAGTTACTCGTTGAATAACAACTTGAAATGGCTAGTAGACCGAGTCTTGCTGGGAAGAAGAATGGGTCTTGCAACGGTCACATATCTAGGTTTTCCAAATTTGTAGCTTAGTTTGTTATTTCCTCTATCTATAAAAGGAGGCTAATGAGAACACCTAGAACACACAACTTTTTTCACTCACATCACTCATTATCAACATCTCTTCTCAATCAGTTTTCAAGGTGTAACCTGTTTTTTTATTAATAATTTGAGGCAGGGGATAATTTTCCCCTCCCTAGGTTTTTTTTCTGAAGATCTTCACCGAGATCCTAGGTTTTTTCTTGCTATATCGCTGTGTTCACCTTTACTAAGACCATATTTGCTTACCAATTTGTTTAAGAACACTCTACCTCACTTAACGAATTTGTTCAACTATTGTTTCTATAATTTTTTACCAAAACAAGTATGTTGCACACTCACTTGTCAAGTAATTCACCGATTTTAGTAGATTAATATCAACATTCGTTTTCACAACATTGTAAACATTCCCATTTTAAGATTATCAATTACTACTAATACTTCATTTAGTACATGTTAATATTAGGATATATATTTTTTCTCAACCAAGCCCTTACAATAATGGTAGTTCTCGGCTTATCATCATGCTTGGTACTTGGTGTCTCTGTTTTCATTTTATCAAAAAAGGCATCACAAGAGTAGCAGTTCCTCGGCTTATCGTCAAGCTCGACACTTGATGTCTCTTTTAAGGTTCATATTTTATTAACCAAGGCCTCATAAGGGTGGTAGTTCCCAGACTTATCGTCAAGCTCGTTTTAACATTAATTGTGAAGTGATAATTACAACATAATATTTACTTTTTATATACCAATCACATGTTTAACTATTACTAATAAATTTGTTAAGATTCATTATAAACCAAGATGATACTAATAAAGTTTAGCCAATACTAAACATAATGTAATACATCAAATCACTAGATACAAACATGATTAAATTAAAACTATCAAACCAATTTGGATGACTAATCTTTGATGCTAATGACTTCTTTCAAGAGCTCAATCTCCTTGATCTTCAAAGGGTGGATGGATGGGATATAAATAAAAACATTTGAAACTTTAGTAATGGAAATTGATATTTGTATCGTAATAATATACTGATGATCAGACGAAATACTTTCAACATGCTCATCAAGCCAATTTGATGCTTCTTATTATAATATAAATAATAAACCTTTGAAACTTCATTAAGAAAAATTGAGAGTTGTATGAGGGTGTTATCTTCTTGACTTATAGTAGTCTAATAGTTTCTTCTGAGACTGTTGGGATTTTTGAGTGTGTTAACTTTTTGACTTATTGTAGTCTTATACTAGCTTGTGCAGTGATGTGGACTAGAATTCGAGGGTCTAATTGTAAGTGATGAGGTACCAATTTATAAAATTTTGAAAATAAAATAATAGTATATTAATATAATTACAACTATGTAGTGATAATAAAAATAATATATATAATATATAAGATTATATTATAGTATTATATATTAATACATTAATAAAATATTTTAATTATACTATGTGCCACGTATACACTTATACGCCGCGCATAGAGATATTTTTAGGCCTATACATCACGCATAGACCTGTAGGCGGCATATAAAGTCACTTATAAAGTTCAAATCTGTGATGCATTAGTCACATACAAAACGAAAAAACACTAACTATTCACATCACCCCGTTCACGTCAACTACTCGATATCCGACACCCGGCTACAACAATCCGTTCAGATCGGCTACTCGAGATCCGACTCAGAAACAACTGAAAATCTAGCTTGTATAACGCATACAAGCCAATTAGATCATGTTCCTAAGGATCTAGTTCTTTGATATCTTTTGATTGGAGAATCAGGTCTTAACTATGTGTAGTGTGTTTTCTTGAGAGAATTGGACACATTAACGACCCAGATTCAATGATAATGATCATTTGTAAATTCAGAATAAGATTGCAGGGTTTATATATGCAAAGATCCATTCGCTGGCATCCCCCGACGTATGAACTCCATTCGCCTAGCCATTCACTTACAAACCAAGCGAATGGTGTATTAACTAAACGAATGGCCCATACATCTACAACCCAGGCGTATGGCCTACCAAAATCATCATACGGTTACCAACGAGTATGGACAAAACTAAGTCCATTCGCCTACATGCCAGGTGAATGCTCTATTACATAATTACAAAACAATCCCTAGCCTTACAATTTACCAAACACATTACAAAACCAAGACAACACATAAACGCACTAACAAACTCCTCATTGTCTTGAGCTTTGTCCTCAATATTTTCAAGTCCCCTGATATTCCAATTTCCTCCACAATGAATTCCAAACGCAAAACACACACGAATTACATGTTAAAATTTCGTTGCCAAATCAATGTCTTTGTTGTGAGCCAACTGTAACATTAGTTCATTTTCAAACCCAAAAATGCGACCCATTTTTAAGACTTTTATTATTCGAATTTGCACTTATGAATAATGACAACAAATTCTTATTAATTATATTATTTTCTTTATAATTATTTGCATTTAAAGTATCGATTATGTTTATTTAACCTCCTTACACTTTAGTTCATCTTTTGATCAATAAGACGAAGACCATGGACTAGTTTGTAAATATTTAAAATCTCTCTCCCTTTCTCCCTAACCCACCGCCAGCGCCGACATCCTCTTCCACCTTTCCTTTTCTTTTGATTTGACCCAAAATTCATGGGATTTGATTGTTTTGTAGCCAACACGACATCATAGATATGGTAACATTGATCATTTAACAGCTAATTCAAACGAATCAAATCAATTTTGTTAATTTATATACGGACTGATCTTGACCAAAAAACCGTATAAATACACATCAATAATGCAATTAAATTGATCCACACACTCCTTGGAACGATTCTAAGCAAATCCCTAAGTCAATTTCACTTGAAAAACAGGTTTGGTTTCATTTTAATTTAAGTTCTTGATAGTAAAACCCTAGCCTACGTTCTCCTTCAATTCGTGCTTGTAATAGGTAATTGTTGGGTGATTGGGAGACGGATTTTGATGCTTAACAAAAATCCTCTATCAATTTCGATTGGTAGAGGGAAATCATGTATTAATTGAAGGATCTTTGATTTAGGGTTTATAAAGGTTGGATCAATACGTAATTGTTTATAAGTATTTTTGTTTTCATTCTAAAACCATATTAGTCACCAGCTCAGTTGGCTGGTGCATGTTCTTTAAGTGTGTGAACCGGCCTAGGGCGAGGGTTCGATTCCCCTAGATCCGTTTTCGTGTTTTTTATTATAATTTTATTTTATTTTATTTTAAATAATTTAACTAAGATCTTTAGGAAACTAATAATAGATTCTCACTCGTTTAACGGACCGAACCCCAAACTTTAAAAATAATCTTTCCGTTAACGTTCCATATATGTATATAATATATATTTATATACAATCTTATCCTTATATTATCTCTTGAATAAATATCAAATATATTTTCTTAGGAATAGTTAAATTAATAATACTTTAAATTTACATTTTATTTCTATCATATTAAAAAAAGAATTTACTTAAAATTTGGAACGATCCTAAATCTGTTTTAAATCCCAAATGCGAATGTCTTGTTTTTTTATCCTTGTCAATATATTTACTTCGAACATACTTTTAAATTAGGACAAATTGTCGAGAGTTACTCGCGTGACCAATCAATTTGCGTAAACCGTCAACTCATTAGCGTACCCCTTATTTCATTTGAGTTTACATACCACCTTTTCATCTTTCTTACACTTTTTGGGGTAGCATGTATACCTTATTTACATTACTTATGTTTTTTTACTGCATCTATTCAAACAATTCAATTTAGGTTTATGTGTGATGATTGCATGATCTATGCCTATGCTTTATGTGCTTAAGTGTTTATTTTATGGTTGGTGGTTGGTATCCCATCCTCATCTATCCTCGTCTAGTATGATCATACGCTTACCCAAGTACGTTGATTTTGTATCATTTGGAACGGGTCCACTTCTATTTAGTTTTTTACATTTTCATAAGAATTGATTCTTAATGTTCACCATTTACATATGAATTGCGACTTACATATATATATATATATACTTATATGCGTGTATATATATATACTAAACTTATGTATTTTCACCAACATTCGTGTTGACAAACTCTATTTTTATATATGCTACAGGTACAAGTAGTTGATATTATTCACGATCGAAGACATTAGTTTGATCTTAGGATATTTACTCAAAAATATAAGTGTAATAAACGTAGTTGATTTCATTTTTTTTTTAATTTTGTACTTGTTATTAATGAACTGAATGGTTATCATCGTTTTAATTAGTGTCTTTTGAGCTACTGTCTGATCAATACATTATGCCCCAGTATGTTTCGTCGCTTTAGGTCAGGGTGTAACAGCCACCTGATCAGATTCTTATATAACACATGCATATCATCCTTAGATAAATTGATCTTCCACATAGAATCAAAACCTCGAATAAACTTCACATTATCTTTCGATCCCAACACAATAACTGCTTCACCAGTCTTCTCATCATAATGCCACCTATTGAATTCCTTGTAAAATGTTTTAGGCATTATATTCAAAGGAATCTTCTTCATGAAGGGATGCGGCTTAACCATAAGAAATATCTTCAAAAATCCGGTACGCGGGTCGGTTTTCGGAAGCTTGTGTGTCTGGTGGGAACTTGTGGTTAGAAGAATTTGCATCCATGTTCGACCTCATAAACTAGATGACTATGAAACCATCTCAACAACTCAACGTTTTCGCGGTTTGTGAAAGGTTGGTATGCCAATGTCCACACATCCCAACTCGGAATAGTAAGAATATCAGTGAATCTCGAAATACAGAATGTCGTTCTCCCACTTCACAATACAAACTTTCAAATCTGGCTCATACATCCATGACACAATATCACCCTTAGAATTATTACATTCAAATACTTAAGTCTTCTGCTTGTCTGACAACTTTGCTCTGGCATGCATATAATACTGCACTTGAGCTCTTCTAACTGTCTCTAGCTATTTGTTGAACTTTATCGAAATATAGTCAAAACATAGGAGATCCAGAAGGCTTGGCCTCAAGTGGAACCCTATCTTTATATTTCACAGCTCTTTCATTCGGTAACTTTTCCTCGGCCTCTTTAACGACTTCATTAGTGAAGAAGGGAATTCCTTCACCAACGTTGTTGTTCATATACAAATATGGATATTCCTCAGTCGTGACATCTTCAATTTCAACCTCATCATAATGCATATTGCCAGCTGGAATATCCTGACCGACATCCTCATCAAAAGAGTCTTCAACCTCCACATATTCTCCTCTCACTAGCTTCTTTACCTCTTTTTCATTCATCTCAAATAACATCATGATCTGCTACTTTGACAAACGGTGGCTCACAAACTTGCCCTATTCAATATCATTAGCGTTAACTCGAGTATGAATCAACATGGCCTCATCAGCAAACATAATCTTCTTCACTTTTAAAGTATTGACCGGTTGTGCTTCAGTAGAACTCTTGTGTACCACTATATCTTTGCCCGATGACTCACTCAAAGCAATAGAAGAACCAGTTGTTGAAAAACCTGGTTTCTTGTCAAATTGGCCTTTCTCGGGGTTATTTTCATGATCTTTGTTCTTCAACTTTCTTAGTTCGTCATCATTTCTATGAAGTTGAAGAAACAAATCACCGTGGTCTTTAATTGTCTCCCCATGAGAAGCAACCAACTTCTTCAGTTCCTTATTCTCAAGATACAAAAACCTCATGCATTGAATCATCTTTGTCTGTTCAGTCTTCATCTCATCATGCTGTAAACGATCTGCATTCATCAGAGTAGCTTGGAGATGGACCAGATTCAGAAAAATAAAGCATTTGTTGTCGCACAAGAAAAGAAGTGAAATCAGTACGAATAGAAAGAAACGGCCCTTGAGGCCAAGTAAAGCTCAGCACATGTGTAGGAGAACCAACAGTACCCGTAGTAATTGTTGTAACTGACACAGTTGTTGGAGAATGAGAGATTGGAGTTGTAGCTTGTTGAAGAGTCGTCTACTGGAACAAGGAAAAATGAGGATCCGTAGATGTTGCAGTAACTAGTATAAGTACAGGATTGGCTTGTGCAGCTGTTGTAGTCGCCACTTTGGCCAGCTTTGGCTCTTTCTTTGCTGGAATGCTACGAGGAACATCTGGAACATATGGTTCAGGGTTCTTAAAAATCACGACCCCTTTACTTCTTTTTTATGATCCACTCTTATCCGGTTTTTCAATCATCACTACCTTACCCTTGTCCTTCCTTCTGCCATTATTACCACCGTCGTTATTATCATCATTACCACCACCAACACCTTCATCTTCTGAATTAGAATCATCATGTCCTCAATGATCATTTGGAGGTGCATCATAGTTTGGAAATTTGGATTGCTCAGATGCCCAATCAATCACTTTTACTTTGGTTTGATTTCTTCAGTTCCCCCCCCCCCCCTATATACCAGCATTCTCTTCATCGTCTCAGTATCATTGGATGCAACATGATAACATTATTCAAAGTAGTCGGGTCTTTGGGAAAGTTAGGTAGCAACTTGTTGATGATCATCTACAAGAACCTTGAATAAGTTAGGAACTTATCTTTCATATCCGTGCAGTTTTCCATCATATGGAAAAGGATCATCCTGAGAAATTGAATGGTATATTGAGGATGAGAACCACCACAACTGATTGTAGCATATCTTGAAATTTATCATACCCTGCGTTTCTCCCACCAAGGCAATGAATCAAGATGTGCATCAAATACTTATACTGCTCACACACAAAGGCCTTGTTATACTGAAACTCGTTCAAATTGCCTTCGTACTTGATTCTTCCAAATAACCCGTGAATCAACTCCTTTACAAAACAATACACATTATTTTCATTGTCATAGAACAATAAAGTCACGAATAATCTAAGGAGTGATAACAATCTCTTTATTTTGTATACTGGCCTTGATACATCTTGTTATATATTCATATCATAATGTGTCCCAGAATGGAGGAATAATATTGTAATAAGCTGGAAAGTTTGTAGAGATAGCTTGATATCTTGATATTTTCAAAAACAAAATAATCCCATCAAATGTTGTATGCTCATCATAATTGTATCCTAAAAATGCAACTATGTTATGGTTGGGATTGACCACCAATTGTACCCATGCACTTTGTTTTCGCTCTTGTATTAGTACTTGTTGCTCTAGAATAATATCGGCCTGATGGATAACTTCTTGTTCCGTTGGCCTTCTGGTACAATATTTTTAGCTTGATGTGCCATTTCTATAAAAATGAGATTATTAGCACTGAAAAACAATAAATAATGACCAAAATACCCTCATTATCTTAATCAAATTAGACAAGAGAAAGGGTTATTCGTTTATCGGAAGCTTCTGTCTAATATGCTTCACCTTAGTAGTGAATGAAGTCTCGTTTTCTTAGGATCACCGGTGTATTATTCATACGCTTACAATATGGTAAACAAAAGTCAACACCTCATAATATAATTCATTCACTTCAAGTAATCGGCGAATGAATACCCATTCTCTAGCATTCAATTCATGAACACCCATGAAATTCATGAACGAATGAAACTCATTCACTGACACAACCATATGCTCAATATTTAAACGTATGAATCCAGCGAATGAATCATATGAATGGAAGATGCACATGTAGCGAAAGAACTTATAACCTGGCTCTAATACCACTTGAGAATCAATCGCTTCTATGGCATAGGAGCCAATTGGATCATGTTCTAAAGGATCTATTTCTTTGATATAAATTTACTAAAGAATCAGATCTTAATTGTCTATAGTGTGTGTGTTCTAGAGAGAATTAGACAAAGTAATAACACAGATTCAATGATAATGATCATTCGTTAATTTAGAATAATATTACAGGGTTTATATAGGCAAAGAGTCATTTGTTGACATCCCCCAGCGAATGGCCTCCATTTGCTTAAAAACCAAGCGAATAGCCTATCAATCAACTAAACGAATGGCCCATACGTCTACAACCCAGGCGTATGGCTTACCAAATCATTATACGGTTAACAACTAAGCATATTGAAAAAACTAAGGTTCATTCACCTACATGCCAAGCAAATGTTCTATTACATAGTTACAAAACAACCTCTAACCTTATAACATTTGACCAAATATTACAAAGACCAAGACGACACATAAACACACTAACAACCACCACCACTCGAGTTCATGTATTCACACATCAAGGTATGTTTGAATCTCGTATTTCACACGCTTATAATTGGGTTTGATTTAGGGCTTTGATTTAGGTTAGATTTAGAGTTTTGATTTATGTTGGATTTCGGTATTGGTGAACAGATTTAAATGGTTTGAATTGAGACGGATCTCCAGATTCGATTTCTGTTGGGTAAGAAAGCAATGTGCCACGTATTAGGCAATGCGCCGCATATTGTGCAATACTCGGCATATTGTTCTTAATATTTTTTATTTAACTATTTATACTTTAATAATATAATCCAATATAATACAATATAATATCATATAATATAATAAAGCATAATAATATAATATTATAATATATATATATATATATATATATATATATATATATATATAATATAACTAGACGGGTGCCCGAGCCATGCAGCGGGAAACGCAGACCTTGGTAATCACGTAATAAGTTTATGGGTGTTTATTGTTCGATTTGAAACCGTGAAACCATTCATCGGTTTGATTTGACGATTGATTTTTTTTCTTTAACTTTTGGCCAGTGGTTTTCAACTTTCAAATATTCTGTCTTGGTTTTCGATGACAAAAAATATTGTTACAAAAGATTTGGCTCATGATTTAATTTAAAACCATAAAACCAGGCCACAAACACACATACATAAATTGTATTATTTTTAACTGAAAAAAAAACTATGCCAATATCATACTCAAATTAAAGATAAAAATATGCTTGTTTATATGTCATAATTTTTTTAAAAAAATATTAAAGTATGAAAAAGTTATTAACGTTTAAAAATTATGGGGGTATTTGGGTTAAAAGCGAAAATTAAAATAAGATATAGGTAAAATATTAAGGGTTATTGTTGTAACTATTTTTTAAATTTAATTATAATTAAGGGGTTGATATTGTAACTATATTAAATAAACGTGAGTTTTAATATGAGAATGACTATTTTGCCCCAATACAAGGTTGTACCATATGTAATATTACTTATGAATCTTTTAATATGAAGTGCCTTAATTTGCCCCTCTTTGCTATATTATATATAGTATAGATACATTAAAACACAATAATATAATATTATATTTTTTTATGTTAGGCTATTGCACTTTCCAATTTGGAGTGCCATGTTGCCTCCACTTTTGTCGGGCTATTTTGTCTTAATCTGGCCCAAGCTGGTTTCAGAGTTTGGCTTAGACATTTCTCCGTGAATCTTGTCATCAGCTGCCACTTGACAGTTGTTGTGCCATTATAAGAGCAGAACTCTTTGTCTAAACATGCAGTGGGACTAAAAAACTGGTGGGCTCGGGATTTAAACTGACGACCTCGCAAAGTCTAGCTCAAATCATTAATTGTCAATATCCTCCAAAGTGCCACAAGTGAGGATAAAATTTGGATTTTCATTGGAGAACTCAAGCCTCCGGTCACTAGCCACAATTGAGGGATATAATATTATATCATATCACATCATATCACATCATAATATACTATACTCTACTATATTAAATTTTAAATATTGATTAAATATATAACTAATTTGTTTTATAAATATAATTTAAAATAAAGATGGTGGACGACCCGATAGCAGAGCACTAGCAGCAGGTCCAACCAGGACTATTATTTGGCGAGGATGAGCCTCTAGTAGACTACCTGCATTTGTAATTTTAGGTTGGGAGCACAGCTTTCCCCCACTTCCCGCAGCTCCTGCAGATGACGTCGCAGGCTAAAACAACCTTATTTTGAACCTTTATAGACGGTTGTGGCGAGAGGCGCCGGATTACGGCATTTAACGGGGTCGACATGCCATGGACCAGATTATTTACCATCCCTCCCCCGCGCACCAGTAGCTCACGCTAGTATTTTACTCTACGTTACATCTCATATATTTTTTTCTTTTCAATTAATTTGTCAAACTCGATTTACCTAACTTCTTATTATTGTTTCAGGCCACATGCGGACCTTGATGAGGCGGTGGTTTCTTTCCGCATGTTCGTGAACAACCATTTCTTGTCGATGTACGAGTTTGCGGTGGCGATTGTGATATGATATGATATATCATTTTGTGGTACAGGTACCTGTATAGGCTATTAGCCAGGTAAGTACTGGGTCGTCATTAGGGGGCAAATCAATTTTAACCTTCGTGACTTTTTTTTTTTTTTGCATTTTCTGCTCCGAACAGGCAGGCCCGAAGGTCGTTGCTCAATGGCTCATACGTCACGCATATTGCGATCAGTTTGGGCCACGCGCTGCGGCTACCTGATCCAAACATTGAGTCAATTGACCCGCGTAACCTGGATCGTACCCGAGCCATCAACATGCAGATCGTTCGGAAGATTGGCGGTCATGACCAAATGATCACTACTCAGGGTCATCTGTTTACGTCCCGTTCCCACTTGTCGAGCCACCACCATTAGGGGCAGCAGAAGTGCATATTAGGATACGGTGGACGACGGTGAGGACAGTGATAAGGTACGTTTTATTATCGTTTAAATTCCTTTGTTTCTTTTTATTATTAACATTAATTTATCGTGTTGATACTAGCCACCTTAGTACCCAAAGAACCTTCTGCATACATATCACTTTGTGCGTTTGGATGCAGCCACTAACGCTCGGTTACAACACTTAGAGCTGGGATATTACAGTTACAGCATCAGGTGGCCTGGGTCATTGAGCCTATGGTTGCCGGCCATCGCAGAGGGGTGTAAATAGGGGTGTTCTTCGGGTTCATTTTTCGAGTGTATGTTTTTCTAGTTTCAAAGTTTTAAATCTTGACCCAAAACCCGAACCATAATCGTCTTCAGTAGCGCGTGATTTGGTTGTTCGATTACGGTTGCTTTTAGTAATAACCGAAAAACATAGTGGCTAAGACTTAGTTTAGTTGGAATGACAACAGTCGATTAGGTCCAGATTATGATAACTTCAGTGGCTAGGACATAGCTTATTATACGTAAAAATATATTAAATTTCAAAACTAAAAGTTTATTCTGGTTTTTTGGGTTGACCCGAAACTTATAAATCATACCCGAGAACCAACCCGAATTACTTCGGTTCGTGTAAGTCTTTTCTCGGGTTGGTTTTTTTGTTCGGGTTTGGGTACAAGTTGGGTTTTGGGTTTCAAACAACGGGACGACGTCGATGCTTATGATTGAGCAGCTGTCTGTCAGACGCAACGATTTTGGTGGTGCAGCCGTTTAGATAGTTTTTTACATTTCTTTCATTTGTACGAACTTGTTGTAATCGTTGTGTATATATATAAATATCGTTTATTTTTATTGTTTCGTTAGAATCTTTTAGTGATTGTTATGCGAAGTCGTTGTAATGGTTATGTACATATATAAAGTATAGCATGATTGTTGAAAACTATCACACCCCAACCTAAGGTGGAAATACCGGAGTGCGAACTGATTGTTCACAGCTTATAAGGTACTATCATGCAATATTAAAGGTGACAATATATAATTATTAAATTAAATAATACAAATATTCCAAACAACCAAAGTACATCATCTTTATAATAAAAAAAAATAATTATTCAAATTAAATATTGATAATTTCTAACTTAATTTCATCACTAAGTTTTCATATTGGAAATTAAATCAAACAAAAACCTGCATATGCGTATAAAATAAAGTAGATTTTTTACCCATAAGGTTGAGTGAGTAAAACATTAGTAAATGTAATTATAATAAAATACAATAATGCCAAACTATCCTTTGTGAGATAAACAATAAAGCCATTGAGCAATTAAGTGTGTCGGTAAAACCATTGTCTTGCGAATGATCATACTACTAATGTGATTATGATGGACCTCTCCGAATGCGATCAAATAAACAACTAAACATGTAGCAAATTAGGCATTTAATTAATATGCACACAAGATTTAACAGTTTGCTAATGTGAATACTAAATAATATGTAAATATGATACGACACGCATACATCCCCCAAAGCATTGAAAATAATAAAAATAGGAATGAATTACTCACCTTATCAAATAAGAAAAAAGGGTAAATGATAAGAAAAATGAAACATCATGCTCTTCGAGAATTATCAACGAAAAATCCTAGTTAAGAATGATAGTGGAGATAGATATGAATTAACGATGGATTCTATACTAGATAGGGATTCGGATTATGGCGATGATTGGTTGTGTTTGCGAAAACACTTATTATATAATTTATTATTATTTTTAAAAATTATCTTTTTTTTACCAAGAGCTAAAATTATATAATATAAATAATATACTCTAAAATATACATAAAATATATTTATAAACAAAATCCTTAAACCAATAATCATAATTTGATAATTTATATAATAATGTTTTCTTTAAATATTTATTTTAAATTAAAAGCACAATTAATATATTTAATATAATTTTATTTGTTAGTGTCTTTATTTTATAAGCATATTATATACATATATATACATATATGCATAGTTTTAACAAAAAAAACGGAAAAAATCAACCTAGAAGTGCCAAAACTTCAAAACTATATTTAATTACCTTTTTTAAATGAATTATATTAGGTTTTAACAATTAAATACATAAACAAAAATAAAATACCCCAAAAAAAGCAGTTTGGAGGCTCGAAACTGCGCCTCCAACCGTTCACATTAACCAAACCATTTTGCACCAGCCAACTGGGTTGGTGTCTAACCTAGTTGTTAGTTAGAAACAATAATTTAAATACACAACCCAGTTCATCCCCAAATCAATATGAACCCTAGAATTGACAATCGACCAAATCATTTGATATTTGGCCGAATTGTCATGGGGTTATTAATAATGGATTAATGATGAGTCAAAATCATACAACAATTACCTTAAACAATTAAGAATTGATGGTAAATTGGATTGAAACAGGGCCGACTTAGACACGAAGTACACACGCTAACACAGATAACTATAATTCAATTGCTTCAAGGGTTTGGTTCGCGAGGCTTGTAAGAAAGTTTACACGAGTTTAATTGAATTTTTATAGATTCCAGATAGTATAACACAAGATAGTATATAACAATGACTTATTTTGAACAACCAAATCGTTTGCTGATCTTATTCTTTAGTTAAATCGTTGGTGTATGTCGTATTTGGTAGATAAACGATTTGCAAAGATCAATTTCAATTCTAATACGAAGATTTAGGATCAAGAAATCAATTACGGGTTTGGAACTGGAGACGGGTAATGGACATGGTTACGGGTTTGGGTTAAGGAATATAATGCTATCTTTAGATTAATTTGCAGATTTTTCCCTGAATTTCATGTGTGGATATAATAGGGGTTAAAACTAAGTTTGGGGTGGATTTTGTATGTAATTAAAATTTATATTGGATAATTAAATAAATATGATAAACAATAATAATAATAACTCGATAAATGCGATATTTAATGACTAAATTACACTAATATAGAAATGGGTCGGGTAACGGCTATCAAGACATTAAACGAAAAGTTCGGATTGTTATTGTATCCCCTACTTTTGAGAATTTCATCCCGAAATTGGAGAATTAGTTGTACCAAAGAGATGATGATACTTTAGTTTCATCTGGTCTTCACGCTCCCAAGTAAACGCTGCGTCTTTTTTAGAATTCCAATGGACTTTAACCAAGGGTCTGCTGCTTCGTTTGGTGACTTTGTCCATTTGGTCAATGATTTCAATGGGTTTTTCAACAAAATGCATGGTCTCATCAATACGAACTTCATAGAGGGCTATGTGGAGATTACCCTTGAAAAGGCATTTCTTGAGGTTCGAAACATTGAACACCGGGTGAACATTGGAGAGTTTGAGTCTATAATCCACAGGACCAACTCTATCAATAATTTCAAAAGGACCAACAAATCGCGGAGCTAGTTTTCCTTTCTTTCCAAATATAACATTCCCTTCCAGGTGGATGATTTGAGCAGAACTCGATCACCAATATTGAATTCGAGAGGTTTCCTTCTCTTATCCACATAACTCTTTTGGCGGCTACGAGCGGCGAGAAGATTTTGACGAAATTAAGCAATACGATCGGTCGTTTCTTGCACTAATTCCGGACCGCTGATTTGAGATTCTCCGACTTCATTCCAATAAATCAGGGAACGACATTTACGACCATAGAGGGCTTGAAAAGGTCTTATAACAATGCTGGAATGAAAACTATTGTTATACGAGAATTCGATGAGAGGTAAATGAGTATCCTAATTGCCCCCAAAGTCGAGGATACAAGAGCGGAGCATGTCTTCTACAGTTTGAACCATACGCTCGGACTGCACATTAGATTGTGGATGATAGGCAGTACTGCGATCCAAACGAGTTCCCAAAGCTGATTGAAGAGATTTCCAAAAGCGAGAAGTAAAACGACCATCTCTATCGGAAATAAGTGTTAACGAAGTTCCATGATGACAAACAATCTTCCCCACATAAATTCACGCCAACTTATCAACAGAATATGTTTCTTTGATGGGTATTAAATGAGCAGATTTAGTCAAACGGTCGATGATCACCCAAATACTATCATGTTGCTTACGAGTCGAATGGAGCTTAGTAATAAAGTCCAGAGCAATACCTTGCCACTTTCCACTCGGGAACGAGATGTTGCTTGAGTAAACCAAAGGGTCGATGATGTTCGACTTTCACTTTAGAGCACGTGAGACATTTTGAGACATGGAGAGCAATGTATTTCTTCATTCTGGGCCACCAATAGATGGAACAAAGATCAGCGTACATATTATCCGCACTAGGATGTATGGAATATCATGACTTATGATCTTCGTCCATAATAAAGTGCGAAGATTGTCACGATTGGGAATCCATATATGATTAAGGAAATAAAGCAGACCATTGTGTTTGGTTTCCAATTGAGTTTCGGCACCACACGACCTCTCGTCATACATATTTCCTTCGGTGACGGATTCGTGTTGGGTGTTTTGAATGCTCTTTTCAAGATCATTTTGGATGAGAATGCAAGCAAGAATAACGAATTTGACTAGCTTCTTACGACTGAGAGCGTCGGCCTCGACGTTTGATTTTCTGGGATGATAACGAATCTCGCATTCTTAATCGCTAAGCAACTCGGCCCATCGACGTTGTCTCATGTTGAGTTCATTTTGATCGAGGATGTGTTGGAGACTCTTATGATCAGTAAACACCAAATATTTCGTACCATATAGATAATGTCTCCAAATTTTCAAGGCAAATACGACAATTCCAAGGTCGAGATCATGCACCATATAATCTTTCTCGTGTACCTTCAGTTTCCTCTAATCATATGCGATAACCTTGCCTCGTTGCATGAGGACACAACCGAGACCTTGGTTAGAAGAGTCATAGAAAATGATGAAGTCTTCATTACATTCGGGAAGAGCAAGAATAAGCGCATTCTAGAGCATGTCCTTAAGGGTTTGAAAGTCTTCTCCTTGCTTTGACCCCTAGACATAAGGTTTACCCTTGTGTGTCAAACCGATGAGGGGGAAATGCAATCTTAGAAAGGTTCCGAATGAAATGACGGTAATATCCCGCAAACCAAGAAAGGATCGGAATTCAGAAGGAGAAGTTGGTGGTTTCCAATTTTTGACGACTTCAATCTTTGAGGGATCAACATGGAAACCTTTGTCGTTGACAATATGGCCAAGAACTGAACTTCGTTAAGCCGAAACTCGCACTTAGTAAATTTGGCGTACAATTGTCCCTTTCGAAGGAGATCAAGACTGGCATGAAGGTGCTCTTTGTGATCATTCTCGGATTTCGAATAAATCAAGATATCATCGATGAAAACAATTATGAACTTGTCTAAGTAGGGTTTACACACACGGTTCATAAGATCCATGAAGATCGCGGGTGCATTGGTTAACCCAAAAGGCATGACACGAAATTCGTAACTCCCATATCGAGTACGAAAAGCGGTCTTAGGGATGTTATCTCCATTAACGCGAAGTTGATGATAAGCCGAAATGAGATCGATCTTCGAGAAGCATACGGCTCCTTGAATGTAACATTCGTTAATTTTCATACCCGAAAACCCGACCCATTTTAAATTTTCGGTTATGTTTACAATTTATATATATCTCAAGTTTCGTTTCATGTATTTTATGCATTTGTAATTGTATTCGTTAAACCGCCCATTTTGTCATTTCAAAGTATTTTTATTTGATGTTCATCATTTATATAATATTCCCTATGATTTAAGTTTATCGATCATTCATTTTCTATTCATGTTAACCTCTGAGATTTAAGTTATTTATTTAAACGAGTTCCAAACTATACGTGTATTATGTGGAAAAAAAAAGAAACTATCCAAGTATATTAACTTTGGTACATTTATATAATATTTCAAAATACAAGGTTTAAATGGTTAATATATTTTAAAAAACTGTTTTAAAATAGCTTGAAACTTGGGGGGGGGGGGCTAATATGTAAATATATTTAAAATATATAATCAATACAGCACAACCCGTCACCCCCCATCCCATACGTTTTTTCGACGCCGTTTCTGGTTTCTGGAATCCGATTCCGATTAGTGGTAACATCCCGAAATTTGAAGTAATAATATTTTATATTAATTTGTTATGACAGAAAAGTTTACTTGAGCTAGTAGGGGGATAATAAAATAATAAAGATAAAAAGATAAGTAGGCTAATTAGATGGAGCTAATTATGGACCAAAAAGGAAAGATGGGTTTTAGGTCCATGGGCTTAAGAGAGTATAAATACCCCTTAAACCCTGATTCTTTCCATTTCTATCCATTCTACACCATAAAAACACACACAAACACCCTCCCTTCGGCCGTAAGCTAGAAAAGAAGACCCGAGACCAAAACCAAGCAAAAATATTGATAAATCTTGACTACACAAGCAACATACAACGTTATTGTTGAACATAAAGCTAGCCGTGACCCAACAAACGTCTAAAGGTTTGTTCATTACGTTAAAAGGTTACGTTTTTATGAACGGTTTGTTATGAAACTTAACCCTAGAGTAGATCGGGTCTAGATGTTTCATAAAAATACAAAATTAAGGATTAAAATGAACTTAATGAACTCATGGCTATATACATTTCATAAAGTAAACCCTAGATCTACCTAGAATGTTTCAAATCTATAAAGGTTTAAGCTTTATGCCTAAAAAGGATAGATCTTGATGAGGTGATAATATTGGGTGTATAACGGTTATGGAAAATGGAAAAGGTGGTTAAAAGTTATAATATGGACCGTTAACAGTTACCCGAACCAAGGAAAGAAATGAAAAGAAAGAGAGATGAGATGAAAACATCTGACCTGAGGGTTCTCGGTCAAAACTTGAGGGTTCTCGGTCAACGCTGAGTTCTCGGTCAAAACTTGAGGGTTCTCGGTCAACGTTGAGTTCTTGGTCAACACAGAGTTCTCGGTCAACACGGAGTTCTTGGTCATAAGAGTTCTCTGCCTTGGGTTCTCGGCCACGCAGTTCTCTGTTAGGCCTTTGGCCTGAAACCAATTGGGCCAGAAACCTTAAAGGACAATTGGGTCAGATGCCTTGATGGATAGTTGGGCCTGGCCTAATTAATCCACAATATTTAAGCCCATATCCTTTCTAAAACAAACTAGTGCACCATCGTAAACTAAACAAACAAGCCCAGCTTAGCAAATACATTGGTTAACTAAAATACCGACTTAATTAATTATACAGTTAATTAACTTAGATATATTTAACAGTTATCCGAGCTCAATTAAAGAATGGGATAACGATTAACGGAGAAAGAAACAGGATCCAGGTGAGTTTCTAGCCCCATTTCCTTGTTATGATTTCGGAGCTGTGTGCATACTCAATGTGAATATTAATGCACTTACCTTAAATGGTAAGTGTATGCCTAATTATGAATCTGATATATTTACGTTATATGATGAATGAATGCTTAACTGTACGTGGACAACCTTCGGGTTTTGCATGTATTGTTAAGGAAGGTCCATGTAGTAAGAATGGAATGAGTATATAAGATAAAGTATGCATGGATAATGATCTATATGTAAATATGTATGAATGTAAAATGATGTATGGTTGTAGGGTAACGAAGAGGGAACCGGGCCCTAATAATACTCAAGGCAGGAGGGAACCGAACCCTAATAATATTCGAGGCAAGAGGGAACCGGGCCCTAATAATACTTGAGCCAAGAGGGAACCGAACCCTAATAATATTCTTGGCAAGAGGGAACCGGGCCCTAATAATACTCGAAGCAAGAGGGAACCGGACCCTAATAATATTCGAGGCAAGAGGGAACCGGGCCCTAATAATACTCGAGGCAAGAGGGAACCGAACCTTAATAATATTTGAGGTAAGAGGGAACCGGGCCCTAACAATACTTGAGGAAAGTAGGGCGTAATGCTCTTTATAACGTAAGCTATGAAGGTAAGTAAGTGTATGACAAAAGTAAGATAGTATGTATAAAATTATGAATGTACTGTATGTTGTATAATTAAATAGAACTCAATAAGTGTAGCTGACTTTTAGTATGCACACAGGTGAGTAGAATGAGGCAGCTCGCTTGAGAGGAAACACATGGCATGGAATTGAAGATGCTGGCATCTAAAGTAAGTGTTATGTATTTTAAAAGACTATGTTTAGTGTTTAAACGTTTCAATTGTTAAGACAAGATCAGATGATTATGTAACATATTGGTTGAAGTTTTTATATTCCTCGTAAAATTTTGATTAACTGATATTTAGAACTATGTCATGAGTAAATCCAACATCAAATATGAGGCACCGGTAATGAGGTTTTACAAGTTGGTATCAGAGCAAAGTTCGAGATATTTAAGCATCTTACATGCTTAGACTCGAACAGAGAATGCGATTTAAGTAAGAAAACAAAGAAGATGTCAGTTCAAGAATGCCATGTGTCACTCAAGCAAGCTCAGTAAAGGTAAAGGTATGATTGAATAATGTATGATAATGTTAGAGATAGGATTAATTGATTATCTGATTGATTAACTATTTTAAAGTAAAACCTAGCACAAATGGACTCATAAAGGGAAGGATATAGGACACGGAAAGTAACGTGATCAGCTAATCACAGCTGGCCACTGTTATTACCTGTTAGCCTTACTATCCTTGTAGTTGAGTGATGACGTTTGTGTTTTCCCTTTTAGAATACGATGGCTGGAGCAAGAGAGATTGTTGGCACTGGAGGTCGCACTGGAAGTCGAGGTAGGCCACGTACTTTCCGACCGCATTCTGTAGAGACAGCTTCCAACACAGGAGATGAAGGAAGCGCGGCTGTACGAAACCCAAGCAACAATGAAGAGGTGCAAATGGATCCCGCAATTCAAGCAGCAATTGTTCAAGCCGTAGCTACTGCTGTGAACAACTTGACTCCTGAAGTGTCTGCTAGAAGCCTTGAAAGAACTGCTGAAGGAGCAGGTGGAGATGGTAAGAAGGATGATGAAAGAGAGGGAGGCCTTGAGTGCGGTTAAGTCAGTGAAGGTTGATGATAGGAAAAGAGGCCGAGGTGGGTGCAACTACTATTCGTTCAAAGGATGCGATCCACCGAAGCTGGATGGTTTGGGAGACGCGATCGCTACTCTTCAATGGATAACCACCATGGACAAGGTTATCCGCATTAGCGAGTGCTGTCCCGACCAAGCTGTTGGTTATTCCACCCAATCGTTTGGTGATGAGGCTATGTATTGGTGGGAATCGATTGAGAAAAGGAAGAGTCCAGAAGAAATTAAGGCTATGAAGTGGAAGGATCTAAAGGAATTGGTGATGAAAAGATTCTGTGTTGACACATAAGTTCAAAGGGCGGAAATGAAGTTCCTGAACTTGAAAGCTGGAACGATGACACATCGTGAGCATACCACCGAGTTCAACTGAATGTCTTGGTTGGTACCCGATATGGTTAACACTGAGGCTAAAAGAATCAACTGCTATGTGAGAGGATTGCCACAGAATGTTTGCATACTAGTTAGGGAGAATAAACCTGATACTTTTGACTCTGCCGTTGAACTCGCAGAGATGGTTTATAAGGACCTGGCTGTGAATGAAGTTGCGGTAGGGGAAGAGAAGAAAGAGAAGAAGTGGGTCGCTCCTGTTAAACGATCCAATACTCAGTTGTGGAACTCCAAGGACAAGAAACAGAAGGTGTGGGAGAAGAAGTCGTGTAAGACTTGTGGTAAGATGCATGGTGGAGAGTGTAGGTGGAGTATTGGTTCTGATACGTGTCATAAGTGCGGGAAGATGAATGCTGGGGAGTGTAAATTTGGATCAAATGTTTGCTATAAGTGTGGTAGGGAGGCCATTATGCTCATGAACGTAGCGCAAATTCCGCATGTTATAATTGCGGTAAGACGGGCCACTTTTCTGCACTGAGGGTGAAGCTCGGGGGAAGTGGGAAGAAGGATACTGAACCATCAAGGCCAAACACAAGAAATTACATGCTGACTCAAGAACAAGCCAAGAAGATTCCAGATATCGTCACAGGTACGTTTCTAGTAAACGGTATTTCCGCTTCAGTATTATTTTATTCGGGTGCGATCAAAAGTTTCGTAGCCACGCCCTTTGTAAATTAGCTAAAATGAAATGTTGCCGAGTGTTTGAAACTTTTATAGTAGAAACCGCTAGTGACACTTCGGTTAAAATAATGAAAATGGTTAAGGACTGTAAGATAGAGTTAGAGGGACATAAGTTCCCTATTACCTTGTATGTTATGACCTTAGGAGGGTTCGATGCGGTTTTGGGAATGGATTGGTTGTCTGAGTATGAAGCTCAGATTGTGTGTACGAGTAGGATAATAAGGTTAAAGTCCTTGGATGGTAGTGCGGTGACGGTTTTTGGTAATAAGGAAAGTTCTGGGCTTAATGTCATTTCGATGATAAAAGCCGAGGGTTTGTTAAGGCGAGGGTGCGGTGCCTACCTGGCGTATGTTGTCAACGCTACGGCCGAGACGAAAGAAATGAAAGATGTTCCTATCGTGTGCGACTACCCAGAAGTATTCCCTGAGGATCTTCCGGGGTTGCCGCCGGAGCAAGAGATAGAGTTCCAGATAGATTTAGTACCAGGAGCCTAACCCGTCGCGAAAGCGCCTTACCGTCTAGCACCGTACGAGATGAAGGAATTGATGTACCAGCTACAAGAACTCCTCGGAAAAGGTTTTATAAGGCCGATTGTTTCTCCATGGGGCGCACCGGTGTTGTTTGTGAAGAAGAAATATGGAAGTATGAGAATGTGCATAGACTATCGCGAGTTGAATAAGCTTCATCATCATCATCATCATCATCATCGTACTCAGTATATCCCACCAATAGCAATGCTATGGTAGGGTCTGAGGAGGGTAAGATGTAGACAGCCTTACCTCTATCCCATAGGGATAGAGAGGCTGCTTTCGGTGAGACCCCCGGCTCGATAGTAGTTTTGAATCAAGCCTTGGACATAAGACACATAACACTCAATCATCGGGACACCGGCTGATTGGTGCATGTGCCCTTGTCTTTCGGCTATCAACGCCACCACATGATGCCTGATTAACCTTCCGCCACTTTTAACGTTATTTTCACGTGATTAGTAAAATAACGTCAAAATTAGTGCAATCTGTTTGAATAAGCTTACGATAAAGAATAGATATCCTCTGCCAAGGATTGATAATCTGTTTGACCAACTGCAAGGTTCAAGTTGGTTCTCACGAATAGATCTCAGATTAGGCTATCATCAGCTGAAGGTGAAAGAGGCATACATCCCTAAAACAACGTTTCAGATGCGGTATGGACACTACGAGTTCCTCGTGATGTCATTCGGTCTAACGTACGCTCTCGCAGCATTTATGGACATGATGAATAGGGTGTGTCGGCCTATGTTGGAAAAAAATTGGTAATCGTCTTTATTGATGATATATTATTTATTCAAAGAACGAGTCTGATCATGCTGAGCACTTGAGAGAAGTATTGGAGACTCTGAAGAAAGAGAAATTGTATGCTAAGTTTTCAAAATGTGCGTTCTGGTTGAGAGAAGTGCTTTTTATAGGTCACGTGATAAATCCTGAGGGGATCACCCTGGACCTAGCTAAGATTGAGGTGATAACGAATTGGAAGACTCCACATGATATACGAAGCTTCCTAGGGTTAGCTGGCTACTATAGGAGATTCATCGAAGGTTTCTCCAAGATAGCTGCACCATTGACCTCTATGACCCGAAAGTCGGTAGTATTCAGTTGGGAAAGTTTCAAGAGGATGGTTTTGAGGAATTAAAGAAGAGACTCACACAAGCCCTAATCCTTGCTTTACTTGATAGTGACGAGGATTTTGTTGTTTGTAGTGATACTTCGTATTGTGGGTTAGGTTGCATGTTGATTCAACGAGGAAAAGTGATAGTGCACGTGTCTAGACAGTTGAAAGTCCATGAGAGTACTTTTCCGACGCATTATTTAGAGCTAGCAGCTGTAGTGCATGCTATCAAGATATGTAGGCATTATCTGTATGGTACCAAGTGTACCATTTACAAAGATCATAAGAGTTTAAAGTACTTCTTCGAGCAGAAGGAATTGAACATGAGACAGAGGAGATGGTAGGAGTTGATTAAGGATTACGACTGCGACATTAAATACTATCCTGGTAAAGCTAATGTGGTCGCTGACGCACTAAGTCGTAAGAATGAGGAAGTCATTGCAACAGTAAAGTCATACCAGCTGATCATGAATTCAAGTCTCTTTAAAGAGATCATCAAAGTGCAGACAGAGGTATTAATAGATAAAGGATTAGTGAAGGAGGAAAGAATTTTCAGTCAGCAAGAAGAGTTGATGGAAAACACGCATGGTGTTAAGACTATGTTTGACCGTTTGTGGATTCCACGTCATGGAGATATTAGAGGTCGAATCTTAGATGAAGCTCATAAGTGGAGATATTCAATTCATCCAGGAACTACAAAGATGTACCAAGATTTAAAAAGAGACTACTGGTGGCCAGGAATGAAGAATGACGTGGTGACTATGTTAGTAAGTGCTTAACTTGTTTACAAGTCAAAACCGAACATCAGAAGCCTTATGAGAAAATGCAACTGCTCGAGATACCTGAATGGAAATGTGAACATATCACCATGGATCTCATAACTAAGCTACCACGTACAGCTAAGCATCATGATACCATCTGGGTGATTGTGGACCGTTTGACCAAGAGTGCTCACTTTCTACCTATACGAGAGGCTATCTCGTCAGAAATGTTAGCAAGCTTGTTCATCAAAGAGGTTGTGACTAAGCACGGAGTACCGTTATGGATTTTGTCTGATAGAGATACTCAGTTTACTTTGAGATTTTGGAAGAAGTTCCATGAAACTATGGGAACGAGGTTGAACATCAGTACAACGTACCATCCTCAAATAAATGGACAGTCTGAAAGGACGATCCAAACCCTTGAGGATATGCTACGTTCTTGTGTTTTAGATTTTGGTGGAAGTTGGGATGAATACCTGCATCTGGCAGAGTTCTCCTATGACAACAGTTACCGTTCAAGTATTTGTATGCCACCGTTTGAAATGCTTTATGGTAGACGATGTAGAACCTCGGTTTGTTGGGGAGAGATCGGTCAAAAAGAAATGGAAAGTCTAGAAGTGGTTCAAGAAACATCTTCGAAGTTCGATCAGATTAAGGCAAGAATGAAAGCTGCTCAAGACAGACAGAAGTCGTATGATGATAAGCGGCGATGACTAATTGAGTTCAAAGTTGGTGACAATGTGATGCTTAAGGTCTCGCCTTGGAAAGGGATTATCCGTTTTAGGAAGAGAGGAAAGTTGAGTCCGAGGTACATTCGACCGTTTAAGATTATGAATCGCGTGGGTGAAGTAGCTTATAAGCTGGAATTACCCAATGAGTAAGAAGGCATTCATTTAACCTTCCGTGTTTCTCATTTGAGGAAATGTCTGGCTGATGACACGTCTCACGTGCCGTTGATGGACATCGAGGTTGATGAACAGTTAAGCTACATTGAGCAACCCATAGAGATTGTTGATCGCAAGGAAAAGCGACTTCTTCGCAATATTATACCCCTGGTAAAAGTGATACGGGAGCGTTGCAAAGGATCAGATGCCGCTTGGGAAGTTGAAGAAGAAATACGCAAGTTATATCCAGCTTTGTTTAAGTAAAAGTTAGGTTTTGGGGACGAAACTTCTTTAAGGGGCAGAGACTTGTAGCATCCCGAAATTTCAAATAATAATATTTTATATTGATTTGTTATGATAGAAAAGTTTACTTGAGCTAGTAGGAGGTTAATAAAATAATAAAGATAAAAAGATAAGTAGGCAAATTAGATGGAGCTAATTATGGACCAAAAAGGAAAGATGGGCTTTAGGTCCATGGGCATAAGGTAGTATAAATACCCCTTAAACGCTAATCCTTTCCATTTTCATCCATTATACACAATAAAAACACACAGAAACCCCCTCCCTTCGACCGTAAGCTAGAAAAGATGAACCGAGTACAAAACCAAGCGAAAATCTTGATAAATCTTAACTACACAACCAAGATACATGGTTATTTTTGAACATCAAGCTAGCCGTGACCCAACAAACGTCTAAAGGTATGTTCTTTACGTTTAAAGGTTACATTTTTAAGATCGGTGTGTTATGAAACTTAACCCTAGAGTAGATCGGGTCTAGATGTTTCATATAAATACAAACTTGATGATTAAAATGAACTTAATTAACTCATGGCTATTTACGGTTCATAAAGGAAACCCTAGATCTAGCTAGAACGTTTCAAATCTAGAAAGGTTTAAGCTTTATGCCTAAAAAGGATAGATCTTGATAAGGTGATAATATTGGGTGTATAACGGTTATGGAAAATGGAAAGGTGGTTAAAAGTTATAATATGGACCGTTAACAGTTACCCGAACCAAGGAAAGAAATGAAAATATAGAGAGACGAGCTAAAAACATCTGACTTGAGGGTTCTCGGTCAAAACTTGAGGGTTCTCGATCAACGGTGAGTTCTTGGTTAACCCGGATTTCTTGTTCAACACGGAGTTCTCGGTCATAAGAGTTCTCTGGCTTGGGTTCTCGGCCACACAGTTCTCTGTATGGCCTTGGGCCTGTACCCAATTGGACCAGAATCCTTAAGGGACAATTGGGCCAGATGCCTTGATGGATAGTTAGGCCTGGCCTAATTAATCCACAAGATTTAAGCCCATATCCTAATTAAAACAAACTAGTCCACCATCGTAAACTAAACAAACAAGCCCAACTTACCAAATATATTGGTTAACTAAAATACCGACTTAATTAATCATACATTCAATTAACTTAGATATATTTAACAGTTAGCCGAGCACAATTAAAGAAAGGGATAACGATTAACAGAGAAAGAAACATGATCCATGTGAGTTTCTAGCCCCATTTCCTTGTTATGTTTTCGGGGTTGTGTGCATACTCAATATGAATGTTAATACACTTACCTTAAATGGTAAGTGTATGCCTTAATTATGAATGTGATATTATATGATGAATGAATGCTTAACAGTACGTGAACAACCTTCGGGTATTGCACGTATTGTTAAGGGAGGTACATGTGGTAAGAATGGAATGAGTATATAAGATAAAGTATGCATGGATAATGATCTATATGTAAATATGTATGAATGTAAAATGATGTATGGTTGTAGGGTAACGAAGAGGGAACCAGGCCCTAATAATACTCGAGGCAGGAGGGAACCGAACCCTAATAATATTCAAGGCAAGAGGGAACCGGGCCCTAATAATACTCAAGGCAAATGGGAATCTAACCCTAATAATATTCGAGGTAAGAGGGAACCGATCCCTAATAATACTCGAGGAAAGAGGGAACCAAACCCTAATAATATTCGAGGCAAGAGGGAACCAAGCCCTAATAATACTCGAGGCAAGAGGGAACCGAACCCTAATAATATTCGAGGTAAGAGGGAACCGGGCCCTAATAATACTCGAGGAAAGTAGGGCATAATACTCTTTATAACGTAAGCTATGAAGGTAAGTAAGTGTATGATAAAAGTATGATTGTATGTATGAAAGTATGAATGTATTGTATGTTGTATGATTAACTAGAACTCACTCAGTGTAGCTGAGTTTTACTATGTACGCAGGTGAGTAGAATGAGGCAACCCGCTTGAGGGGAAACACATGGCATAGAATTGAAGACACTAGCATCTCAAGGAAGTGTTAGTATTTTAAAAGACTATGTTTAATGTTTACACGTTTCAGTTGTCGAGACAAGATCAGATGATTATGTAATATATTGGTTGAAGTTTTTATATTCCGCATAAAGTTTTGATTGACTCTGATATTTAGAACTATGTCATGAGAAAATCCAACGTCCAATGTGAGGCACCGGTAACGGGGCCTTACATTAGTCCAAACCAACCATTAAACCCGCGTCAAACCACAATTAAAAGCTCGTAAACTCGTTAGAAATAACGGAAAATTATAATCGACGAATAATAACATGTTTTAACTTCAAATAAGTGCGGACTATAATCCGTAAACCGCCGAATTAATATTAACAATGCAATAATGAACTTTAAACATGACAATTTTCACCATCTAAACTCGTACCAATCATCAATTAACACTAATATACTCTCTAAATATCCCGTCTTGATCTTCAAAGTTCACTTTCCGGCCGGCCTCTGTTCACCACCAATCCGGCACCAAATCAAGTTGGTAATATATGGTTTTGAATCATTTAAAGCCAACTAATAAAACCCATAACAAATATTAAGCAAACATGGAACATATTAACAGAATTAAAAACATAGGGTTTTTGAAGAAGATGATGAACATGAAGTTTAGTATTTATATAGTCATTTATGGTATATTACCAAATTCAAACTAGCTCAGTTGGTTAATGCTCTTGCGTTTGGTCAGCAGGACCCGGGTTCGACCCGGGTAAGGCCACATTATGTTTTTCATATTTTCTTTTTAATAATTTTTTTCTATTTATTTTATTAATTAAACCAAATTATTATAAATTATTATAAATAAAATAACATTATTTTAAGTTAAATAAAATTTAATATAAACTAAAATTTATCATTTTCCACTTAAAAACCAACTTTCTGTTTCCGTTAAGTTTCGTTAAAACTCGTCAAGTCGTTTAAACTCGTAAAACATTTTATATTTATATATCGTTCGTTAAACTTTACAAGTCGTTAACATTTCCGTTTTCAAAATAAAAAAAATCTTTAAAACCCAAAATTTAGTAACATAATAATATTTTAAACTTAGTATTAATTTTGTAATTGAATAATAACAAAATATAAATAAATCATTAAATTTCTGTTAAAGCTTAGAATAATATTATAACATCAAATGCCATTAAATAATAAAATTTATATTAAATAGTGAAAAAAGTCTAAAACCAAGTTTTTTAACTTTAAAATCCCGCTAGCTAGTCAATGATTTTGTATCTTTTTTTATTATTATAGTTTCGTGAGATTCGATTGCTTCGGTTTGTTAACTCGCTTTCGGCTATTATTTCAAGTTGTACTCAATCTGAAAGGTAAGTTTCTCACACCCCATTTTAACGCTTTTACAACATTTTGGGGGTAGCATATATATCCCATCAAATAAATTGTTTACTTATTCATTTTCAAAACTACAATTCATTACATGACTTGTTTGTTTACTTTATTACTTGCCCGTACTTATTTGCACATGGTAACCTCAATAAGTATGATCAGACGCCCCCCCCCCCCCCCCTGCACTTTGGACCATGTAGTTATGAGTGGAAAAGAGCCTCATTATCCGAGTACGTTGGATGTTCCCAACTGGAAAGAACCTTAGTTGCGCGATTATCCGAGTACGTCAGTTGGTGCCAACTGAAAACGACTTTACTTGCTCGATTACTCTTTTTCATGGAATTGTATGTTTTTTTACGTATTTATATCAAAACTTGTGTGAACTCACCAACTATTTAATTAATTAACTTTTTTTATTTATATGTTACAGGTACCATTATTAGAGGATGATACTCGGAGAAGACATTAGAATTAGGGTATCAAAATAAACGACAAGATGCTAGTTAATCCAATATTTCTCTATGTACTTTCTTTATGTCAAACTTGTGTACTTGACGCCTTTAATGAATTAATGATACTATTGTCACTTAATAGTGTCACATGTCTTTTCATAAATTTGTACATCACACTAAGGAGTTTTCACTTTAGCTGGGGTGTTACAGATTGGTATTAGAGCCATAACTATAAGATAGAACATTAGACATAGTGTTGTAGTTGGTTATAGCTTATTTTAATTATTTGTTTTTGGTTGCATGATTAGAAATTATGTGGGTAATATTTGATTTTTCAATGCACATGCTTATTATTTATTATTGTTTATTCATTTACGCCTCTTACACACAAGCACACACACAAAGTCCAAGGCTTACGCCTAAGAAAAGATTTTCAAGTATTTTTAACAATCGATTTTTTCGGTTTTCTGATATTTCATCTTCTTAATGATGGTTCTATGTGGCTGGTATATAGTAAAAAGTACGGGGGCGTCCTTGTTTTCTAAACTATTGACACCAAGGTTATTGAAACCTAAGGATAAGAAATGCACATAAATCATCAGGCGCGGGACCTAGTTGCTTACCTGGAGAGTTCGGAAAGGGCATCAAACCTATTAAGCCAAAGCATACTACCTTCAACGCCATATGAATCACAACTTTAAAGATTTCATACGTGACTATGTCTCTTTGTGAGAAGAATATGGTTACACTCATAAGCATGTCACACAAGTCATGGTGGTTCATGCGACATGTGACTCCGACCCTTAATGTTCTACAATTTGTTTTAACTGAAAGTCTGTCAAGTCGTGGAGATACACGAACACCTAATTTTCGGTTCGATTTGATTATGCATTTTAAGTTTTGTGTTGAAATACGAGAACAATCGAGTTTCAACTCGTGTTCTTTATTTTAATATTCATTTATTATTACGGTTTAGAATTTAAAATTCAAAAGTCTTGGTGATACATGAATAGTGGAGTTTGATTACAATTATGTTATTATTATATTCATTTATCATTATAGTTTAAAATTGAAAATTCGAAAGGTCATGGTGATTTTCAATTCGTTTTCTTTATTTGTATATATTTGTTTATTCTTATTGTTTGAATTTGGAATTCAAAAAGTCATGATGGTATATGAACACTTTATACTCAATTCGATTTCACTACTTAAATTAAGTTTGATAAATGGTTTTTTAAAAAAATTATGAGATTTTTATTGAAATACGAAAACTTGTGATAGTTCATGGACATTTCAATTTTGATTTCAAAGTTTGTTTCATGCGATTTTATTCCTTTACTTATTTTTATGATTGACTTCGATGTTTCTTTTGGTTGTCAATACGAATTTTATATTCACGTCCCATGTCACAAGAATCATTTACGGTTCGCAACATGTCTTCTCGTTTTCCTCGACGTCGCCCTCGAAACTCAACCCGCGAAGTGATAACCCAGATTTTCATGAAATTGGCCGTCGGCCAGGATGACCCAAATACACCAAAACTCAACAACACCAACCACAACAACAAGCGCAAACACCAAATCTATGCCCTAACCACTCCAGAACCTAACATAAACCCAAGATACCAAAATCCAACCCCACCAAAAATCCCTACACATGAACTCAACATTTGTATAGCTTGTGTATACGTAACCAAACAATCACTCTACAATGTCAAAATGCTCTAGATTGTGATAGTTTCAGCCACCACCTCTTGCCAACCTACAAATACTCAAACCCATCAATTTATTCAGACGACATCTAACACAACCATACGCATGTACTTCAAGCCTACTACCATTATAGTGACCCAAACACGCCCAATGTGCTTCAGAAGGCTTAACTTGTTTTCGCAATGCAAAACCTTAAACCGCATTCTCTGACCACTTGAAGTTCACTCGTAGCCTTGAACCAATGCTTAGTCCCTTCAAACTCGTCAAACATACATATTTTTTTACCCATGCAAGTTTTTTCGAACTCATTTTTTTTAAGAACACCTTACTCCTATAATTTTAAATCCTCAATTATTTAAAATAGCAAATTAATAAGTATTTAATCAAGTTGATTTTATTCCAAAAAAAATTAAGTCAAATCATATGGTTTATTGTTGGTACGCCCTGCTTGCGGTGCGCACATATAATGTATATATGTGTGAACCCTTGGGTGGGTAAAAGTAAAATTGCACTAATTTTGACGTTATTTTACTAATCACGTGAAAATAACGTTAAAAGTGGCGGAAGGTTAATCAGGCATCATGTGGTGGCGTTGATAGCCGAAAGACAAGGGCACATGCACCAATCAGCCGGTGTCCCGATGATTGAGTGTTATGTGTCTTATGTCCAAGGCTTGATTCAAAACTACTATCGAGCCGGGGGTCTCACCGGAAGCAGCCTCTCTATCCCTATGGGATAGAGGTAAGGCTGTCTACATCTTACCCTCCTCAGACCCTACCATAGCATTGCTATTGGTGGGATATACTGAGTACGATGATGATGATGATGATGATGATATGGTTTATTGTTGGTGCATTTTGTGACCGTCGCTATGCAATTCCGACTAGTTGGGGAGAAGTTGTGGAGGGAGCCAACTTCGTCATTGGTGAAGTTAGAACAACTTCACGTGTTGGTGAAGTTAGGAACACCTTCACGTGTTGGTGAAGTTAGGAACAACTTCACGTGTTGGTGAAGTTAGGAACAACTTCACCTTGAGGCCCAAGCCCAAGCCCGCAAAGATATTTATCTATATATATGTGTGTTATGTTTAGGGTTAATGTTGTTGATAAGAAAAAGAGAGAGTGAGAGCAGAAAAGTTGTCTAGAGAAAATAGATAGGGAGAGTCTCGTGGGCAGACCCGAGGTAGAGCTCACCACGGGTCGACCATAACAATGTTTTCTCTTTCGATATGTAATATGTTTTGATTAATATATAAAGCGTTCTACATATCTGGTTATTATATTCGTGTGTTTGTTTGTGTGTTATCGTGTTCTTCGTCTCCAACATCATAAACGAGTCTAGGAGGATTCCGCACTCCTAGACATCGTGAGGATCTCGTATCGATCACCATCGCACCGGGACTTAAAAGTGGTATCAGAGCTAGAAGTAGTTAAATACATTAAAGAACCTATAATTGCTCGATAATGAATGGGATCCACATCATCATCACTTTCTGAATCAGCACCCAGTTTGTGATTCACACAGATTGGAGTGTCAAACGGGGTTGAGTCGTCCATCTTAATACGCTTGAGTTCATCGTGAACATATTTAGTTTGATGAATGAACATACCATCCTTCTTCTGATCTACCTGTAAACCCAAAAAGAAAGTTAATTCCCCCATGGCGCTCATCTCAAACCTTTTCTTCACGACTGTTTCAAACTCCTGACACATAGAGATTTTTGAGGCAGCAAAAATGATGTCGTCCACATAGACTTGGACAAGAAGAAAATCACTCCCATTACTTTTCACAAACAAAGTACTGTCGATCTTCCCTCTCTCAAATCCATTTTCCATCAAGTAATCTGACAGAGTTGCATACCAAGCTTGTGGGGCCTGATGTAGGTCATTTAATGCTTTGCTGAGCTTGTACACATGATCAGGAAAGTCTGGGTCAGGGAAACCCGGAGGTTGCTCGACATATACCACTTCATCGACTTTTCCATTAAGAAACGCACTTTAACATCCAACTAAAACACTTTCATCTCTTTGTGTGCAGCAAAGGCCAGGAACAGTCGAATTGCCTCCAATCTTGCCACAGGAGCAAAAACTTCATTGTAGTCTATCCCTTCCTGTTGGTTAAATCCTTTGACAACTAATCTTGCCTTGTTACGAATGATGACCCCTTTTTCATCTCTCTTACATTTGAAAACCCACTTAGTACCGATTGCAGTCATATCATGTGGTTTTTCATCCAACTGCCATACTTACATTTTATCAAACTGTGCCAGTTCTTCTTGCATGGCTTCTACCCACGAGCTATCCTTTAATGCCATCTGATAGTTCTTTGGTTCAATCTGACTGATGAAGCAGGCATACAAGCATTCATTCATAATACCAGTGTCTCTAATGCTCGCATACACACAGGCGTTTTCCTCCACACTTCTTCTGGTTCGCACACCATAAGAAGGGTTACCGATCACATTCTCCAGGGGATGATCCTTGTGGATCTTAGAAGTTTGAACGGGATCCACTTGTAAGTTATCCTCAAGATTCGAAGAGAGTTCATCTGAGTTGTGTTGAGTGTGAACGGATTGATAAAATCTTCTTCATTTGAGACAGCAAGCGATTCAACGACATTTGGAGTGGTAGTGTGCTTTTCTCTACATTCTGGACGATGTATGATGGTCTCTTCTTCATTGAATAACATTTGAGTAGCCATTCTTTCTTCTGTCCCTGCAAAATCATATCTTGATAGTCCCCCCGGGGCGTCGCCGATCGATACGAGATCCGCACGAGGTCTAGGAGTGCGGAATCCTCCTAGACTCGTTTACGATGTTATAGACGAAGAACACGATTACACACAAAAAGCACACAAATGGGATAAACGAATCTGCATATCCTTTACTATATTCGTGTGTTTGTTTGTGTGTTATCGTGTTCTTCGTCTCCAACATCATAAACGAGTCTAGGAGGATTCCGCACTCCTAGACATCGTGCGGATCTCGTATTGATCACCATCACACCGGGGACTTACAAGTGGTAACAGAGCCTTAGGCTCTTATGCTATAGTTAGAGATCTGCGTTTTGGTATTTCTGGCCCGTTTCTGATATGTTTTTGGCCGAACAGTCGTTTTGACGAAGTTGTCGCTAAAATTTTAAGGTTTTGGCGAAGTTATAGCCATGCGAAGTTAAAGCCAGGCGAAGTTAAAGTCAAGTGAAGTTAAAGTCAGGAGAAGTTAATGCCAAGCGAAGTTAATGAATGGTGAAGTTATCTGGTGGTGAAGTTAACAGGTGGTGAAGTTATCAGCTGGTGAAGTTAAAGAGGGGTGAAGTTATCAGGTGAAGTTCACAGGCGAAGTTATGCGATGTTCACCCGTAGGTCAGTCTAACGATATGTTTTCCTTTCCTCCGACGTTCAAGATATGATTATCCAAAAAAAAATATTTTCGGGAAATTTCCTTGAACGAAAATTTTCATATGTCATTCATATGAAGAGAGGATCATTGAGGAAAAATTTGGTGATAATATTTTTTTTGGATTTGACCAACTGAAAAAAGTCAAATTTTGTTCGGGTTTTCTTCATTATTGGATCGTGTTCAACGCATATTATTTATGTTATTTTCAAGGCGTTCGAGACTTGGATCCTGAAAAC
The DNA here is from genome assembly GCF_021521415.1 of Bidens hawaiensis. NCBI lineage: Eukaryota > Viridiplantae > Streptophyta > Magnoliopsida > Asterales > Asteraceae > Bidens > Bidens hawaiensis. Next base: position 1,391,124 of record NW_027491297.1, on the reverse strand, counting down.
GTGGGATACGAGCATCCGAGATGCTTATTTATTAAGGTGAAAATTTTTGAACAAGCTGGATTTAATCGGGAATTAAATTGTTTAAACTCTCAACCTGAAAACGTGGGTTACGAGTACCTAGAATACTTATTTATTAGGGGTGAGCTACTTAAATAATTTCATTCTCGGAAATAATAAGAAAGTCATTTGATCGTTATCCCTGGTGATTGAAGATGCTTCTGCTTTATAGGGTTAATTCGTGAAGATGCGAGACATGGTTCAACGAAGTTTTTGATATCATAAGTCAAGGGGTGATTGTAAGGCCAATTTTAGTGGCTTGCGATATCAAATGAGGAAACCCGTTATATATTTATGGTCAAGTGTGTTAGATTCTTTCAAGGTGATTTTGTGATGAAACTGATCACTTGCTGTTGAGTAGTTGAAGATTGAACCTTATCTTACTAACCGAATAGTTGAGATGATCGATTAGGCACCGAGATGCAGGTCAAAGATATCGATCGATATAGTTCGGAGGGGCTTACACTGAAGGGGAGATCTGATATGGAAGACGTCGGGTGATTGGTAGATTTGTGAAGCTACAAGACAGTTTCAGACACGGCTCGTTAAAGACTGGATTGATGTTACATGTATATGTGAAGTTCAACCTTGAAGATCACAGTGCAATGTCTGAAGATCGAGTCCTACAAGAAGAAGAAAATAGAAGATCATCAGTTAAGGGGGTGTCTGTTGGTGCATGTTTTGTAACAGATGATCTTTTATGTTTGTTAGAATTGAGAGCAACGGTCAAGGGGGAGTCTGTTGGTGCATTTTGTGACCGTCGCTATGCAATTCCGACTAGTTCGGGAGAATTTGTGGAGGGAGCCAACTTCGTCATTGGTGAAGTTAAAACAACTTTACGTGTTGGTGAAGTTAGGAACACCTTCACGTGTTGGTGAAGTTAGGAACAACTTCACGTGTTGGTAAAGTTAGGAACAACTTCACGTGTTGGTGAAGTTAGGAATTACTTCACCTTGAGGCCCAAGCCCAAGCCCGCAAATATATTTATCTATATATATGTGTGTTATGTTTAGGGTTAATGTTGTTGATAAGAAAAAGAGAGCGTGAGAGCAGAAAAGTTGTCTAGAGATAACAGATAGGGAGAGTCTCGTGGGCAGACCCGAGGTAGAGCTCACCTTGGGTCGGCCGTAACAATGTTTTCTCTTTCGATATGTAATGTGTTTTGATTAATATATATATAGCGATCTGCAGATCTGGTTATTATATTCGTGTGTTTGTTTGTGTGTTATCGTGTTCTTCATCTCCAACATCATAAACGAGTCTAGGAGGATTCTGCACTCCTAAACATCGTGCGGATCTCGTATCGATCACCATCGCACCGGGGACTTACATTTATTATTATTACTATTATCATTATCATTATTATTATTATAGTTATAATAATAATAATAATGATTATTATTATTATTATTGTAAATATTACTATTATTATTATTCCAGTAAAAAATATCTTTAAAATAAAATAAAATAAAACATTTTACTTTAAGCCTTTGAGGCCATTTCTTTATAAAGTTTCGCAAACTTTTGCGCTAACTAAGAATTTTTATTATATAAGCGTCATACTTTGCATAAACTTTCACAAACTTAAACGAATCTAAAAAAAATCAATATTTTTCCCTTCTTGTCAACGCCAATGGGTGTCAGTTAAGAAATCATGGCACCGGCCTCACCATAGCCTTTATACCATAAGCCCACCTTGAAGAAGGCAAACATCGCAAGTTTTGTCTTGTTTTCCCTTCATGTATATACTTGTTGTAGAAAAAAAATTTAAAAAAATGTTAAAAAAGTTTTAAAAGAAAAAAAAATCTCCTTTGAAAATTGTTTTTGTTCTACATTAAGTAGGAAATGATATTATTACCAATGTGCAAACGAACTCTGGGAACTTTTGAAATAAATATATAATAATAATAATAATAATAATAATAATAATAATAATAATAATAATAATAATAATAATAATAATAATAATAATAATAATAATAAAGGGGATGGTTTGCATATCTGATTTGGGATGTGTCGGTAGCCTCAACTAGCTTTGATAGTCTTCTTTAACAGTTTTTATATATATAATAATTTGAAAAATTGTGAAACCGAATTTCGATTATTAGGGAGGATTACCATAATCCGAAAACTTTGAGATGTTAAGAATCAAATGCACTCAAATCAGCATACCACCACATGTTCATCTTTTTACGAGCTTAGAAATAGTTAAATATTTTAGGGTGATATAAAAGATGTTTAAAAAAAAGTATGTTTTGAAAGTTTGTTATGTATTATGTTATCAAAAGTTGTTCAAGAAAAGAAAATGCTTGTGAAGAAAGTTATGTATTGTAAAATGCCAAAGAAGCATTCTTTAAAGTTAGTAAAAGAGGCCAAAGATGCACATACTAGACGGGACTTAGAGTTTACGTGTTACCTTGGGGATAGTGACTCTGAGGATACACTATTGGGGCTCGAAGGTTCTTAGTCAATAAATATCAAATTAGGAATTTATAAGACAAAGTCCAATAATATTTAGGAATAGCTCGTACGACCTCCACATGACAATTCATCCATCAAAATTTCACCGAGTGTATCTAATTAGTACTATCAACGAGCCCTTGACTTATGGTGATTTGTCTAACCAGTTTGCTTCGACTCTAGTCTTCTAGCTCTCTTTGTCTGAGATAGGGTAGGTGTTGCCTTAATCTTTTGACTTAAAAGGTTTAATGAAAAATGAGGGCTTGATTGGCTGGTGGCTGGGTTTAAGTGGACAACAATATCGGCAATCGCGGTCAATATGTCAGGCTGTTTCTAGTGCTTTGAAAATGATAATAATCTAAGAGTTTGTTGTTTTTCACTTGGTTATGATCTTGTGTAGATTTCTTTTTTAGGGACAAAAAAGTCTTAAGTATGGGGATGTTTGATGTGTTGTAAAACACACTTACTTTCTGTGCCATTTTATCATGTTTTAATTACTAAATAGTTTAATTAATAAGAGTTATAGCTTGTTTTTGCTTGATTTTACAAAGATGGATAACTACTTGTAGGTTTTGAGTTTTAAGGAAGAAAAGAGTAAAGTTTGGAGACTCTAGGGGTCTTTTTGAGCAACTTTGAATACTACAAATCAAGGCCCGGCCCAAGCCCACAAGTTCTAAGCCTTACATGCATACTATATCAATTATATTGAAAAGAAAAAAAGAAAACCCTAACTCCTGCCCAAAATTCCGATCGGATTCAGCAGCAAGGAAAAGAAGAGAAAAAACTTTTGTGGCGGCTAGGACAGGAAGAAGAAGTTCAAGGCAGTTTCGATACAACAGCTAGGAACATTAATCATCAAGAAACTCAGGCATATATCTTGAGTCTACATCCATAAACTTTGTTCTTTAGTTCAAGATTGTTAACTAGTTACTTTGATCTTGTGCTTTGAATTGTTTAGTAAGTAAAGTGAAGATTGACTTGTGTTTGATTGTATTTGAATCTTGAATGAGTTTAGTTATTTTTATGATGTTTAAAATCAGCAGGTATACACCTTCTTAAAGACCGAGAGTTGATAGGAAGTAGGGTCATCTCATATCTTTTACTTGTTAGGAATAGGATCGCGCGAGAGCGGGTTCGGTTCTTGTCGGGTTAGGGTTTGTGAGCAATTAGTTGACCTAGTTTAAGTTAAACAAAATGGTTCCTCTATCCTTGGTTGCGTAGTATTCGTCTCCATTAAGGTAGTGTGTCGGTGAGATCGAGAGGAGAGTCGACATTAGAACACTTTAGCAATTCATACCCCGGTTTGTTCTTAAAGTCAACTAAGTGTAAGTTAGGGTTTGTTAGTGAGATTGAGAGGTGATCTAGCTTTCTTGAGTGAACCTTAGTTGTGTTATCCTTTGATACCGGTGTCGTGAGATTCTTCAATCCATTAGCTTATTATACCTTCAATAGGATTCTTACCTAGGTAGACGTTGTCTCCATTGATAAATCTTATTCTCAAAGTTTCGTCTAGTCTTGTTAAGTTTAGTCAATAAAGTTAGTTAAAGTAAGTTAGATCAAATAGTTAATAATATAAAAATCATTTAAAAAATATTATTCTTAGGTGAGTCTTGGTTAGGGTTAAGTATTAAGTACATTTTCACGTGTCCTTGTGTTCGATACTCGGACTTCCTTAGGTCTATATTATTAGTAATCGGTACACTTGCCGGTTGTGTGTGAATTCGTTAGGATTTTCGTTTTATAAATTTAAAGCTTAGTTGTGAGTTATTTAAAAAGGGCATTCATTAAACACACATCAACTGCTGAGAAGTATGGGGAAAAGAGTAAGAAAGATGATGAAGGAGAGAAGGAGGCCTTGAGTGTGGTTAAGTCAGTAAAGGTTGATGATAGGAGGAGAGGCCGAGGTGGGTGCAACTATAAGTCCTTCAAAGGTTGTGATCCGCCAAAACTAACCGGTTTAGGAGACGCATTCGCTACTCTCCAATTGATAACCTTTATGGACAAGGTTATCCTCATTAGCGAGTGCCGTCCTGACCAAGCCGTGGGATATGCTACCCAATCGTTTGGTGATGTGACAATGTACCGGTGGGAGTCGGTTAAGCAGAGAAGGAGTGGGAAAGAGATAAAGGCGATGAGGTGGGATGATCTGAAGGAATTGGTGATGAAGAGGTTTTGTGCTGATGCAGAGGTTGAAATGAAGTTCTTGAGTCTGAAAGGGGGTAAGATGACACACCGCGAATACACCACTGAATTCAACCACATGTCAATGTTAGTGCCAGACATGGTGAACACTGAGCCTAAGCGGATGTAGTGTTACATTAGGGGACTACCGTAGAATGTTCGCGTCTTGGTCAAGGCTAGTAGACCTGGTACCTTTGATTCTGCTGTAGGACTCGTATAAATGGTTTACGACGACTTGTTGGCAGATGATGTGGTGGCAGAAGAGAAGAAAGATAAGAAGTGGGTCGCTCCTATTAAAAGACCCGGTACTCAGTTGTGGAACCCAAAGAAAAAGCAGCCGAGAGTTTGGGAGAAGGGTCGTGTAAGACCTGTGGAAAGATGCATGGGGTGAGTGTAAGTGGAGTAAAGGATCAGATGTTTGTTATAAGTGTGGTAACGCTCAAGGTGGAGAGTGTATGCTTGGGTCGAATGACTGTTATAAGTGTGGAAAAGTGGGACATTTTGCTCCCAATTGTACTGCAAAACCCGCATGTTACAAGTGCGGTAAGCCGAGCCATTTTGCCATGGAATGCACCGACGGTGGAGCTGGAGGGAGTGGAAAGAATGATATTGATCAGACTAGGCCGAGGACCAAAGCATCCATGTTAACCCAGGAAAAAGCCAAGCAGATTCCCGATGTTGTCACAGGTAAGTTTCTAGTAAACGGTATATCTGCTTCAGTATTATTTGATTCGAGTGTGAACAAAAGTTTCGTAGCCACAACATTTAGTAATTAGCTAAAATGAAATATTGCCGAGTGTCTGAAACTTTTATAGTAGATACCGCTAGTGATGCCTCGGTTAAAATAATGAGAATGGTTAAGGACTGTAAGATAGAGTTAGAGGGACATGAGTTCCCGGTTACTTTGTATGTTATGACCTTAGGAGGGTTCGATGTGGTTTTGGGAATGGATTGGTTGTCTGAGCATAAAGCTCAAATAGTGTGTAAGAGTAGGATAATAAGGTTAAAGTCCTTGGATGGTAGTACGGTAACGATTTCTGGTGATAAGGAACGTTCTGGGCTTAATGTCATTTCGATGATAAAAGCCGAGGATTTGTTAAGGCGAGGGTGCGGTGCCTTCCTGGCCTGTGTTGTCAACGCTACGGCCGACACAAAAGAAATGAAATATCTTCCTATTGTGCGCGACTACCCAGAGGTATTCCCTGAGGATCTTCCAGGGTTGCCACCAGAGCAATAGATAGAATTTCAGATACATTTAGTAGCAGGAGCCCAGCCCGTCAAGAAAGTGCCTTACTGTCTAGCACCGTCCGAAATGAAAGAACTGATGTCCCAACTTCAAGAACTCCTCGACAAGGGTTTTATTAGACCAAGTGTTTCCCCGTGGGGCGCACCAGTGCTATTCGTGAAGAAGAAGGATGGAAGTATGAGAATGTGCATAGACTATCGCGAGTTGAATAAGCTTACGGTAAAGAATAGATATCCTTTGCCAAGGATTGATGATCTATTTGACCAACTGCAAAGTTCAAGTTGGTTCTCATGGATAGATCTCAGATCAGGCTATCATCAGTTGAAAGTGAAAGTGGCATACATCCCCAAGACAGCATTTCGGACGCGGTATGGACACTACGAGTTCCTCGTAATGTCATTCGGTCTAACGAATGCTCCCGCATCATTTATGGATATGATGAATAGGGTGTGCCGGTCGATGTTGGATAAGTCAGTTATGGATATGATGAATAGGGTGTGACGGCCATGTTGGATAAGTCAGTTATCGTTTTCATTGATGATATATTGATTTATTCAAAGAGCGAGTCTGATCATGCCGAGCATCTGAGAGAAGTGTTGGAGGTTCTGAAGAAAGAGAAATTGTACACTAAGTTTTCAAAATGCGCGTTCTAGTTACGAGAAGTGCAATTTCTAGGTCACATGATTAATCCTGAAGGGATTACCGTGGACCCAGCTAAGATTGAGGTGATAACAAATTGGAAGACTCCGCAGAATCCGACTGATATACGAAGCTTCTTAGGGTTAGCTGGCTACTATGGGAGATTCATCGAAGGTTTCTCCAAGATAGCCGCACCGTTGACCGGTATGACCCGAAAGTCGGTAGTATTCAGTTGGGGCAAGTTTCAAGAAGAAGCTTTTGAGGAATTAAAGAAAAGACTCACGCAAGCTTGGCATCGTGGGTTAGATTTAGTTGTTTGTACTGATCCTTCGCATCGTGGGTTAGGTTGCGTGTTGATGCAACGAGGAAAAGTGATAGCTTACGCGTCTAGACAGTTGAAAGTCCATGAGAGTACCTATCTGACACATGATTTAGAGCTAGCACCAGTAGTGCATGCTCTCAAGATATGGAGACATTATCTGTATGGTACTAAGTGTACAATATACACAGATCATAAAAGTATAAAGTACTTCTTCGAGCAGAAGGAATTGAATATGAGGCAGAGAAGGTGGTTAAAATTGATAAAGGATTACGACTGCGACATTACGTACTATTATAGTAAAGCTAATGTGTTCGCCGACGTGCTAAGTCGTAAGAATGAGGAGGTCATTGTAACAGTGAAGACATACCAGCTGATTATGAATTCAATTCTTTTTGAAGAAATCATCAAAGTGCAGTTAGAAGTGCTGGTTAATGAAGGGCTAGTGAAGAAAGAAGGGATTTTCGGTCAACAGAGTGAGTTGATGGAAAACACTCATGGTGTTAAGACTAGGTTTGACCGTATGTGGATTCCACGTCATGGAGATATTAAAGGTCGAATCTTAGATGAAGCTCATAAGTGGATATATTCAATTCATCCAGGAACTACAAAGATGTACCAAGATTTAAAAAGAGACTACTGGTGGCCAGGAATGAAGAATGACGTGGTGGACTATGTTAGTAAGAGCTTAACTTGTTTACAAGTCAAAACCGAACATCAGAAGCCTTATGAGAAAATGCATCTGCTCGAGATACCTAAATGGAAATGGGAACACATCACCATGGATTTCATAACTAAGCTACCATGTACAGCTAAGCATCATGAAACCATCTGGGTGATTGTGGACCGTTTGACCAAGAGTGCTCACTTTCTGCCTATACGAGAGGCTATCTCATCAGAAATGTTAGCAAGCTTGTTCATCAAAGAGGTTGTGACTAAGCACGGAGTACCGTTATCGATCGTCTCTGATAGAGATACTCGGTTTACTTTGAGGTTTTGGAAGAAGTTCCATGAAACTATGGGAACGAGGTTGAACATCAGTACAACGTACCATCCTCAAATAGATGGACAGTCTGAAAGGACGATCCAAACCCTTGAGGATATGCTAAGTTCTTGTGTTTTAAACTTTGGAGGAAGTTGGGATGATCACCTGCATTTATCAGAGTTCTCCTATAACAACAGCTACCATTCAAGTATTGGTATGCTACCGTTTTAGATGCTTTATGGTAGACGATGTAGAACCCCGGTATGTTGGGGAGAGATTGGTCAGAAAGAGATGGGAAGCTTAGAATTTGTGCAAGAAACTTCTTCAAAGTTCGATCAAATCAAGGCAAGAATGAAAGCTGTTCAAGACAAACAGAAGTCGTATGCTAATAAGTAGCGACGACCGATTGAGTTTAACGTTGGTGACAATGCGATGCTCAAGGTCTCTCCGTGAAAAGGAATCATTCATTTCAGGAAAAGAGGGAAGTTGAGTCCGAGGTACATTGGACCGTTTAACATTCTGGATCGTGCGGGTGAAGTAGCATATAAGCTGGATTTACCCGGAGAATTAGAAAGAATTCATTCAACCTTCCATGTTTCTCATCTGAGGAAATGTCTGGCGGATGGCACGTCTCATGTGCCATTAATGGACATTGAGGTTGATGAACAGTTGAACTATATTGAACAACCGATCGAGATAGTTGACCGCAAGGAGAAGCAACTTCGTCACAAGGTTATACCTTTAGTGAAATTGATACGAAAGCATCGCAAGGGTTCAGATGCTACTTGGGAAGATGAGGATGAGATGCGCAAGTTTTACCCGAATTTTTTTATGTAATAGTTAGGTTTTGGGGACGAAACCTCTTTAAGGAGGGAAGACTTGTAACGTCCTACTTTCGTTAAGAATTAATAAAATAAATTGTGTTTATCTTATTATGTGTCGTTTATCGGTTTAAATTAATAAACTAATATAGGATGGGCTTGGATTTTAAAAGATGGAATAAGAGATGGAGTGGGCCTTAGTTCCATGGGCTTAAGGGAGTATAAATACCCCTTAAACCCTAATCGTTTCCATTTTTATCCATCTCTACACCATAGCCTACACCATCAAAAACACACACAAACACCATCATATATCAGGAGACAAGATCCGAAGGTGAAAACCCGAGCATGTTGGTGCTGGAATGCCGTAACGAGCCAAACCTACATCAATACTAGATCGTGTCCATAGATCGACTCGTTTAAGGTACGTTTACATCGAGAACTTGTTCGTTTAGGTCCGGTTTACATCTAGGAATCTTAGATCTATGTTTATATGGAAATCACGAACTCGATACATCAAATCTTACTAGAATTCGTTAACAATAAATGGGTTAATTGTTAACATAAACAACTAGGTTCGTGTATTGAGAAATCGCACAGTGTAAAACACAATATTTGGGTGATTAATGGAATGGGGTTTGTAGGCGATGTGATTCTGAGTTCATTGATACCTAAATCATGATGTTCTGTTAAGGATCAAAGGTTTAATTGCAGGTCTAATAAATGTTGACTGCGTATGTTCTTGGCAGTTTTAACTTTGACCTCTAAGTCAATGTCTGGATAAGATTGATGCAATTCGTTATGATAAGGTAACGAATTAGTTAACCAATTCGTCATGGCAAGATAACGAATCAGTTCCACAGTTCGTTATGATCAGATAACGAATAAAGTGATTCGTTACTCACCCAATTCGTTATGTTAAGATAACGAATCAGGTCACGTCAAGATAACGAATTTAGCCAACGAACTAAGATAACGAACTAATTTAATGAATTATATTATGTAATATGACGAATCAGATAACGAATCAGGTGATTTGTTGCTCACCAATTCGCTAAGTTTGATAACGAATTAGACCACGAATCAGGCTACGTTCAGATTACGAGTTAGGCTTAATTCGCTGTAACTAATGAGTGGGTGAATAAAATAATAATTTAAAATCCTAATGGAAAATGTGTTAAGACAGTTAATGAAAATAATTTTTTTCCAAGATGACCTGTCAGCTTAACCCCAGCCAGGGTCTCTGCCCCTTGGACCCCGCTAGGGGCTGCTGCCCGTAGAACCTTGCTACCAGGGGCGCTGCCCCCGGACCCCCTTTCGTTGATGGTAATAACTAAACTAGAAACACGATATGGGTAGTGATATTTAAATTGATACGTGTAATTGTTATACAGTTAGTCGTGCACAGCTCAAGAAAGGAATAACTATAAACGATGAACGTAGCCGCATTCAGGTGAGTTTCTAGCCCCATTTCCTTGTTATGTTTTCGGGGCTGTGTGCATACCCAATGTGATAGTTAATACGCTTACCCTAAATGGTAAGTGTATGCCATGTATGATTTATGTGATAGATTATGTTTTGAACGTGATTGAAAGCTTGTCGGTACATGAACGGTCTTCGGATATTGCATGTATTGATAAGGAAGGTATGTATATGAAAGATGGATGTGTATGATATATATATATAAAGCTTTTTCTCTCCGTACATTTTTTTACCGTTCACTACCAACCCTCAATCCGTACACTCCGGCTCACCGGAAGAGCCTCCGACACCGGGTAAGTTATCCTATCTTCTCTTCTCTACCACCCTTCTGTCTCCAACAGAGGTCCGTTCCATAAACCAGCACCACGTTATTGTGGGGAAAACGAAGAAACGAGATACCGGGGAGATCGGTTTCGATCGATTTTTCAAAGACCATTGCAGTTTCTCTCCGGCAATACTACCAGCCAGCTCAGGTCCGGTTCCATTTAAACATAACAAACACGAGACAAAGACCGTTCCATAAACCACCACCACGTTACCGGCGGTCTCTCCGTACAATCCGGCGAACCAAGTGACTCGTCTACGAGGTGGGAAAAACGAAGGAACGAACCTGACAATACTACCAGGTGGCTCGTCTACGGGCCAATGTTGTTTTGCAATATCTATTTTCCGGAGGTTGTACACAAACACGTCAACAGCCAACAACCAGTTTGAAGCTTCCTGATGAGCGTTCAACCTACGCCATCAACGACGATCTCACAACACACACCCAGGTGCATTCAATCCTAAACTTTTAATACTTCTACACAAACGAGGTGTACTATACTAATAGACTTTTAGTAATTAAATAGGAGGTATTTTAAAATTTGTTTAACATACACTTTTGCATTAGCCAGTTTATGTCTCTTTGTGTCTGTGGGCAATTATTACCTATTTGTGAAGTATACATTAGGCGGATTTTTGTTTTTTAAGACTTTTTCATCAACGTCTTTTCGTGGTGTGTTTGCGTTGGTGCTTTGTGTTTTGTTTTGCTTTAAATAGTTACAGTTAATTGTAACCATAGACGACAGTATTCATGTCAGTCCGCTGAGATCGTGTCCAAGGACGAGGGGTGCGGGAAAGGGAAAGGGTAGGGGGTATAGTTTGCGCGTGGCATCATGGAATGTAGGAACTCTAAGTGGTAAATTGTTAGAGTTGATAGATTCTCTTAAGAGATGTAAGGTCCATATAGCGTGCCTCCAAGAGACTAGGTGGAAGGGGCAGAGAGGAGTAGAGAAAAATGGGTACAAGCTATTGCATTCGGGGGCGGATGGAGCTAAAAATGGAGTAGGTTTTCTACTAGCTATAGAATTGCATAAGAATGTGATTGAGGTGAAAAGATACAACGATAGGGTGATGGTATTAAGGTTAGTGTTAGGAGTCGAAGTAGTGGCTGTGGTTTGCGCTTATGCACCACACGTGGGACTAGGAGACCAAGAAAAGAAAGAGTTTTGGGATTGCCTAAATGGAGTAGTGAGGGCCGTATCTAGGGTGGAGACCATTTTCGTAGCAGGGGATTTCAATGGTCATATCGGTAAGGATAGTGATGGCTTTCAGATAGTTCATGGAGGTTTTGGTTTTGGGGATAGGAACGAACCTGGTATGGATCTCTTAGATTTTCCAGTGGCCCATGACCTAGGTATTCTTAACTTTTTCTTTAGGAAGAGGGATTCAAACCTAATCACTTTTACTAGTGGGGGAAGGAATACACAAATCGACTATATCTTAATGAGGCGACACGATCGAAGATGGTGGAGAGACTGCAAGGTGATACCGGGGGAGACCGTAGCAGCTCAGTACCATTTACTGGTGGCAGATGTAGTATTGAGAGAGAAAGTGACTATGATGGAGAGAAAAGGGCGGTCTAGGATAAGATGGGGAAATTTGAAGGGCACCAACATTACGTTGTTCAAGGACAAGGTCATCTCGACGACAACAATTCATCTTGTTGGGGACGCAAACCAGATGTGGGAGGATATGGAAACTTCCATCACTCAAGTGGCAAAGGAGATGCTAGGGGTAACGACAGGCAGGAGAACTGGGAACAAGGAATCTTGGTGGTGGAATGAGGATGTGAAGAGCAAGATCAAGGATAAGCAACAGAGTCTTAGGGATCTTTTAAGGTGCACAAACGAGGGGTAGCGTTGGAGGTTGAGGGAGAAATACAAAAACGCTAGGAGAGAGGCGAAGAAGGCGGTGACAGAGGCAAAAAACACAGCGTATAAACGGATGTATGCACGTCTGGAAACAAAGGGGGGGGGGCAAGATATGTTCAAGATTGCTAAAGCCAGGGAACGTAGAAGACAGGACCTAGGAGTTGTGAAATATATAAAGGGAGAGGATGGGCGTGTCCTAATCAAGGAACAAGACATTAAACAAAGATGGCAAAATTATTTTAACAATCTTTTTAATGGTAGACAGATCGACCATCTAGAAACAGACAACCCTGTTGCGCAGAGACAACAAAGGAATAACTCCTACTGTAGAGGTATCACATAGGGAGAGGTGAGGATAGCACTTAGGAAGATGGGAAGGGCTAAGGCGGTTGGTCTAGACAACATACCGATTGAGGCTTGGAAGTGTTTAGGGGATGAAGGAGTTCAATGGCTCACTACTCTATTCAACCTTATTTCAAGAATGGAAAAATGCCAGACCAATGGAGGAGTAGTGTAGTAGTGCCCCTATACAAGAACAAGGGAGACGCACAGTGTTGTGGAAATTATAGAGGAATTAAGTTGTTAAGTCATACTATGAAATTATGGGAGAGGGTAATTGAGACCCGAATTAGGAAAGAAACGCAGTTTATGGTTAACCAATTTGGTTTCATGCCAGGACGGTCAACCACGGAAGCGATACACATACTGAGAAGATTAATGGAGAAGTATAGGAAGAAAAAGAGAGACCTACATATGGTATTCATCGACCTTGAAAAAGCATATAACATTGTGCCACGTAGACTAATTTGGGATAGTTTAGAAGGTAGAGGGGGACCTGGAAAGTATATAGACTTAATTAAAGATATGTATGACAGGACTAAAGCTAGTGTCCGTGCGCCGGTAGGAGATACTAATTTTTTCACGGTGGAGATGGGACTCCACCAAGGATCGGCGTTAAGCCCGTTTCTTTTCACGATAGTCATGGATGAGCTATCCAAGTCGATTCAGGTGCCTGTCCCATGGTGCATGCTCTTTGCAGATGATATTGTGTTAGTGGCTGAGACTAAACAAAGCTTGAACGAAAGGCTAGAGGAGTGGCATGTGGCTTTAGAGGATAAAGGTTTAAGAAAAAGTCGCTCTAAGACAGAGTACCTTTGTTGTGATTTCAGTGGTGTTGGTGATAGCGAGGACACCCAAATCACTATTGAGGACCAGGTGGTTCTGCAGATAACGAAGTTTAAATATCTATGATCGTTTGTCCAAAGCAATGGAGAGATAGACAGTGACATAACCCACCGCATACAAGCTGGATGGTGTAGGTGGAAAGCAGCCACTGGGGTTTTGTGCAACAAGCGGTTCCCATCTAAATTAAAGGGGAAATTTTATAGAGTCGCAGTTAGACCTGCAATGTTGTATGGAACAAACTGTTGGGCCATCAAGAAGACACAGGAGCACAAGATGGAGGTGGCAGAGATGAGGATGCTGAGGTGGATGTGCGGACACACTAGATTAGATAGGATTAGAAATGAGGTCTTTAGGGAATGGTTAGTGTAGGTTCCCGGACGGATCGTACACGGGATATCGCTATCTACGCAGGTGCGGAATCCCTGCGTAGGTAGTTACGAGCGTATAATACGTAAAACACGAACACACGATACAAACGAAACAACGTTATATTATAACTCGAACCACGTCTATTACAGACACTTGACACGTGAAGTGATCACAACTATCACGAACTCTAAAACGAACTCTCAAAAAACCGAACTCTAAACAGTAACCCGTAGGTTACTTAAATACATGACAACTTCGCCTCAGGCGAAGTTGTCAATAACTTCGCTCGTTGAACAAGTTCGCCTAGGCGAACTTGTCAACAACTTCGCTTGGTTAACAAGTTCGCCTAAGCGAACTTGTCAACAACTTCGCTGTTACACAAACAATTACATAAACAATATTACAGACTCGATTACAGACTTTATACATATGAACTACTGACATCTATGCACCAACAGACTCCCCCTTTGCAGTAGCTTCATATCTTGATCTTTCAGCTCTTGTCTTGTAATCCTGTATCTTCATGCGTGCACTCCTTCTCTAACACACACCATGACTACTCGCTGATATTTCCTTGCTTCATCCTTCCAAGCAGGAATATAGAATATCTTCTTTTCGTTCAACGCTTGCAAATCAGCTTTCGATAAGTTAACAAGATGCATCGGGTCATACACCCTCAGCACTTCTTGTTCATCTTCGTCTTCCATCACGGCTTCAGCAGTCTGGCAATCAACGTACCACCATTTTAGATTCTTCAACACATCTTGAGGCATATTCTTCATTGGAACCTCCTTGATGCATCGGATCGGCTTGTACATCATCACCATCCATGGCTTGCCATCTGCTCTCAATCCCCTCTCTGTATCCTCCACGAGCTTTCCCTTCTGTGGCTTTAATAGTTCAAACTTCTTTTCTTTTACGCCTTCTTTCCACACAATCTTCTCAATCATTCTTGCCATATTGTTGTCACTTCTGTTTATCAGGCCCAACCTGCCCAAATCTTTCACCTCGTATTCCGGCAACGTGTTGAAAGATCTCAACATTCTCTTGAAGTATTGAATGCCATCATAACGTTTTACCACAAATAACTTGATCTGTTCATCATAAATCCAACAGATGATTCCCTTCTTCGCCTCAGCATAGCCTTTAATGTTATAGCTCTTCTTGAACATGGCTGGAACTGCAGGCTTCTTGGTCTTGATAAACCAATGAGCACAGCCTTCCTTCCACCTAGGCTGCTCCTCCCACTCAGTAGTCTCATCCATCTCAGCCCTCACATCGGCTTTCTCAACCTCAGGGATCTCGTGTTCAACGTTTTCTTCAACAATCTCCCCTTCTTCTATCACATTCTCTATCACAATTTCTGCACCAATCTTTTCAATCTCACTGATTGGCAGAACATCTTCATCAAATAACACATCGTCGCTGAACATGTCATCATCAAGTTCCTTCAGCGCATCGATCATGTCATCCTCCACCATCACTACATCATCACCACCAGCCGCTTCGGTAGACTCCCCCTCAGCTGTGGAAGCCCCAAGAGCTTGAGTGGTTCTTGGCAGCTCACCACCTGCACCTTCCGGTGCATTGGGATCATCGTCTCGGTCTTCTCGACGCTTGGTCCTCAACTCATCACCTCTACAGCTCATCTCCCCCTGAGATGCCAAGAACACCTTCAAGGCATCTATTATTTTCCAGTGCTCAGCCAGAAGGGATGCCTGCAGTTGATTTGCTTCCACTAGGCTTTGAATAGTCTTTGACTGCTCAGCTACAATCCGCTCTAGTGAAGCTATCCGTTCCGAGTCAGAAGAGGGCGTGTCCGCAGGTGGTACCGTACCCGATACTCCTGCAGTAGTGGTGACCGTAGACTCAACAAATCGTGCTACTACCACCGATGGAGTAAGCGTTGGAGGTGGTAGAGACACAATTGCTGGAGCCGACGTCTGGACAGCCGTGACCGATGGAATGTCAGCCGACGATGTAGCCACTACGGGAACAACCGTAGCGCTTGTACTCGATACCTGCACAGAGGTAGGAACAAGGGACATACCAGACAAGGCAGGTGGAGCAAAACGTGCAAACCTTGAAGTCTCTCCGGCTCCTACACCCATACCTATCGTTTCCCTTCGTGAGCGCTTTCTCACCAGCTGCACAGCTTCTTCTTCATCATCTTCCTCATCGTCGTCGTCAACAATTCTCTTCTGCTTACCCACCGTTCTCTCATGTGTTACCATCATCTGTCTAGCCTCTTCCATGACATCATCAAAGTCTGCCTGTGGACCCGAGACTTGAATATTCTCATGTGTATCAAATCGGTCCATATCAAACAATCCTTGCCCGCCGAACATGGCGTCAAGATCAATCTCTGCAGCTGAGCCAGCAGCAGATACAGCAGGCGCAGCTGATACAGCCTGGGGTGCTGCCGCCTGTTGTGGTCTTGGGTCTCTGAACTCGTCCCCTGCCGCAGGCACATACTCCGGGTTTATAAGATACCCAAAGAGCGGAGTATGCCTGGGACGCAGCTCAGGCTTGCTTCGTGCGCTAGATGTGCGACACTGTGCAAAGATACGTTTTGTCACACTTTCAACGTATCGTATAGGGCGTCGTTGAGGCAGCGTCGGAGCCACATGATTGAAAATCATCTGTAGAAATCGAGGATACATCGTAAACCGCTCACGCGCCACAGCCCTTCGTTGCCGGTCGATCTCGTAAAAGATCATCTGGCTGAACGAATATCTTTTATTATAAGTCAATGCAGTCATAGCAGACTGCATTGTCGCACCCATTCCATCAGTGCCTGCCTTCCGTCCTGACATACATACGATCATGACGTGCATAAGGAAGCGCCACTGATCTAAGAGGAACCCCTTCCTCCGTTTAGTGTCTCCTAAGAGACCCGAATATCCCATCCTGAGGAACGCCCCATCACGGAATGGTGCAACAAACTCCGTTGGGTCATCCCTCGTCTCTTCACCAAACTGCAACGCCACCCGTATATGTTCAGAAGAAAACTGAACGACTTGACCGTTAACGGTGGCTCGCATAACCGGGGGTTCAACCCGGCAATCATACTCTACCGTCTGCCAAAAGTCTTCAATGTTCGGTAGCGAAATAGGAAGGGTAGTCGTTATTGCATGATAAATCCTTGAGCGCAGGAGAAAAGTAATTATCTCCCTATAATCCTCCACGCCCTTTGCATCTGGGTCAAGTGTTATGAACTGGTTATGGGCTGGAAAGAATTGTCTTTGATCATCACCGTCATCACCTGCACCTCCAACAGCAGCCATATCTGCACAAAACGAACCAAGTTAGATAAACGTTTAAGTTGTAAACAAGTTCGCTTGATTACCAGTAGCGAAGTTGTGGTCAAACCTGTATAGGCGAAGTTATAGATGAGGCGAAGTTGGGAACAACTTCGCTTCATCTTTAAGTTCGTCTAATTAATTTTAAGTAAAAAGGTCTGGGCGAAGTTAGTGATAACTTCGCCTCTTCACAACATCGCCTCAGGCGAAGATAAGGGTTAGGTGAAATTAAGCCTTAGGCGAAGTTGCGGATAACTTCGCCTCAGGCGAAATTAATCGTCAGGCGAAGTTGCGGATAACTTCGCCGAAACCCTAACTTCGCCCGAACTGAATCGGCGACTGTTAGGATTCTAACAGTCGGAATCCGATGTTTCGGCAAAGGTTTTGACGATGAAGAACTCAAAAACACTTGGTATTAAGGTTATGTGGACGAACAGTTTGTCCATGAACACGTAATACAAGCTTGTAAATCTCGGTTTTGAAAGGTCACCGGACCGAGGTCACGAAACCGTTCAAAACGACCTATGAAAAGCACCACTGTCGATGGATATACGGTTAATCAATAACACACACCTCGAATCTTTGAACGAAACTGAGAAAAAGGGTCGAAATCGAAATCGAAACAAGTTCGCCGGAATATGTATATCTTCGCCGGAAATTTTCGGATAAGTTCGCTTGATAATCTGATGAACAGTTTGACCCTTAAAATCCTTTATATAGAGGCGGAGTTATACAGGCGAAGTTACTGATAACTTCGCCTAGGCGAAGTTATTCACAACTTCGCCTATTCAACAACATCGCCTAAAATTTTCAAATTTAACCTTAAGATTTTAACAGTTGACCTTTAAGAAGTAAACGACATGATCAATTCTAAGTAACCAGATAAACAATCATAAAACTATCTAAGTACAAAAACTTAAAAATTTAAAGTATAAGGGATCAAATTTCAGTCTCGATAGGGACTGCTACGTTTTAGAAAAGATCCGAACAGGAATCATACTAGCTACGTGACTGTCACATAGATCCGTGTTTAGCTGTATTATGACATATAGAGACAGGTTGTAAGCAGGTATAACTTAAAGTGGTTTTCATCGTTTCTGTGACACGAGTTAGGTTCAATTAATCCTTAAAATTTAAGTGGGCAACAACTCAGAAATATTGATGCCTCCTATCTATCCTCAAAGCGCATTTGGCTTTCCCCAAGTCACCCCGAATTGACTTCGACCCATAGTGTCTGATTAATTTGTATGTACTCTCCTTCTGGTTCCCGTTCTTCTTCTTACTCTAAGATAGAGAAGTCTTGATTTTATGATCACTAATATGTTACAATAACTCCAAATATTTTTTTTTTTTTTTTTTTTTTTAACAACATAGACTTCAAAGTAGAAATTAACTGCAAGTCCCGAATCTGGATCACTGCAGTGTCTTGAAACGCTTTCTTCACGGGAATCAGAACACACATGGGCTCGTGTTTGACTGGGTAATCGCTTTTCTGCCTATCATTCGAAAAGATATATATGAAGACACGCAAAACTCTTAAGGAGTTTCCACGTAAAATCAAGTAAAATTAGTTTGTATCACATCTACTTTTACGCACCATAAAAAGTTACCATGACATACAATGATTGTCCTAAAGCCTTTTAAGCCTAATAACTTCACTAGTTAAGCACACAAAGCTAGTTTATCTATCATTTTCCATGGTTGGATCTATTTTCCGTTTAACATAGCAAAGGTACTTCATACGAAGTAGTAGACTTGAACAGTAATTTCATTTCCCCCTAAAAAAAATTTTGACTTCAATCGCCCCGATCACGTCAAAGTCATCAGGTAAACGGCAATCCTGAATATCCAATGGATCAACTGGACCGACCACATACAAGTATGTGTCCTTCTAACTAAGTATGACCAACTAATTTTCAGCGACAGAAAGAAAACACATCATAACCGCCCCGGTCACTTTCAGTCGTCTGGTTAATGGCGACCCTCATTCTCTACCAGTAGAAACGAGGACCAAAACATATCCGAGGATATGTCCATCAAACTGAGGTAACCGACTTATTTTAAGCAATAGTGACGTTTTTTTTTTTTTTTTTTTTTTTTTTTTTTTAAATAAGCACAATAAAAAACATGGTTACTCGGGATTGATCATCCCGTTCAGCTCAATTAGGTTTTGAAATCTGGATTTATCAAACGCTTTTGTAAATAAATCAGCGAAATTTTCTAGCGTATCGACCTTTTCGACCTTAATCAGTTTCTTCTCAGCACAATCCCGTATGAAATGATGACGAATGTCAATATGTTTAGTTTTACTATGTTTCACGGGATTGTTAATTACTGAGATGGCAGCAGTGTTATCAATTAAAATAGGAGTGAGTGAGAAATTCAGACCATAGTCGCGCAATTGTTGCTGAATCCACAAAACCTGAGAGCAGCAGTTGGATGCTGCCATATATTCAGCTTCGCACGTTGAGATTGCGACTGATGTCTGTTTCTTGCACTGCCAGGAAACTAATCTTCCACCGAGAAACTGACATCCTCCTGTAGTCGACTTCCGACTCTGATTGCACCCTCCATAATCAGAATCCGTATAAGCAACCAGTTCCACGTCTCCTCCCTTCGGGTACCACAACCCTAGCTTCGGCCTGCCTTTGAGATACCTCAAAATCCTCTTCACACCCTTCATGTGAGATTCCTTTGGGTTTGCCTGAAAACGAGCACAAAGACAAACAGCAAACATTATATCAGGCCTAGAAGCAGTTAAATACATCAAAGAACCTATTATAGCCCGATACTGAGTTGGGTCCACATCTGCGTCACCGTCTATTTCAGCTCCCAACTTGTGGTTGACGCAAATTGGAGTGTCAAATGGAGAAGAGTCCTCCATCTTGAAGCGCTTGAGGACATCATGAACATACTTTGTTTGATGAATGAACATCCCATCCTTCTTTTGATCAACCTGCAATCCTAAAAAGAACGTTAGTTCACCCATGGCACTCATCTCAAATCTTTTCTTCATGATGGCCTCGAATTCCTGACACATGGATACTCTTGATGCAGCAAATATGATGTCATCCACGTAGACTTGAACTAGCAGGAAGTCACTTCCATCTCTCTTCACAAACAGTGTGCTGTCAATCAAACCCCTTTCAAAACCATTCTCTAGCAAGTAGTCCGATAACGTTGAATACCAGGCACGAGGTGCCTGATGTAATCCATACAGCGCCTTGCTCAACTTGTATACGCGATCAGGAAAGTCTGGGTCAGGAAAACCCGGAGGTTGCTCAACATACACAACCTCATCAACTTTCCCATTGAGGAACGCACTCTTCACGTCCAACTGAAACACTTTCATCTTCTTAGAAGCAGCAAACGCCAAAAACAATCTTATCGCTTCCAACCTGGCCACCGGAGCAAACACTTCATTATAATCTATCCCCTCTTGCTGATTAAATCCTTTAACGACCAGCCTCGCCTTATTTCTTATAATAATCCCCTTTTCATTTCTCTTGCACTTGAACACCCATTTTGTGCCTATTGCATGCACATTCCTTGGTTTTTCAACCAAAGACCAAACGTCCATCTTCTTAAATTGAGCCAACTCTTCTTGCATGGCCTCGACCCACGAGCTGTCCTTAAGTGCCATTTAATAATTTTTCGGTTCAATCTGGCTAATAAAGCATGAGTACAAACATTTGTTCATTATACCCGTTTCCTTAATGCTTGTATAAACACAGGTGTGCTCATTCAAGCTACTTCTGGTTTGTACACTGGAGGACACATCACCTATAACATTCTCCAGAGGGTGATCTTTGTGAATTCTCGTGGTCGGCACAGCACCGACATGCAAATTATCTTCTAAATTAGTAGAGAGCTCATCAATGGTTGTTTCTGGCTGAGAGTGAAAAGGATTGATAAACTCTTCTTCAGGAGAGACAGCAGGGGAGCTCATAGAATTTGATGAGGAAGGTTGACAATCATCAAATAGCTGTCTATGTGCCAAATTTTCCTCCTCATCTAGAATCATCTTCGTAGCAACACGTTCTTCTTCTTCTGTACGAACCAAATCAGGTATGTTAAAAGACTTAAAGAGCCTATCATAGTCGAAAATCCCAGGAGGTCCGATGCTCGGTCTTGGCGATCTGTAACTCGTAACGTCGGTGTTACATACCACTTCAACCTTGCCGTTCGTTGTATTAAAGACACGCCTGTTGGGAGTCCCAACTTCATAGCCGACTAAGATTCCTTCATCGGCTGCTTCACCAAACTTTGAATGTGCCTTTAAAATTGAACACGGGGACCCGAAAGCTTCAAGTCCACACAAATTGGGCTTTCTTCCATGCATCAGCTCGTAGCATGTTTTATTAAGTCTTTTTACCGTTAACACTCTATTCAGGACATAGCAAGCTGTAGAAACAGCTTCAGCCCAGAACACCACCGGAAGCTTCGAATCAGCCAGCATAGTCCTGGCTCCTTCAATTAAAGTTCTATTCTTCCTTTCAGCCACTCCATTCTGTTGCGGAGTATACGGAGCGCTGAATTGGTGTTCAATCCCTCTTGACAGACAGAAGATCTCCATTTCAAAATTTTTAAACTCGAAACCATTGTCACTTCTGATGAACTTCACTCGTTTATCCATAATGTTCTCAACTTTGGTAATCAGATTCTTCACCAGTTGAGCCGTTTTGTCCTTTGATTTCAGGAAGTATACCCACGAGTATCGTGAGTAGTCATCAGTGATCACCAAGCAATAAGTTGTACCACCTAGACTTCTTACATTCACAGGACCGAAGAGATCCATGTGAAGCAGCTCTAGTGTACTGGCAATTGAGTTTATTTTCTTGGTGAGATGGGACTTCTTGTGCTGCTTTCCCTTTTTGCACGCAAGACATTTGTCTTCAAAATTGAAACTTTTTAAGGGAACACCCAACACAAGCCCATGTATGACAATATGGTTCATCTTCCGAAGATGAATGTGCCCCATTCTCCTGTGCCACAGTTCAGATTCCGATTCGCTTGCTTTCGTCAAACGGCACGATTCTTCCGTTGACATTTCAGTTGAACTTAAATCCATCATATACGTATTTCGATCACGTGGGGCCTTCATTACTATCCACTCCTCTGGTATTTGAAAACCAGGCTTCAACACAATCGCATCAGTCTTCTTGAAGTGTACGGTATAATCTTTATCACAAATCTGCGACACACTCAGCAGATTGTGCTTAAGTTCTTCAACAAAATTCACATTTTCTAACGTCATTTTCCCGTTAGTTACCGTACCCCTTCCAGTTATTCTGCCACCACTCTCACCAGCAAAACTGACTCTTGCCCCTTGAACAGGTTTTAAATCTTGTAACAAATCCTTGTTACCAGTCATGTGCCGGGAACAGCCGCTGTCCACAACCCAAAGATTCTTAGACGCCCTGTTCAACTGTTCCTGCACAAACAAAAAGATTATTAAAATTTGGGGACCCAAGACCTCTTGGTCTTGGGTCGACTAACCTTCTTAACAGAACTCACACTCCTTGGCTGACCAAAGTTAGCATTTGAAAAATTTCCACAAGTCCTAACAGGATACCTCCTTGGAGACTGATAGTGAGGCCAACCAAACCGACGACCATTAATAGAATCAAAAGAATTATAGCATTTGGTTTGGTTATTAGTGGTATAAAAACGAGATGTGTCTCTTTGAAAACCTGTATTATCTTTCAAATTTGAATGGTTTTCATTTTTAACATTTAAACGATTTCCAGAAACCTTAGTCTCAGTTTTCGAGGGCCTCACCTCTCTAAAACGCTGCTTCAGAGGGCAATCAGCAACAAGATGCCCTGTTTGATTACATCTAAAACAACATCTATATTCAGCTTTCTTTTCAGCAGATGTTTTAGATGTGGAGGCAGTATTACCACCCGTACGTCTCACATAAGGTGGGACATATGGGTTGAGTGGAGTACTCTTTTGAGTTGATTTAACCTTTTCTCCACTAGTGGGTAATACTTCCTTCTCTTTTGTCTTACCCGGACTCGGATGACTTATCCGAATCAGATGAGACTGGACTTGAAATTTTAATTTTTGAGACAGGCGAACTTGTTTCGCCTTTACTAACTTCCGGTACTTTACCAGTTTCCTTAGCAGTACCTGTCTGATCAGCTACAAAATTAACAGATTCATGAACACTATGATTGAAAGTATAATTATGGTTATATGG
This sequence comes from Bidens hawaiensis, assembly GCF_021521415.1. Classification (NCBI taxonomy): domain Eukaryota; kingdom Viridiplantae; phylum Streptophyta; class Magnoliopsida; order Asterales; family Asteraceae; genus Bidens; species Bidens hawaiensis. The sequence continues at coordinate 1,367,678 of NW_027491297.1, read as the reverse complement.
TGGTGGAACCTCATGGTAACCAATTCCTCCCCTCTTAGGTGAGGAACCTTGATCACTGACGAGGTGATCAAGAATAGCAGAGGAATTCCGGAATTGCTCCAGTTTCCTATTTAGTTCCACCACTTTTACCTGGTGGTCAGCAATCTGTTTTTCTTTTTCAGCGATTAATTTGGTTTTCTCTTCTAAAACCTCGTAGCTTAGATCGATCACATCAATTTTTTCAGCTAATTTTGTTTTTAAACTTTTAACGTCTTTTTCACAAGCTTTAATCTTTATTTTATAATTATTTTCTCTTGTCTTTGTGAAGTGATGATCTTCTTTCAAGGTTTTAAATTCGGCATCCAATTTAACATACTGATCAGTAATTGTAGCAAGCTGTTCAGACAAGTTCTCACATTTAGTACAGATAGGTTTAGTACATACCTCGGAGTTCCGGTCATCAGCCATGAAAGCCTTTTCATTCTCAGCAGCTTTCATACATTCTTCAGCTGCAACCTTTGCCATGTGTGCTTGCTCAAAGAGTTCTCCAGAGAACATATTCCAGTTGTATTCACCAGCATCAGACATCATGGCTCTATTCCCATTGTTATTTCCACTTTGCTGTGTAGTCCTCCCCTGACTACGTTCTACCCGTGCATTAGTGCACTCTTTTGCAAAGTGTCCATTCTGTTGGCAATTGTAACACCTCACCCTTGACTTGTCAAATCCTGGCTTTCCACCTACGAACTTTCTGCCAGTCTTCTTCATGAAACGCTTCACTCTTCTGACTATCATCGCCATCTGCCACTGCAGATCCATCTCCTCCAGATCATCAGGATCGATCTGGTCATAGTCTTCTTCCAAAACAGCAGGGTCCACAATCTTCCCTTGTATGTAGTTCTCGTAAGAAGCAATAAAAGATGCATAGACTGCAAATTGCTCTTCAGCAGATTTGACACTCATTGGCATCTTGGAATAGTTATTGCTTAAAGCACTGGGAGAGAAACTACATGTGGATGCTTGAGGTTTCGAAGCACTTGATCCTCCAGCAACGTAGCAAACATCACCGTTCATGTTTACAGACACATTTCCTTCATGAGAAGAGTCAGAACCTGACTCTCCTTTGGAGTAGTAAGCAGCAGAGTCAGGCTTCGAACTTGAGCCTGAGTTAACTTTGGCACCATACATACCAGGGTCTTGAATCTGATCTGTTGGTGTCTCTTTACGAACCATATTAAGCTCAAAGGTTCTGAGCTTGTTTACTGCTGTCTCCAAATCATAATTAGGAAAGTCTCTGTCTTCGCTCATTAGAACAGTATACATTTCCCACTTCGGTGGGAGAGCATCGAGAAGCTTCTCAACTATCTCCTCTTCTCTGTAAGCAATCGAATAGTTGTTCAGCTCTGTCATTAGATGATAATATCGGGTGATAATATCATCGAGTGATTCGTTCTTCAAATGCTTGAACACAGAGAACTGGGTCTTTAACAGCTTAATCTTCAAGGCACGAATACCCACGTTCCCTTCGAATCTATTCTCAAGAGCATCCCAAAGCTCTCGTGCAGAAGTGTACTTCCTGAATGTATGGAGAACCTCTTGAGGAAGAGCCATAGTAATTGCAGCATGGGCCTTGCTCTCGGCCTCATACATTTTCTTCTCTTCTTCCTCCATCTTGCTGTACTTCTTAACCACATCACGACCTTCGTACTCCATTGTCGGTGGGATATATCCATCCTGGATGCACACCCACATCTTTGCATCCTGGTATTTAATATACTGAATGAATCTATCCTTCCACGCCACAAAGTCAGTTCCTTTCATCAACCTTGGGGCCTTAGTAGCCGACCCCGCTTCTACTTCCATTTTGACTAACTCTGAGATGTTAATTGGCGACATCTTCGCGAAAACAAGAAAAACCCGAAATTTCAAAAAAAATCTTCCAAACAGTACTATAGGCGAAGTTAAGGATAACTTCGCTTAAGTGTTAACTTCGCTGGAAAAACCTTTAAATTCGCGTGACTTGGCGAAGTTGAGAATAACTTCGCTTAAGGTAAGCGAACTTAGGAGGTAAGCGAAGTTGAGGATAACTTCGCTTAGGCGAACTTATGAGGTAGGCGAAGTTGTGGTTAACTTCGCTTAACCTTATATCTTCGCCGAAACCCTACTTCCAGTGACGGCAACTTCGCCTGAAGAACAACAACTTCGCCCGAAGAACACTGAAAATATTCAGATCTGTTTTCGACGATTTAGCAGTTTCCGGTCGGTGTAACGGCTTGAATATGACTGTATAAGGTGAGTATAACACAATCCCAACGAAAACGTGTCCCGCGAATAGGTCAAACGAGACGTTTTCTACACCCGCGTGAAATCCCGAACCTCACAATCGAGCCAATGGCTCTGATACCAATTGTAGGTTCCTGGACGGATCGTACACGGGATATCGCTATCTACGCAGGTGCGGAATCCCTGCGTAGGTAGTTACGAGCGTAGAACTGCAGGACCAAGCGTCGAGAAGACCGAGACGATGATCCCAATGCACCGGAAGGTGCAGGTGGTGAGCTGCCAAGAACCTCTCAAGCTCTTGGGGCTTCCACAGCTGAGGGGGAGTCTACCGAAGCGGCTGGTGGTGATGATGTAGTGATGGTGGAGGATGACGTGATCGATGCGCTGAAGGAACTTGATGATGACATGTTCAGCGACGATGTGTTATTTGATGAAGATGTTCTGCCAATCAGTGAGATTGAAAAGATTGGTGCAGAAATTGTGGTTGAGAATGTGATAGAGGAAGGAGAGATTGTTGAAGAAAATGTCGAACACGAGATCCCTGAGGTTGAGAAAGCCGATGTGAGGGCTGAGATGGATGAGACTACTGAGTGGGAGGAGCAGCCTAGGTGGAAGGAAGGCTGTGCTCATTGGTTCGGATCGTACACGGGATATCGCTATCTACGCAGGTGCGGAATCCCTACGTGGGTAGATACGAGCGTAGAATACGTAAAACACGAACACACGATACAAACGAAACCACGTTATATTATAACTCGAACCACGTCTATTACAGACACTTGACACGTGAAGTGATCACAACTATCACGAACTCTGAAACGAACTAACAAAAAACCGAACTCTAAACAGTAACCCGTAGGTTACTTAAATACACGACAACTTCGGCTCAGGCGAAGTTGTCAATAACTTCGCTCGTTGAACAAGTTCGCCTAGGCGAACTTGTCAACAACTTCGCTTGGTTAACAAGTTCGCCTAAGCGAACTTGTCAACAACTTCGCTGTTACACAAACAATTACATAAACAATATTACAGACTCGATTACAGACTTTATACATATGAACTACTGACATCTATGCACCAACAGTTAGGAATAGTTAGCGTATCAGAGAAAATAAAGGAAGGGAGATTGAGATGGTTTGGGCATGTGAAGAGGAGGACCGACAACAGCGCTAGTTAGAGTAGTGGAAGCCTTCAATGTGGAAGGAAAGAGGAGTAGAGGCAGGCCTAAATTGACTTGGGATGAGAGAATTAGACATGACTTGATAGAGTTGCACCTCTCTGAGGACATGGTCCATGATAGAGATTCGTGGAGATGTAGGATTAAGGTTAGCGACTTCTAGGGGAAGGTACCTAGTTAGCTTAGCTTTCTATTTAGGGTCTAGTTGGCTAGCCTTGCTCCTTGTTGTTTATGTATATATTTTGTTTGATGGTGCTTTTTTATTCTTATGCCCTATTCTTAGTAGGTTACAGATTCCTTGCTTTTTTGGTAGTTTGCTATCTATGTATTGCTAAGTGTCTTTGCTTGTAGGATGTATGTTTACTCTGATTACATGTATGTAGCTATATGAGCCGGGGGTCTCTCTGGAAGTAGCCTCTCTATTTTCACGGATAGAGGAAAGACTTGCCTACATCCCACCCTCCCCTGACCCTACCGATAGCGTGCTATCCGGTCGGATATAAAGGGCTTGATTGATTGATTGATATATATACGTACAACATATGAATATGCATGAATGATTAAACAAAGTATATGTAAAGGCAGTATGCACGAAGATGAAGAAGTAAGGGATCAGACCCTAATAATATCTGAGATAGAGAAGAAAGGGATCAGACCCTAATAATATATGAGATAGAGAAGAAAAGAGGGAACATACCCTAATAATATCTTAGATAAAGAAGGAAGGGATCAGACCCTAATAATATCTGTGATAGACAAGAAAGGGATCAGACCCTAATAATATTTGAGATAGACAAGGACAAAGGAATCAGACTGTAATAATATCTGAGATAGAATGAACAGTAATTATATAGTATGAAAGTATTTATGAAATTATGTATTGAAAGTAAATTAGTAAAGTAATTATTATGTATCTTCGGATGCATAATGGAAAGTAAGTATATGTATTGTATGATGTATGATTAACTAGAACTCACTCAGCATAGCTGACTTTTAGTATAAACGCAGGTGAGTAGAATGAGACAGCTGGCTTGAGCGGGGACACATGGCAGAAGAATAAGTGTCTGGCATCTGAAGGCGCTTGATGTTTTATATTTAACGTTTTAATTTGAATGACAAGAATATTTTAAGACATGTTATGAATTATTATATAATGTTATGAAAGTTTTATTTTTGCGTAAAGTTTTAATTAACTCTGATTAGTAGAACTGTGTTTATGAGTAAATCCAACGTCCAATGTAGGGCACCGGTAACGGGGCCTTACATTAAACGTGTCAGTAAAACCATTGCCTTGCGAGATAGGCTTTGGCTACTACGACAGTCGTATTATCATACTATTAATGTGATTATGATGGACCTCTACGAATGTGATCAAATAAACAACTAGACATGTAGCAAATTAGGCATTTAATTGATATGCACACAAGATTTTACAGTTTGCTAAGGTGAATACTAAATAATATGTAAATATGATACGATACGCATATGTCCCCAAAAGCATTGAAAATAAGTAAAAAAGGGGAGAATTAGTTACTCACCTTATCAAATAAGCAAAATGGATAAATGATAATAAAAATGAAACATCACGCTCTTCGATAATTATCAATGAAAAACCCTAGTTAAGAATTATAGCGGAGATAAATATGAATTATCGATGCATTCTATACTAGATAGGGATTCGGGTTTTGGTGATGATCGAGTGTGTTTGCGAAAACACCTATTATATAATTTATTATTATTTGTAAAAATTATATTTTATTATCAAGAGTTAAGATTATATAATATAATCTAAATATATACATAAAATATATTTATAAATTAATTACTTAAACCAATAATCATAATTTGATAATTTAGATAATAATGTTTGTTTTAAATATTTATTTTAAATTAAAAACACATCTAATACATTTAATTATTATAATATTATTTGTTAAAATCTTTATTTTATAAGCATATTATATACATATATATACATACATTTATGAATATATATACATATATATATATATATTTATAGTTTTAACGAAAAAGAAAACGAAAAAAATCAACCTAGAAGTGCCAAAACCTCCAAAATATATTTAATTACCCTTTTTATTAATTATATTTGGTTTTAATTATTAAATACATAAATAAAAATAAAATACCAAAAAAAAAACGGACTGGAAGCTCGAACCTGGGCCTCCAGCCGTTCACATGAACCAAACCATTTTGCACCAGCCAACTGGGCTGGTGTCTAACCCAGTTTTTAGTTAGAAATAATAATTTAAATACACAACTCAATTCATCCCCAAATTAATATGAACCCTAGAATAGTCATGGGGTTATTAATTATGGATTAACGACGAGTCAAAATTATGGATTAACGACGAGTCAAAATTATACAACAATTACCTTAAACAATTATCAATTAATGGTCAATTGGATTGAAATAGGGTCGGCTTAGACGCAAACTTGACACACTAACACAGACAGCTATAATTAAATTGCTTCAAGGGTTTGGTTCGCGAGGCTTGCAGGAAGGTTTACACGAGTTTAATTAAATTGTTATAGATTCTAGATGGTATAACACAAGATAGTATATGACGGTGACTTATTTTGAACAACCAAATAGTTTGTTGATCTTATTCTTTAAGGTGTAAGTCGTAATTGGTATATAAACGATTTGCGAAGATCAATTTCAATTATAATACGAAGATTAAGGATCAAGAAATCAATGGGTTACGGGTTTGGAACTAGAGACGGACAATAGACATGGATACGAGTTTGGGTTAAGGAATATAATAAAATCTTTAGATTAATTTGCAGATTGGTCCCTGATTTCATGTGTGGAAACAACAGGGGTTAAAACTAAGTTTGGGGTGGATTTTGTATATAATTCAAAGTTATATTGGATAATTAAATAAATATGATAAACAATAATAATAATAACTCAATAAATGCGATATTTTATTGATTAAATTACCGAACATAGAAACGGGTCAGGTAACGGCTATCAAAACATTAAACGAAAAGTTCGGATTGTTACAAAAACGTAAACCAATAAAAAATATATATAATTAATTAATAATTAATAACAAACCAAAAAAACAAAGAAAATAAGAAATAAAAAAATTGGCCCCTTTTAAGTAACACCGCTTAATACGTAGCGTATAGGGCTATACGCCACGTACAGGACAGTTTTCTCTATAAAGGACTGTGTGTGAAGAAAAGCCCTTATTCTAAGCAAATTTTTGTAATTACAAAAGTAATCTACTTAATTTGGAAAGATTCTACATTAAGGAATGGGCCAAATTATGGAAGACAATGTCACCTTGAGCTGTCACGTAGGAACTAGAGTTTATATGAGGACAAAAGAAGGCATTAATAATTCATGAGAGTGACCACCTTCATCAATTAAGGTGGTGTTTTCTTTCTGAAAAAAAAAATCGGTGAGAGCTCTTTTGTCTGCGCGGCACAGACATAAGCTTTGCGCGGTACAGACATAAGCTTTTGCATAGTATTTGTTTTCTCGCTAACGTTTCATTTAAAAAAACATTTGTGCAGACTTTTCTTGGTGCAGATCCTCTTTTAACTTTTTTCTAACCTCATAAACAACTGTTTTCCTTAACAAACTCTCAACCCTAGCCACCACCCATCGCTCCTCCACCGGTCGTCGCCCCTCCATAGCCCTTACTACACCAATCGAAATCCAACACTCGATGTATAAAGCTATTGTACCCTATTTCGCTAACTCTCGTCTTCTCAGCTCTCCGCCACAGCTTTTCGTCTCTTTCGAACTTCGACGTTGACTATAAGTGAAATTAACAGCCTTCGAATTTTATAGCAGTCTGCAGAGTTAAAAAACACAAACAGACTACAGGCCTTTAGTCTACCCCTTCTTCTATGGAGGCCTTCAGATGACCACATACTACAGACATTTTATCTCTTAAAACACAAACTGCACGTAAGAGTAGGGATGAGAAAATTTGGTATTGGTATCGATTGTTACCGGTCTGGTACCGGAATAAGTACTGATTTGGTACTGCTGGTACCGAATCGGTACCAAATTTTTGAGTTTTAATACCGGGACGGTACCGGCATTTCCTGAATTTTATCTTCAATACAGGTACTGAACAGATTTCCAATCGAATATTTCGATATTGGTGCCGGTACCAATCATATGCGACTTTATATCGGTATTTTCATTTTCGGTACTGGTACGATACCTATCTCATCCCTGCCTAAGAGCATTCTAAACCCAACTTCTAAATTTTTTTGAGAGGATTTTGTAAATTATATGATGAGGTAAATAGTGGTTGTGAGTGGAGTAAAGAGAAAATTTATTAATTTTTTGTAAATTTGAGTTAAGTTTGTTTGTCCCATTTATTTTGTAATATTTGTTGAAATTGCTTGTGGGTAGAGGACAGAGAAAGTGTACTGATAAAAGTATAGAAGTTATAATTTAATTAAATAGAATAGAAAATTTTAGTTTTTTCTAATTTAATTATAGGGATTAGTATGAAAAATGGCTAGAAATGCTATAACAGTTGGAATTTATATATGTAAGTTACATTGTTTTTAATTTGTTACTTGATAGTTGCTTAATAAATATTAATAACTTTTAGCCATTTGATAAAATATTTACACTTGCATGTCTACGTTACCTCGTGTATAAAACTTTCTTCCCATTATTGTATGCCGTTATTTTACGACGAATTTGTGTGTATAATTCATAATACCATTCTCATCTCTTCTATTATCTTCAAATTCAAAATTATATAAAAAAATCATTATATTTTTCTTTTTTTTTCAATTAAATAATATTATTTTAATTAACTTTGGATTTGAATATAGTAGAAGAAATGACAATGGTCTTTTGAAGTATACACACAAATTCATCGTAAAATGATGGCATACAATAATGGGAAGAAAGTTTTATACATGAGGCAAAAATCATTATATTTTTTTAATTAAATAATATTTTTTTTATATTTTTATCATATTCATTTCTCTTTATTTCATTCACAACCACTTTTAAAATATATTAAAATATTATAAGACGTAAACAGTAACTTTTCAGATGTATAGAAAAATCACTGCATTTCTCTCTCTTCCATTCATAACATCTTAAATCACCCCCTACAATATATAAACTACACTCGCATTTTTTTATGAATTAAATGTGAATCCTCAAGGTAAACGAACAAAAAGTTCTTTCAAGTGAAGAATTAATAACCCGTGGAATTACTAATAAGACTTTGTTTATGGACATCATTCACCAATTAGTGTCTTATGTGGCACATTGGTGAATTGGAGAACCCCACTATGTGGTAAATTGGGGAACCCCATCCCTAATTCGAACTATTCGACAATGATGAAGACTCAAATATATATATATATATATATATATATATGGGTGCGTTATAACAAAAAGAAAGAGTAAATCTAGTGGTTGAGATTGGTAGTTTTTAAAATATCAGATAGTTTTCTAGGATCTAAGATTTATGATACATAGTTTCAACTCTAAATTTTATGTCATTCATACTCTTTCTACAAAACTATGTCTTTTTATTTTAACCATTTTCTATATATATATATATATATATATATATATATATATATATATATATATATTCAATTTTATGTTTATATATATAGGTATTGGATTATTTCAGAAGTTTTTTTGCAGCGAGAAGTGAAAGTGTAACTCTATTAATCCCTAATTTCACTTCCTTTCTTATTGTGTAGGTGCGTATGTACGTGTGTAGATACGTATTTTTGTATATGTGTATGTACGTTTGTATGTGTGTAGGTAGGTTTGAATGTGTGTAGGTACGCATGTATATGTGTGTAGGTAGGTTTTAATGTATGTAGCTAAGACATAAATACAACCAACCTACATACATGTAGGTAATAAGAAAGAGAGTGAAATTAGGGATTAATGAAGTTACACCTTCACTTCTCGCACTTCTCGTTGTAATATCACTTCTCGCAAGATCCATCCCATATATATATATATATATATATATATATATATATATATATATATATATATATATATATATATATATATAGGATTAGGATCATGTGAAAACCGTTTTAAAATTAAGAACCATTTTGAATCATAAAAAAACTCCTTTTAAAAAAATAAAAAAAATATAAAACAAAGAAAATTTTGAAAATAAAAAAAGTTAAAAAACCAAAAGAAAATTAATTTTTCATCCCCATAAAAAATTTAAAAAAAAATATCGACTTAGCAAAATTATGCGCATATGTATAATACTTGTGTTTTTAATTGTATACATGTTATTTTTTATACACATATGTACAGTTAATATAACTGATGGTGTGCATATGTGTACATTATGTAAATCGAGATTAAATACAAATATACATATGTGTATAATTAGGTTTTTTTAATAAAGCCGGGATGAAAAATTAAATTTTTTGGTTTTTTTACTATTTTTTAAATTTTCGTTTTGTAATATTTTATTTTTTAATATTTTTAAGAGATGTTTTTATGACTCAAAATGGTTTTCAAAGTTCTGAATTTTAAAAAGTTCTCTTATATATGTGTGTGTTATATATATAAATCATTGGTTTTGGTTAAATTAGCCGTTAATGTTTTATGTATTATTAATTTCGGTTATATTACACTTTAATTTTATTTTAGATATATTAATGGTATTTTTTATTTTATTTTTTTAAAAGGAAGGAATTGGTGAAACTAAGAGTATTTCCTTGATATTGTGAAAGAATGTTGAATTAATGGACTGTGATATGATGTGAAGCTGACGTAACACCATAAAATTTAATGAATTTTGATTCGTACCACACAAGAAAACATCTAAAAAATTAAAGGACAATCAACAAAGAAAGAAAGTCTAAGAAACCTAAATCCAAATATTACAAGCAGAATATTGCAAACATAATTATTATTTCTCTAGATAAAAACAATTAATATTAAATGATTATACATATAATCATTTATTTAAATGATTATACCCACATCATTGATTCAAGTTAATCTGTCTAAGAGCATTCTCATCCCGTTTTCTATCCTTATATCCATATATATCATATAATTACACTAAAAAATACTATATTTCTCTCTCCTATTCAATTAAATAATATTTTCTTATACTTTTTTCATTACAGTTTTCTCTCTTTACCCTATAATTTACAAAAAATCACTACCTTTTCCTCAAATTTATAAAAAATCACTATATTTTCTCTCTCCACCCTATAATTTACTCTCACAACCCCACCCTATAATTTACAAACCCTCCTCACATAATTTTAGGGAATGGGTTGGGAATGCTCTAAGCTCTTTAAACATATTGGTTAGTTATAAGTCTTAATTGTGTGACTATTTAGGATCAAATTACATTGGTAACGTTGTCATATGTTATTATTTAGGCATACTGACCCAACAATATATTTATTAAGGCTAAACGTAACCCAAGTGTACCCTCCCTGTAAGGGCGAACGGGGCGGTGTGTGGTGGCCTCCCCGTCACGCGTGATGAGCCATGCAACACCGTCGCCTCTCCCCTTGTCACGCGGAAATAGGTTAGTTTGCGTGATGGCCATCACGCTTGGTGGGGGTGATTTCCAAGAAAAATAGCCGTTGAGGGGGGGGGGTCAATCTAGCCATTGGAGTTGAAAAAAAAACACATTATTTACAAACACAATAAAAACATTATAAATATATCTTCAAAACATACACAAATTCAACTCAAAATCTTCTATTACACACACCATTTTTTGTCGGTTTTTTTAATTTAGTTGTCTTTGTTTAATGTAATCTTGTTTTATTTTTTAGTTAATGTAAAATATTGTTTTCTTTTTATTTAATTTAGTATTTATTAAAAAAAACTATCACACACCATCACACCACACCACCACCCCTAGTAAAAAACCATCACATGTGATGGATTTGAGGTTGGTGATGTGGCACCATTTGATTGGGTGGGGTGTGTGATGAGTGATCACACCACATCCATCACCCCTCCCCCCTAAGTGTAAGTATATGTAGAGATATGATGCGACTAGGGGATTTATGGTGTGTTTGGGATTCCTTATTTGAGTGAAAAAGAACTTATTAAAAGACCTTATTAACTTATGGATTTTTTAAAAGAAGTTTTTTAAAAAATGTTTGGATTAGCTTATGTGTTGGAGAAAACCAAAATGACTAAAAAGACACTCTTTTTTAAAAGAAGTGTAATGGGTTTTGAGGGTTAAAATGGTGTAATAGGTAAATCAAACCCATTAAGTTATTAAGTTAGGAAATCATAACTTTTCAAAACCCACTTAAATTTGTCTTGGCCAAGAGTTAAAAACCATAAGTCCTTAATGTTTGCCAAACACCTTTTATACATTATTAACTTTTTAAAAAGTTAATAAGTTAATGGAAATAAGGAATCCCAAACACCCCCTTAGTAAGAAGGTAATGAGATATAATCAGTAAAATCAAGGGAAGAATTCATTTTAACACAACTTATATATATTTTTATCTATTATGAACTCCCGGATTTGGACATTAATTAGACATATATAATTGATCTCCTCTCCATGAAACATGTCGAACGCGTAATTATGAATTTTGCATTACCATTGAACGGTAGGTAGGATTTCATGGGTGAACTTCCCACCAAGTGTCATGAATTAGATTGGAAGGATATCGTGTTTAGATTTGGTTAATATACAATGATTGGTTGAATTAGATTGAAAAGATATCGTGTTAGATTTGATTAAAATTTAAAATAACAATGATTGGTACTTGGTAGTCAAGATAAAAAAGTTCACAATATATGTGGCGCCATAGAAGAGTTGGCTATGTGGGTGTACCGAGACCACTCCACGTGACCCCAAATTTGGGGGCCACAAATTTTTTTTACTACTACTAATAATTTAAGGTCGTATTTGTTTTGTCAGATAATATCATCTTGATCTCTTTCGTCCGTATCACACAAATTAGGTTTGTTGATCGTTTGTTTTTTAGAATTGATTTCATTAAAAAGGTCTGTACGTTCTCTTCTTCGCGCAGACCTGGACCAACCACTTCTCACATCTTCTGGCCTCTTTACATCTTTTATCTCATTTAGTTTATTTTCACATGTTCAAACCCTATAAAACATATCCTTTTCTTCCACCCTCACCTCCCGTTAGCCCTTGCCCTTCCATCCCCAATTCTGTTGGCCACCACACATCTCCACTTCGTCGTTACACGCCTACGCCGACCAAGAATTGAATATATGTGATGACATGTTGTTGATGCTTGGGTGTGATGGTACAGTAGGAGGAGTCGCCGTCTGGTGAGATGGTGTCCAGTCGCCTGAAATTTAAAGTCACCGGAGGTGGTATCCACTCCACAGTCGCGCCCCCTCCATTAAACTGCCACCTCCGTAAAACCCTAGATTAGGTGTCGTAATCATATATATATATATATATATATACATAATCAGATCATGAAAGAACTTTTTTGAAATTGAGAACTATGAGAACCGTTTTGGACCACAAAAACCCAAAAATAAAAAAATCATAAAATAAAAAAAACACAAAAATCAAAAAACTAAAAAAACCAAAATTCTTATTTTATCATCCCGGTTTCATAAAAAAACACTCGGTTTAGCTAAATTTTATACACATATGTATAATATATACATATATGTACATTTACATGTTTTTTTTGTACACATGTGTATAATTTAAAATAAATGATACTGTACATATGTGTATATTACGTAACTAAAGATTATATAAAATTATACATATCTGTATAATACGACGTTTTTTTTTACTTTTTTTAAAAATTTTATTATTTTTTGTTTTATGATTTTTTACATATTTTTTAAAGGTGTTTCTAATGGTTCAAAATGATTCTCAAAGTTCTCAATTTGTAAAGGGTTCTCTTAGGATCCTTACCCTATATATATATATATATATATATATATATATATATATATATATATATATATATATATTAAGTTTTAAAAATGATAAATGAACATGTATAATTTAGAAAAAAAATAAAAAGTTTGCCACGTCACACGCCACGCCATCATTAATTGACAGAGTTAACAATTTGTTGGTACATGATGTCAGTAGTTCAGTATCTAGTGTCTGTAATCGTGTTAGTTGGTTTTGTTATGTTTTAGTTAAGTTGTCTCACAAGTTCTCCTGATATAAGCGAACTTGTGGACAAGCGAAGTTATCAACAACTTCGCCTAGTCTGTTAGGCGAAGTTGTCGACAACTATATAGGTTTGGCTACGGCTTGTATTTATAGTAGATTTTCCAGTACGTGTAATTGTGATTTGCGTATCACAGTTACTGTATAGGCGAAGTTGTGCTCAACTTTGCCCTATGTCTAACTTCGCCTGCACTATAAAGTTTATCTTATCTTCGCTCATGGTAACAGGCTAAGTTATGATTTGCTTAGACGATTTTTTTAACTTAGACCGTTTGTGGTGCAGATATGGTAGCTGTAGCAGGAGCCGGTGGTGCTGGTGGTGATGATGGTGGTGATAACCACCGTCAATTCTTTCCGGGACACAATATGTACATCACACTGGACCCGGATGCTAGTGGTGTTGATGATTATCGCGAGATCATCACTTTTCTGATTCGCTCGCGTATCTTCCATACTATTACTACAACTCTGCCTATTTCTTTGCCGAACATAGACGACTTCTGGCAGACGGTTGAGTATGATTGTAGAGTCGAGCCCCCAGTCATGCGCGCCACAGTCAACAATCAGCAGGTGCGGTTCTCATCGGAACAGATAAGGGTCTCCTTGCAGTTTGGGAATGAAACGAGAGATGATCCTACAGACTTTGTTGCTCCATTCAGAGATGGTGCATTTTTAAGAATGGGCTATTCTGGTCCATTGGGTGACACTCAGAGACGTAAGGGATTTTTGTTGGATCAATGGCGTTTTCTAATGCATGTGATGATCGTATGCATGTCGGGTCGTAAGGCTGGAATGGATGGTATGGGTGCCACGATGCAATCGGCAATGACAGCACTGACTTACAACAAGCCTTACAGCTTCAGTCAGATGGTGTTTTATGAGATAGACCGTCAGAGACGAGCGGTGGCTCGTGAAGATTCTTGATGTATCCAAGTTTCTTACAAATGATCTTGAATCACGTGGCTCCTACGCTACCTCAGCGCCGTCCGATTCGTTATGTAGAGAGTGTCAGCAAGAGGATTTTCGCACAATGCAGATCATCGAGTGCTCGTAGTAAACCAGAGCTTCGTCCACGACATACTCCGCTATTTGGGTATTTGATAAACCCTATGTTGCTCCTTGTGGAGACGAGTTTCGGGATCCGGCACCGCAACAGGCTGTTGTCTCTCAACCACCACCTGTGGTACAGCAAGCATCGCCTGCTGCTCCTGTTGTGGCGCCGGAGGATCAAGTAGACCTTGAAGCTGCTTTTGGTGGCCAAGGATTTTTCGATATGGAACGAGTTGATCCAGAGGCAGAGGTTCAGGTCTTAGTAGCAGAAGTTTCTAGTGCTGATGTGCCGTTGGTAGCTACGTCTGTAGCTCATTCTGAAAGAACCGACTCTGACTCCTCAGCTGATGATGTTGCTGAAGTAAGACAGATACTGGTCGCCCAAGAAAGGATTCAGGGAAAAAGAAAGAAAGATACAGATGACAGTGAATCCGATTTTGAAGAGGAGTTAGATCGGTTGGTTCGTCGATCGAAACGGGTAAGAACGGGTGAAGGATCGGGAGATGGTGAAAGCTCAAGGGTGGTTCGTTTCTCTCCACCCGCCTTATCTGGTATGACTATGGTCCCTGCATCGTTGTCTGTGACAGGACCAATCACCTCAGGTGCCCCCGTGTTGACAACATCATCTTCTTTTGGCATTCCACCTACCACATTTCAGCTTTTGGCTCCAGAAATTGTTTCTTTGCCACCTCCTACACTTACTCCATCGGAGGTTGTTGCAAGATTCGTTGAGTCGACGCTGGTTGCCACCGCGGGGTTATCAGTTACCATACCACCTGCGGTTACTTTCAGCCTGTTTCTGATGTCCCGGCTACCTTGGGAATCCCTCCACCGTACGCTCAAGACATTTCTCATATGAGGTTTGATTTTGATACAACTTTATCTGACTCGGACAGAATAGCTGCTCTTGAAAGGGTCGTGGCAGAACAGTCGAGAATCAACCTGTTCCAGACCCACGCTATTCAGCGCCTTGTTGCAGAGAATCAGATTCAGTCGTCTCTGATTGAGCACGGTAAACTTTTTGATGCTTTAAAACAGTTCTTAGCATCTCAGGGGGAGACGAGCTGCAAGGGCGATGAGCTGAGGACGAAGAAGAGTAACGATAGAGACGATGATCCCAATGCATCGAAAGATGCAGGTGGTGAGTTTCCAAGAACTGAACAAGCTCTTGGGACTTCCACATCTCAGGGGGAGTCAACGGGTGCAACTGGTGAATCAGGGGGTGAAGATGTGGTGGTAGTGGAGGACGAGGAGATGTTGGATGACGACGATGTGTTACCGGTTGAAGAGATTGAGAAAATAGGAGCTGACATTGTTATTGATAGTGAGGTTGAAGAGGGAGAGATTGTGGAGGATAATGTTGAGCATGAAATTCCGGAAGTTGATAAGACAAATGTGGGTCATGATATGGGAAGTGATGAGACTGAATGGGAAGAGCAGCCGAGATGGAAAGAAGGCTACGCTCAATGGTTCGTAAAGACAAAGAAACCGGCGGTTCCCACTATGTTCAAGAAGAGTTACAACATCAAAGGGTATGCTGAATCAAAAAAGGGGATTATTTGCTGGTTATATGTTGAGTAGCTGAGACTATTTGTGATTAAACGCTTTGACGGAGTTCAGTATTTCAAGAGGTTGTTGAGATCGTTGAATACCTTGCCTGAGTGTGAGGTGAAGGATTTAGCCAAGTTGGGGTTGATAAACAGGAGTGATGATAATATGGCTAGGATTATTGGGAAGATCGTTTGGAAAGAAAATATAAAAGATAAAAGGTTCGACTTGTTAAAACCGCAGAAAGGAAAGCTCGTTGAAGACAAAGACAGAGGTATGAGAGCTGATGGCAAACCTTGGATGATAATGAAGTATAAGCCGATCCGGTGTTTAAAAGAAGTGCCGATGAAACAAATGCCCAAGGATGTCTTAAAGAATCTGAAATGGTGGTATGTTGATAGTGAAACAGCTGAAGCGGTGATGGAGGATGAAGATGAACAAGAGTTGCTGAGAGTGTATGATCCAATGCACTTGGTGAATTTGTCTCAAGCTGACTTGCATTTGCTGAACGAGAAAAAGATATTCTATATTCCGGCATGGAAGGATGAAGCCAAGAAATATCATAGAGTAGTTTCTGTTTGTGTCAGAGAAGGCGTTCATGCTTGAAGACGGGTGACTCGAGTTTTGGGATTACATGACACGTGATTGAAGTTAGAGATATGAAGCTACTGCCAAGGGGGAGTCTGTTGGTACATGATGTCAGTAGTTCAGTATCTAGTGTCTGAAATCGTGTTAGTTGGTTTTGTTATGTTTTAGTTAAGTTGTCTCACAAGTTCGCCTGATATAAGCGAACTTGTGGACAAGCGAAGTTATCAACAACTTCGCCTAGTCTGTTAGGCGAAGTTGTCGATAACTATATAGGTTCGGCTACGGCTTGTATTTGTAGTAGATTTTCCAGTACGTGTAATTGTGATTTGCGTATCACGTGTTAAAGGAGTTGCAATACAACGTGTCTTTTGAGTATTGTAACGTGTGTTCGTGTTCGGTATTAACATAGTTTACGTCTTACGCTCGTATCGTGTTACGTAGGGATTCCGCACCTACGTAGTACGAGATACTTCCGTGTAGATCCGGCTGGGAACCTACACAATTTGTTAGGTTAGGATCCTTATTGGTAACAAAACTGAAAGTTGGGGTTGCCACTATTCAGATTGAGAGTTGGAATTAATATTGGCTAGTGCTCAATAGTTTGGATTATTAAAATCAAATTTTCCTTAAACATTTTAGTTTATTTTAGTATTGTGCAAACGTTAAAAAACATACAGTCTTCTTCTTACAGGGTGCAGAGATTTGGTCCACCTATTTTGCTACAGATGTCTGAAGATGTGGTTCGGAGACTACAGACATTTTACCATTGAAAAAACAAACTGCACATAAGGCCTCCACGTAGCGGCACGTAAAAACCGTTAAAAAAAATTAGCGTCGAAACGTTGTCGCAAACCCGTGAGTTGAAGAGGGCTAGGCGTAAGACTGTGGAAAAACTAACGTCAAAATGTTGCCACGAACCAAAGCATTGAAGGTGCGTTCATAACATACGTAACTTTATATAAGAAAACAAAACATTTACGTCAGTGATATCATTAATACAAAATGACTAAACCGTCACAAATGTGTGCGTTGCAATAAGGTCGTTGATAATATTCAGTAGTTTATATAAAAAGTTACCATTAAAAAGATTCAAGTTTAAACATTAAGGTCAGTTTATCTATAAAGGGGACAAAAATGATAATGATTTAGAGAGAAAAAATAACAAAACGAAAAAAAAAAACCTTAAAAAATAATAAAAATCATAATTAAATTAGAAAAAAAAAACAAAAAGTAAAAAACACAAATTTTTCCACTGTTTTCCTCGTTCTAAAAAAAGACTTAATGTTGATTATAAAGATTATTATGTCTTTTTATTTATTATTATATTTTTTTTGTTTTCTTTTCATCATTAATTGTGTCTTTTTTTCTTATATATTGTGTTATATTACTCAATACTATGTCTTTTTTATTTATCATTGTTTTTTTTATTGTGTCTTTTTTTCTTGAAATTGTGAATTTTTCGTCCTTTTGTATTATTGTTATTAACGAGAAAGACGGTTGAAACTTTTTCGTTTTTTTAAATTTTTATTTATATTTTGATTTATGATTTTTTTATTTTTTTTTATTTTTTAAGGTTTTTTTATTGTCACAAATTTTTCAAACACTAAAAGTTAAAAATATTAAAGGTGACAAAATAAGCATGTGTAAATTTGGATATTATAAAACACCGTATTTTAAAAGTTGTAGGAGGAGCAAAAAAAAGAAACTATAAATATCCCCCAAGTTATCTATTGAGTGAGAGAAAGGTAATCTATTTCATTCTATTTTCTTCATTTTGATATTGATAGGGATCCCCATTCATTCCTAGATTCCCGGATTGATTGTCCCTACCTAACTACATGGTAGTGGTCTAGGGAGCGCAATTGCTAGAGCACGGGAGAATGAAGAGTAATGATTTCAGCAAGAGCAGCCGGACGGACTACTATAGTGAGTCTAGTGACTACTAGAGTAGAGTTATAACATAAAAAGTTTGCCACGTCACACGGCACGCCATCATTAACTAACAGAGTTAACAATTTGTTAGTTGGGATCCTTAATGGTAACAAAACTGAAAGTTGGGTTGCCACTTGTCAGATTGATAGTTGGAATTAATATTGGCCAGTGCTCAATAGTTGGATTACTAAAATCCAATTTTCTTTAAACATTTTAGTTTATTTTAGTAGTGTGCAAACGTTAAAAAATATACATTCTTCTTCTTGCAGATTGCAGAGGTTTGGTCTACCTATTCTGCTACAGATGTCTGAAGATGTGGTTCGGAGACTACAGACATTTTACCATTGAAAAAACAAACTGCACATAAGACCTCCACGTAGAGGTATGTATAAACCGTTAAAAGAAACTAGCGTCGAAGCGTTGTCGCAAACCCGTGAGTTGAAGAGGGCTGGGCCTAACACTGTGGAAAAAACTAACATTAAAACGTTGCCATGAACCCAAGCATTGAAGGTGCGTTCATAACATACGTAACTTTATATAAGGAAACAAAGCATTTACGTCGGTGATATCATTAATACAAAAGGACTAAACCGTCACAAATGTGTGCGTTGCAATAAGGCCGTTGATAATATTCAGTAGTTTATATAAAAAGTTACCATTAAAAAGATTCATGTTCAAACAGTGGATTCAAGTTATTTTATAAAGGGGACAAAAATGAGAATGATCTAGTGAGAAAAAAATAACACAACGAAAAAAAACCTTAAAAAATAATAAAAATCATAATTAATTAAATTAGAAAAAAAAATAACAAAAATGTAAAAACAAAAAATTTTCCACTTTCTTACTCGTTCTAAAAAAAGACTCGACGTTGAGTAAAAACGATTATTATGTCTTTTTATTTATCATTATATTTTTTGTTTTTTCTTTTTGTCTTTAATTGTGTCTTTTTTCTTATATATTGTGTTATATTACTCAATATTATGTCTTTTTTATTTATCATTGTGTTTTTTTCGTCATTGTGTCTTTCTCGAAATTGTGTATTTTTCGTCTATTTGTATTATTGTTATTAACGAGAAAGATGGTTGAAACTTTTTTTTTTAATATTTATTTATATTTTGATTTATGATTTTTTAATTTTTTTTTTGTTTTTTTAAGAGTTTTTTATTGTCACAAATTCTTCTCACACTAAGAGTTAAAGGTATTAACTGTGATAAAATAAGCACGTGAAAATTTGGATGTTATAAAACACCGTATTTTAAAAGTTGTAGGAGTAGCAAAAAAGAAACTATGAAAAACTCGAAACCTTAAATCAACGTTGACGATTTATACGTTTGTGCTTCAATGGCTTGTACATTCTAACAAACAACTCCGTTTTTTAATGAACTTTGCAAAATCCGGATTTGTGGTTAATTTGTATGGACTTATGAACGTTATTCTCAAACATATATGTAATCGTTTTGTTCGTTTGCCTATTGGTCTCGTTTATGTCTGTATGCCCGTTTGGGTCATTCATTAGTGTCCGTTAGCGTTCGGTTACATCCAATAGTGTTGTTCATTAGTGTATGTTTTCGTTCTTTTACGATATTAATGAACATACATGAAAAAACTCAATTCCTTAATGAACGAGCATTAAGACGAATTTTCGTTCAATAGAGAAATGTGTGCACCATTTGTTGTCCGATAAAAGCTTAAATGACGAAGACGAGCAAAGTCTCGTGCGAATTGGTTCGTTTACAGCCCTAGCTACATGAATTAAATATTTATATTTGAAATATTTAATCAATAATGTTGTACATGAGAGATTTTGAGTCCTATTAAACATGTTGATATATTTTCATAACTTTTAATGAAACTTGACATTTAAAAAAAGATAATGGTTTTTAATATTCTCAACTTTAATTTTTTTGGTATGAAACACTCCCAACTTTCGATTTGCTACTCACCGCTCTCAACTTTCAACTTATTTTCTTCTATTACTCCTTAACTAATGGAGCACTAACTCTATTGTTTGTTTTTTTTGCTGACGTGGACTATTTTTACACGTGTAGCATGCTTACGTGAAAAATGGTTATTATTTTTTTATATATATAAACCCCAATTACATAAACCACCACCTCCATCCCTACCAAATATAGAGTCAAATCGCCGAAAAAGCTTGAAACACAACCAACGGAACCCTCGCCGTAATTGCACCTCACTATCAACGCAACCCGAAGAACAAGAATGCAGGTGGAAGCTTGTCGGACCCCTCGCCGGAATATCGAGGTTTGCCGGAAAAGCTTGAAACACGGCCAACGGAACCCAATCCGTCATAGCACCTCACTATTAACGCTTCCCGAAGAACAAGAAAGAGAGTGGGAGCTCGTTGGAACCCTTCGCCGGAATAGTGAGGTTCGTCGAAAAACTTAACAGACTACCGGAGTTGCATTTCAGAACACCAGGATGCTTTCTATCGCTTCAATATTTCTGTAGTAACCACTGGAGACCAAGAGTCGTCTGAACTTCCTAGCCACCACCGACTCCTTTGTCGAAGCATCATCAGCGGTTGGTGGTTGCACAGATACGACATCCATTGTCAGCGTTACTACAGCCAAGGGTGGATATTAGTTTGGGACAGATAGTTGTTTGAGGTGGAAGGAGAGGTGGGTGGAGGGTGGTGGGTTGGGTGGAGGTAGCAACGGAGTTAGGGTTTTTTTTAAAGAAGAGATGATGTGGTGTGTGGAGCCATAATTTTTATTATTATATTATTATTTTATTTAAAAAATGACACATCAACAAAAAACTAACTGAGTTAGTTTTCCGTTAGCAAATAAGGTGAAAGATGGGAGCGATGTGTAGCAAATCGAAAGTTGGGAGTGTTCCATACCAAAGGATTAAAGTTTGGAGTATTAAAAACAAATATCCCTATAAAAATATGGCATTGCATTTTCAAAGGTGTGAAGATATTCACACCTTCAAAATAGTTAAACGTTTCGGAGTACATCTATATCAGTCCAACTTTTCCCAAGTGTTTTATGAATTCCTCTTTCTTTCATAAGATCTATGATCTTACTCGATTCATCCCACCGCCCAATCGCTTTATAAACACTAGCTAAATGTACATAACTCAAATGATAATCCGGATCCAAATCCATCATCTTTGTACCAACTCTTTTTGCAACAATGAACTCACTACTAGTAGCACAAGCACCCAGCAATGTTGCCCAAAGAGATTTATCGTCCTTAAAACTTGATTCCATTATTATATGTTCAGCATCTTCTAACCGGCCTGCACGCCCTAAAAGATCAACCATGCAACTATAATGCTCAATTCCCGCATCAATTCCATACATGTTCTTCATTAACATAAAGTATTTTTTTCCTTCATCAACCAAACCAGCATGACTACAAGCAAAAAGAACAACAATGAAACTAATGTTGTCCGGTTTGATCCCCGACTTAATCATATCATTGAACATGTGAATAGCGTCTGGACCTTGCCCGTTTTGAGCAAGCCCACTAATTATTGAATTCCAAGTTATCATATTACTAGTTTGCATGCGTTTGAAAACTCTATAAGCAAAGTATGTGCATCCACATATCGAATACATATCAACTAAAGCCGACTCTATAATAACAGATTGACACGTGTGCCTCCTTAAATACTGGCAATGAACCTCTTTTACTTGTCTGACAACTGTCAAACCCGCACACGCTCGAATTATGGTTCCAAAACTATAAAGATCAACCTCTTTCATTGCTCGGAAAACGTTAATAACAGTATCGAAATCACCCGTTTGGCAGTATCCACCGAGCAATGCACACCAACTCATTGAGTTTGGTGCGGTGATTCTATCAAAAACCATTTGAGATTCATAAACGGAACCACATTTACCATACATGTAGACTAAGCTACCCACTCTTGTGATGATATATGGGCCCATCGACTTGCTCTTTAACTTACCCGAAAACAACTTCAACCTTGAATTGTACAACCACACCTTTTGGCCCACTTCAAAGGTCCTTTTTCTCAACTTTGCATCATGGACCTTTTTTAGCTTGTCTTCGTATACGGAAACACATTCATACGCTTCATTCCGGATTTCCTCAATCTCATTCAATTTCAACTTTCTCAATTCACCCGCTTCCTTATAATCCGCATTCACATTCTTGATCGCCCAAAATGCCCTATGTGCCAACTCCTTTGTTAAATGACACCCTTTCCCATAAACTAACCAATAAGGAGTTGTGCCAATAGGAGTTTTGTAGGCGGTCCGATATGCCCACACTGCATCATTTAACTTAGAAGACCAATCCTTTCTATCGACCCGCGCCGTCTTCATCAAAATTTCTTTAATTTGGCGATTGGATACTTCAACTTGTCCATTTGTTTGTGGATGATAAGGTGTAGCAATTCGGTGATTCACATTGTATCTTTTTAAAAGTTTCTCAAAGTTGAAATTCTTGAAATGTGACTCACCATCACTAATAATAACCTGCGGGATACCAAACCGAGCAAAGATGTTTGACTTATCATCACAAGTAATAAACAAGAGAAATTGGGCAGTTACGACCCGAACCGTGGCTCCGGTTCACACGTGAGTCACGGTTCATTCCTGGATATACTGGACCGTGGCCCACGGTCTCCACCGTGGGTCACGGTGGGCTTCACGGTGGAACGAAATTTCTTTCTACTAGGGGATGATATGACAAACTGAAATTTTTTCTTGCTTTTTCAGACACTCATCGCGACTTGACTCAAATTTTCGGGACGAAAATTCTTTAACATGAGAATGATGTGACACTCGTCAATTTCAGGTTAACTCCGTTAATCCAAACCCCGTCAATTCAAACTTAAGATCACTTGATCTATAACGCACATCTCATTTCATTTAAAATAGAGTTTTAAATGACGCTTGACAATTACTACATGTGTAGTCTTTCGGGATTGCACCGAAATGCAAACGAGTTGACGCAAACCATTGGTGAATAAACGAAAAACAACCAAACAATAATTATGTGATAATTATGTGTTAGGCTTATGTGCTATTTGATAATATTGTTTAAAACACTAACTCAAGATGCAAACAAGTTACTTTAGGCTAGAAAAGTAATACTTAAAAGTTGAGGGATCTACGTGTAACATATTATTAATAATAATAAACAAAACCCTAACTCTCTTTCTCCCTCCCTCACACCGACCGGCCCCCCTCCCCCTTGCTCCCTTGGCTGCCGTCAATCATACACACACATACACACAAGATTTTTCAAGTTTGGTTGAAGATTAAGGTGCTAGGAATGTATAAACAACTATCCTCTGTATTTTACATGTTTAATTTTGATTTTAAATGGGTTATTCTAAAGCCCTAGGTCACGAAAATTGATGAATAAGATGAACTAGGGTTGATTTATGCTAGGTGATGATTGATTATGTGTTGGTTATTGATATTGATGATCATATGTGATTTTGAACGGTGAAAGATTGTTGAATCATTGATTGTTTGTAAACCCTAGAGGGTTACTACTGATTTTTGTGATTAATTATGTTTATTGCATGTTGGAGTTATGTCGTATGCTTAGGATGCATGTTAGACGATTGTTTGTGCTTGCTGAGTTTTGACAGCAGAGATTGTTAAACTTGAACGACATGTAACTTGTTAAATATAAAAGCAAACTGAGCTATTTATGAGTCTAAGAGGTAGTACTCTGAGTCTAGTTTCCAGAAAACCTAACCACGCCTAATTTGGAGGTGTTTTGGTTTTTCAAAAGATTTAAATGTGATTAAAGGTCAAAAATGGTACTGGACAAGATTGTAAGTTATGTTTAGACAACTGTAACTAAATGTTAATGTGGAAATTGGTCGAGGTTGTTAACACTAATGGGTACCATGTTGAGTCTAGTTTCTATGAAGTCCAAAATAGTAATTTTTGGACGAGTAAAAATTAACTTTTATTATTTTACAAAACTGAAGTGCAAATCTGAATTGTGAGACCTGCTGTTAGGTTGTTTTGTAATTATCATATCTCATTAACTACAAGACCAAATGGGTTGGTTCCACTTCTGGAAGTTAACTTGTTGAGTTAAGAACCTAACCCAATTGGTCTTGCATTAGTTGGATTTTTCATTAAACGGGAATAACAAATAACATTCTGTTGCGCATGATTTTGACTGCTGTGAGTTTGCTGTAATGTTTTGATCATTGTGAAAAATCTATGTGGAATAAAAATACAATAAAATATGTTCTGGAAACCTAACTCATGTATACTTTTGTGACGATTTTTGGTGAATTAATTGAGATGCTATGATCTGTTGAATAGAGTAATCTTTCAAGTAGAATTCTGTCTTGATGAAACTAGCTGCTGAACTTTGTGAAAATACATGAAACGTGCTAATTGCTAGATAATTGTTATGTTTTGACCAAATTGCCCCTGCGGGGAATAATTGCTAGAAATGTACACTATTAATACTTGACAAGTAAATAGTTGTTCACACATGTAACGTATCACAAATGTGTTTGTTGAGACACACACAATTCACAAACGAAACACGAAACCTATCTTGTGCATAGGTATTGTGCCGAGTCTAGAGACTCGATAATAGTTCCAACACTTAGAAAATCTCCTTGTTGTTTTAGAACGCTAGTGAGGGTTTTCTGTGACGCGCATCACTTGGGTGACTTGTTTTTGGAATTCTTCGCAAACAGTGAGTTTCACGTTTCCCCTTTTAACTCTTTTAAACGCTTTTCACTTGGGGGATAATACATACTCCGAAACGCTTTTAGATTTTGTTATTAGATTATATATCACCTGTAAAGGCTAAGTGGCAAACGAAACAACTGAAGTCCTTCACACATCGAACCGTTTAGTATTGGATAATAGCGAGTCACTGTTGAGTAGTACTACTGGGTTTGACAAACCCCACCCAACGCTAAGCTCGACTGGAGGTCGAGTGGGTGTAATTTTGGCTAACACATTACCATGGTCGGGATAGACCTGGTGGCAAGGCACATGATAAACAGTCAGCTTCGGTGTCGAACACTTAGTAATACTTGCTTTATAGGCTAGCTACCTATAGATATATAATTGATTTAACACTATCTGGTAACGCAAAACGCTAAACGCAAAACGCTAAACGCAAAACGCAAACGCTTTATTTTATATAAACTTGTGAACTCACCAACCCCGTGTTGACACTTTTAGTATGTTATTCTCAGGTAGCCGTGGCGGGCGCGCGGTATAGGATCATGCATTACTTTGAACGCTTTTGTTTATGCAAACTTGTTTTAAATTGTTATTATTAATTGGGTTTTTAAGTCGTCCTGCGTGACGCAACACTTGGCTTATGGTTTTACGCTTCCGCACTTATTTACACTTAAACGTTTTCGTGGTTTAAAAACTTTATTTATGGTTTGATTATAACTAATGATTCCGATCCTGTTAGTTCACACCCTCTGACGGTAAAACTCCGTTAGTGGATTTTGAGGGTGTGACAGATTGGAGCGGTTAAGCCGGAGGAGCCAAGAGTTGCGGGATTTAAGGTTGATAGGCTGAACTTGATAGGCTTGGGTTTGGTAGTAGGATGTGGGCATGACATGGGCTTGGTTAATAAAGGCAAGTCGAGGACAAGCATTGCAAAAATGATTCGGGTCTCCACAATTGAAATTAGCTCTAGGTTGAGGAGGAGGGTTTTGAGCAAAGGTGCAGGACGGTTTTGGTTAGTTGAAGCAAATCTTGGTGGAGTGGGTTGTCCATGAGAGGCTCCCCAACACATGTTGCTAGTGTGACCATAGCGGTTACACTTAGTGCATTGACGACAAGCGGAGTAAACGGGATGATGGTGTTGGCAAGTGTTACACAAGGGGTGAGAGCCAAAATACGGTGTTCGGTTTTGGGGTGCTTGGGATTGTGTTTGAGGTTGTGATGGGTGGTGACAGCATAGTTTCGATAATTAGGTTTGCTTTTCTTTTTGGTGTGGTGGGATTAGTTGGAGTAGTTTATGGATTGGGGTTGTGGGTCAACTTTGGTGAGGGTTGATGGTTAGGTGTACTTTTCTCATTGGTTTTCTTGTAGCTTTTGATGGTAAGGGTACCGGCTTTGACATGGTTTTGGAAAGAGCACCGGCTAAAGTAATTGCATCATGAAGGGTTCACGGTTTACTACTCATCACCGAGTCACGGATTTGTATAGGCAAACCACCGACATACTTGTCAATCGCTCGTTCGAGGGGAGTGACCAAGTGGGGAACCAAGAGACTAGGCTCATGAAAGCGGTCGGAGTAGGCGGAGTTGTCACCACTCTCTTGTTTAAGTTCCAAAAATTCGGATTCAAGTTTTTGAAGTTCATGTTTTGGGCAAAATTTCATCATCATGACTTCCCTGAGATTGGTCCATGAGTAAGCCATAGTTACTTCCGCCACATTGGTGAACATTTCGCCATTCCACCAAGTGTGGGCGGTTCCCTCGAACATGCTTGACGAGTATGTGGTTTTCTTGGGTTCGGGGCATTCACAAAGATTAAAAACACTTTCCATCTTTTCGAACCATTGTAATAAGGTAGTGGCACAGTTCTTGCCATGAAATTTAGAGGGGTTGGCAATGGTGAAATTTTTCAAGGCAAAGGGTGCGGGGTTAGCTGTGGTTTGAGTAACGGTGGGTTGGGTGGCTTGAATTTGAGTTATTAGTCCGAGAATCACAGCGTCAATTTCTTTAGCAACCAAAGCGGCCATCCGACGACCGGAGCTCGGTTTGCGAGTTTGGCGACGAATTGGAGACATTCTAAATAATAAAGGAGAGATAATATAAGTTCGCGGTAATTGATATAAGTATGAGGGAAATGAGTAAATATGGGGTTTTAATGATTGTGAGTCCAAGAGTTATGAGGATAAGGATGTTAAAAAAAATTCTTTTGCTTGTAAATCAAGTAAAAAAATAGAATGTTAAATAGTTTAAATCTTTGAAGTTTGAAATAACGTGTTAGGATTTAAAAGAGGAAAAAACTTGCATGAACCACCATGACTAGTTGTCCCAACACTAAATCTTAAAAATCGTTGTAAAGTGGGGAGTTGAACATGTGCACGAAATCACCGTGTTTTACACGTTTTGTCTCAAATATCATAATAATAACAATAAAAAGTAAACGATGAGATAATCAGGTTGTTGAAAACATTAGTTCACGTATCACCGTGACTCTTATTCTTCCAACAAAAATATAAGGAAGCAACCAGAACGCTTGCGTTCGACAACATAATGTATTGACAAGTATAACATGGTTCGTTGGCCTAGAAGACGAACGCTACAACTCAACCATCACAGGTAAGTAAATCACCTTCGATTCTTGGAATTTTTTTGTCAAATGGTCGTTTCATAGTGTTTCGCCCTCTATGATGGCTACAAACCCAATATAAATTCAACCTTTAAGGGATCTTAAATAACGAGATCCAAATTAAGTTTGTGATCCATAAAAACGACATGAAAAATATACTTTTTGCGGTAAGGTAAGGATACCTTGGAATACTATGAGAGTGTATGCATGTGTATATTTTGGAGTTTAAATGAAATAAATAAGCAAATAAATATATAAGTGTAATGAACAATCAAGTATGGTTACTCGTATAAGCATCACGTATAAGGACCCTAAAGCGAAACTATACTAGACCGTTACGTCTAACCGCCTATCCTATAGTCTTGGCTCTGATACCAATCTGTCACACCCCGACCAAAAGCGGCGGAACATGCCTGGGTGCAACGGATTTCCCAAATTCACAAGACCAAATGGGTTGGTTCCACTTCTGGAAGTTAACTTGTTGAGTTAAGAACCTAACCCAATTGGTCTTGCATTAGTTGGATTTTTCATTTAACGGGAATAACAAATAACATTCTGTTGCGCATGATTTTGACTGCTGTGAGTTTGCTGTAATGTTTTGATCATTGTGAGAAATCTATGTGGAATAAAAATACAATAAAATATGTTCTGGAAACCTAACTCATGTATGCTTTTGTGACGATTTTTGGTGAATTAATTGAGATGCTATGATCAGTTGAATAGAGTAATCTTTCAAGTAGAATTATGTCTTGATGAAACTAGCTGCTGAACTTTGTGAAAATACATGAAACGTGCTAATTGCTAGATAATTGTTATGTTTTGACCAAATTGCCCCTGCGGGGAATAATTGCTAGAAATGTACACTATTAATACTTGACAAGTAAATAGTTGTTCACACATGTAACGTATCACAAATGTGTTTGTTGAGACACACACAATTCACAAACGAAACACGAAACCTATCTTGTGCATAGGTATTATGTGCCGAGTCTAGAGACTCGATAATAGTTCCAACACTTAGAAAATCTCCTTGTTGTTTTAGAACGCTAGTGAGGGTTTTCTGTGACGCGTATAACTTGGGTGACTTGTTTTTGGAATTCTTTGCAAACAGTGAGTTTCACGTTTCCCCTTTTAACTCTTTTAAACGCTTTTCACTTGGGGGAGAATACATACTCCGAAACGCTTTTAGATTTTGTTATTAGATTATATATCACCTGTAAAGGCTAAGTGGCAAACGAAACAACTGAAGTCCTTCACACATCGAACCGTTTAATATTGGATAATAGCGAGTCACTGTTGAGTAGTACTACTGGGTTTGACAAACCCCACCCAACGCTAAGCTCGACTGGAGGTCGAGTGGGTGTAATTTTGGCTAACACATTACCATGGTCGGGATAGACCTGGTGGCAAGGCACATGATAAACAGTCAGCTTCGGTGTCGAACACATAGTAATACTTGCTTTATAGGCTAGCTACCTATAGATATATAATTGATTTAACACTATCTGGTAACGCAAAACGCTAAACGCAAAACGCAAAACGCAAACGCTTTATTTTATATAAACTTGTGAACTCACCAACCCCGTGTTGACACTTTTAGTATGTTATTCTCAGGTAGCCGAGGCGGGCGCGCGGTATAGGATCATGCATTACTTTGAACGCTTTTGTTTATGCAAACTTGTTTTAAATTGTTATTATTAATTGGTTTTTAAGTCGTCCTGCGTGACGCAACACTTGGCTTATGGTTTTACGCTTCCGCACTTATTTACACTTAAACGTTTTCGTGGTTTGAAAACTTTATTTATGGTTTGATTATAACTAATGATTCCGATCCTGTTAGTTCCACCCTCTGACGGTAAAACTCCGTTAGTGGATTTTGAGGGTGTGACAGATTGGTATCAGAGCCATTGGTTATAGCGAACTAGAAATTGCATGCATACTAGACTATAACCGCAACGACCCATTAGTTTTAATTATACAAACTGCATATATATTTTGCTTAGTCTCTCGTTATCTTATCTCTTTACCTCGTTCACTCATACGCGCGCATACACGACTTACCTGTAGGGATGTCGACACCATCATCATCATCCGACCAGATGACTCATGCTCATGGAAAGGAACCGCAGCTACCTACCTCATCGCCACCCCGAGTAGTCCCGGAACTAGAAGCCCCTGCACCGAAGAGGTATCGCCTGTCTGGAGGCATGTACGATGACGACGTTAGCTGGGATTGGTACCCGAATCTGATCAGGCGTATGGTCTATCGCGAACAAGTTCCCCCGCTACCTCACCTGAGTCATCCTGCTTACCCCAACACCCTACCACCCATAACTGAACCCATAGAGCGTGTTCTCGTAGCTGTTGTTTCTTGTTTAGAACGTGACGTGGGTTTTATACGCTCGGCGAGAGCGGACATTCCCGGATTGATAAGAGATGGAACCAAGGCTAGGGAGGAAATTTCCCGCCTGAAAACGACTATGAAGGGAATGCAAGATGCTAGTGATCAGCATATGAAGATTATGAGAAAAATGCAAGCAGAGATGATAGACTTGCAAGAGCAACTCCAAGTGGCAAGGACCCGGACAGAGATAGCTCTAGAGCGTTGAGATGTCTTACAGATGCAAATCGCTCAGGACGCAGCAGAACCTGAGGCAGAGCCTGAAGAGGAACCCGAGGAGGATCCTGAAGAGGAACCTGAGGAAGAACCTGAGGAAGATCCCGAGGAGGAACCCGGAGAGGAACCGGAGGAAGAACCGGCTGAGCCGGAGGCACACTCAGAGGTGTCCTCAGACGATGACATCTGAGAATGATAACACCTAGATGTCTGGAAGAAACGCTGGTCATGGTCGCGGTAACATTAACCTAACCGCATCACAACTCCAAACCCTATTGAATGACCATGCGGTGGCAGCTCTAGCCGCGCACGTTCAGAATCAAGCTGGAGGTCCAACTGGAACGTGTACCTTCAAGAACTACCTGGATTGCAAGCCCAATTCGTTCAAGGGCACTGAGGGAGCCATAGGTTTCCTGCGTTGGGCTGAGAAGGCCGAATCAGCTTTTGAAATGTGTAACTGTCCACCCGCCAGTAGGGTCAAATTTGCTGCTGGAACACTGGAAGATTCTGCTCTCACTTGGTGGAATTCAAATGTGCAAATTCTTGGATTGGAATTGGCAAACGCTATGAACTAGGAAGAGTTCAAGAACATGATGCGGGAAGAGTATTGTCCTAGAGAGGAGATCGCAAAGTTGGAATATGAGTTTTGGTCATTGAAAATGGTGGGTTCCGAGATTGAAGCCTACACCACTCGTTCTCACGAGCTAGGATCGAGATGTACATCGATGGGTTGGTACCGCAAATTCAGGGTATGGTGACGTCTTCTAAACCGGCTACAATTCAGCAAGCGATCCGGTTAGCCCACAAACTGACGGATCAGGCAGTGACCCAAGGTGCGTTACCACCTAGAGGTTCAACTTCTAAAACCCGTGACAACCCGAGCACTGACAACAACAACAACAACCCGAGTAATGGAAAGAGGAAATTTGACAACACCAGGTCCTCATCATTGAACCCCCCACAGCAACAACACTACCGTAAGCCCGAACTCACTCGGAGCTTCAATAATCCGGGTCCCAACAATAACAACAACGGTAGCGGGCAGGGTTCGAGCGGCTATGCTGGGAAACACCCGAAATGCAACAGGTGCAACTATCATCATGCTTGCCCGTGCGACCGTGTCAAGTGTCTGAGATGCGGAAAAATGGGTCATCAGGCCAAGGAATGTAGGGGAGACCTAGCGGCAAAGGGTGCTCCTAAACCACCTATGGCGACTAAAGGGTGTTTCGAGTGCGGTCAAGAGGGTCATTTCAGGAAGGATTGCCCCAAACTAAGGCAGAACGAGAACAATGGAGGCAGCAGCAGTGGCGGAAGCAATGGTAAAGGTAGAGCTTTCGTCATTGGGTCGGGCCAAGCCCGCAGCGACCCGTATGTGGTGATCGGTAAGTTTCCTGTGAACGACTGTTTTGCTTCTGTTTTGTTTGACACTGGAGCTGATAGGAGTTTTGTATCGAAAGCCTTTAGTAAACTCTTAGACTTAACTCAAACCCCGTTAGATGCTAAGTTTCCTGTTGAATTAGCTGACGGTAAGTCTATAGAAACAACTCACGTACTTGCGGGATGTAAGTTGAAACTGTCAGGTCATACTTTTGATATCGACCTTATACCTTTTACGCTTGGTAGTTTCGATGTCGTTGTCAGCATGGACTGGCTATCCGAGAACCGAGCAGAGATTATATGCCACGACAAGATAGTCCACATCACTACCCTTTCCAGCGAGATCATTTCAATTCAGGGCGAGAAGAGCGGCATGACCACCAGCGTCATCACCCTCATGAAGGCACAGAAATATTTACGAAAGGGTCATCCGGCAATTTTAGCCCATATTGTCGAGAAACCCGCGGAGGAGAAACAAATCGAAGACATACCGATTGTGCGAGATTTTCCAGAAGTCTTTCCGGAGGATTTGCCTGGACTCCCACCTATTCGACAAGTCGAGTTCCAAATCGAATTGACCCCCGGTGCAGCACCCATAGCACGAGCCCCGTATCAGCTCGCACCGGCAGAGCTTCAGGAGTTGTCTACTCAATTGCAAGATTTATTTGATAAAGGTTTTATCCGACCTAGCTCATCACCATGGGGAGCCCCTGTCTTATTTTTCCGAAAGAAGTACGGGACTTTCCGCATGTGCATCGACTACCGAGAGCTGAACAAAGTGACGATCAAGAACCGTTATCCCTTACCCCGAATTGATGATCTGTTCGACCAGCTTTAAGGATCGAGTTACTACTCGAAGATCGATCTGAGATCTGGTTACCATCAATTAAGAGTGCGCGAATAAGATATTTCAAAGACGGCATTCAGGACTCGGTACGGTCACTATGAGTTTTCAGTTATGCCTTTTGGCTTAACCAACGCACCAGCCGTATTCATGGATCTCATGAACAGAGTATGCAAGGCGTACCTCGACAAGTTTGTGATCGTTTTTATTGATGATATCCTCGTCTACTCCAAGGACAAGACCGACCACGAAGAACACCTGAGGTTAATTCTAGAATTACTAAAGAAGGAACAACTGTACGCAAAACTCTCGAAATGCAAATTTTGGCTTCGCGAGGTTCACTTTTTAGGACATGTGATAAATGAGAATGGTATCCATGTCGATCCCGGCAAAGTAGAGGCCATCAAAAACTGGGAAGCACCTAAGACTCCGACCGAGGTGCGACAATTCCTAGGACTGGCCGGCTACTACCGACGTTTCATCGAGGGATTTTCAAAGATTGCTCAACCCCTCACCGCTTTGACTCACAAAGGTACTAAGTACAATTGGGGTAACGCGCAAGAATCCGCTTTTCAACTGTTGAAAACCAAACTCTGTAGCACCCCTATTCTAGCTCTTCCCAAGGGAACGGAGAATTTTGAGGTGCATTGTGACGCATTGATACAAGGTCTCGGTTGTGTGTTGATGCAACTCGAGAAAGTTATAGCCTATGCCTCTCGGCAACTACGGATTCACGAGAAGAATTAGACGACCCATGACTTGGTACTCGGAGCTGTGGTGTTTGCTCTTAAGATATGGAGGCATTACTTGTACGGTACCAAGTTTACCGTTTACACCGACCACAAGAGTCTCCAACATATCTACGATCAGACGGAGCTGAACATGCGACATGGGTCGAGCTGCTTAAGGATTATGATTGTGCCATCAAGTACCACCTTGGCAAGGCCAATGTAGTGGCCGACGATCTCAGCAGAAAAGAAACCGATAAACCCAGACGAGTTCGAGCATTACAACTCACGATCCATGCCAACTTACCCGATCAGATTCGCGATGTGCAACTCGAAGCCTTGAAAGATGATAATCTCCCATCAGAACTCATGCGGGGCATGAACAAGCAACTTGAAACCAAATCGGACGGGGTCCGATCTTTCGAAAACCGAATTTGGTTTCCACGGTACGGAGAGTTGAGAACTCTAGTGATGGACGAAGCACATAAGTCCCGATATTCCATCCACCCCAGCTCAGATAAAATGTACCATGACTTAAAGGCACTTTACTGGTGGCCAAACATGAAAGCCGACATTGCCACCTACGTGAGCAAATGCTTGACTTGTGCAAGAGGCAAAATAGAATATCAGAAACCATCTGGCCTACTACAGCAACCAGAACTTCCAACGTGGAAATGGGAACACATTTCAATGGATTTTATCACGGGATTACCCAAAACACCGACGGGATGCGATACCATCTGGGTGATCGTTGACCGGTTGACTAAGTCTGCACACTTCTTAGCAATCAAGGAATCGGACAAAATGGAAAGACTGACTCGCATCTACATGAAGGAAGTAGTGTCTAGACACAAAGTGCCTGTCTCAATCATTTCTGATTGAGATTCCCGTTTCACTTCGCACTTTTGG
Organism: Bidens hawaiensis; assembly: GCF_021521415.1. Lineage (NCBI taxonomy): Eukaryota > Viridiplantae > Streptophyta > Magnoliopsida > Asterales > Asteraceae > Bidens > Bidens hawaiensis. The sequence continues at coordinate 1,333,172 of NW_027491297.1, read as the reverse complement.
AAGTCACTACAAAGCGCACTAGGCACCAGCCATGATTTGAGCACAACATACCATCCTCAAACGGATGGGAAAAGTGAGTGCACCATTCAGACCTTGGAAGACATGTTGCGTGCATGCGTGTTGGATTTCGGAAAAAGTTGGGAACCTCACTTGCCTCTGGTAGAGTTTTCGTATAATAACAGCTACCACGCAAGCATTAAAGCAGCGCCGTTTGAAGCGTTGTACGGACGGAAGTGTCGATCACCTCTCTGCTGGGCAGAGGTTGGTGATAGCCAAATCACTGGTCCAGAATTAGTACTTGAAACCTCTGAAAAGATTTTCCAAATCCGAAACCGTATGGCAGCAGCACGAGATCGCCAAAAGAGTTACGCCGACAAGCGCCGAAAGCCTCTTGAATTTCAAGTGAACGACCAAGTATTACTCAAAGTCTCACCTTGGAAAGGTGTGGTTCGCTTCGGAAAGCGAAACAAACTCAACCCACGATACGTTGGTCCTTACCGGATAACTGAGCGCATTGGTCCGGTGGCGTACCGACTGGATCTACCAACGGAACTCAGTAGTGTACACAATGTATTTCATGTATCCAATTTGAAGAAATGCCTATCCGATGAAACCCAAGCAGTCCCTTTGGACGAATTGCAAGTTGATTAACAACTACGCTTCATCGAAGAACCAGTCGAAGTTTGGATTGGGAAACCAAAACACTCAAGCACAGCAAAATTCCAATCGTTAAGGTTCGTTGGAACTCGAGACGTGGACCGGAGTTCACGTGGGAACGCGAGGATCAAATGATGAAAAAGTATCCTCACCTTTTTGAAGGGTTGACCAAACACCGAAAACCGCGAAACCCGTCAAACCGTCAGAAATCACCAGAGGTATGAATTAAATTTCGGGACGAAATTTCTTTCTACTATGGGATGATATGACAAACTGAAAATTTTTCTTGCTTTTTCAGACACTCATCGCGACTTGACTCAAATTTTCGGGACGAAAATTCTTTAACATGGGAATGATGTGACACTCGTCAATTTCAGGTCAACTCCGTTAATCCAAACCCCGTCAATTCAAATTTAAGATCACTTGATCTATAACGCACATCTCATTTCATTTAAAATAGAGTTTTAAATGACGCTTGACAATTACTACATGTGTAGTCTTTCGGGATTGCACCGAAACGCAAACGAGTTGACGCAAACCATTGGTGAATAAACGAAAAACAACCAAACAATAATTATGTGATAATTATGTGTTAGGCTTATGTGCTATTTGATAATATTGTTTAAAACACTAACTCAAGATGCAAACAAGTTACTTTAGGCTAGAAAAGTAATACTTAAAAGTTGAGGGACCTACGTGTAACATATTATTATTAATAATAAACAAACCCCTAACTCTCTTTCTCCCTCCCTCACACCGATCGGCCCCCCTCCCCCTTGCTCCCTTGGCTGCCGTCAATCATACACACACATACACACAAGATTTTTCAAGTTTGGTTGAAGATTAAGGTGCTAGGAAGGTATAAACAACTATCCTATGTATTTTACATGTTTAATTTTGATTTTGAATGGGTTAATCTAAAACCCTAGGTCACAAAAATTGATGAATAAGATGAACTAGGGTTGATTTATGCTAGGTGATGATTGATTATGTGTTGGTTATTGATATTGATGATCATATGTGATTTTGAACGGTGAAAGATTGTTGAATCATTGATTGTTTGTAAACCCTAGAGGGTTACTACTGATTTTTGTGATTAATTATGTTTATTGCATGTTGGAGTTATGTCGTATGCTTAGGATGCATGTTAGACGATTGTTTGTGCTTGCTGAGTTTTGACAGCAGAGATTGTTAAACTTGAACGACATGTAACTTGTTAAATATAAAAGCAAACTGAGCTATTTATGAGTCTAAGAGGTAGTACTCTGAGTCTAGTTTCCAGAAAACCTAACCACGCCTAATTTGGAGGTGTTTTGGTTTTTCAAACGATTTAAATGTGATTAAAGGTCAAAAATGGTACTGGACAAGATTGTAAGTTATGTTTAGACAACTGTAACTAAATGTTAATGTGGAAATTGGTCGAGGTTGTTAACACTAATGGGTACCATGTTGAGTCTAGTTTCTATGAAGTCCAAAATAGTAATTTTTGGAAGAGTAAAAATTAACTTTTATTATTTTACAAAACTGAAGTGCAAATCTGAATTGTGAGACCTGCTGTTAGGTTGTTTTGTAATTATCATATCTCATGAACTATAAGACCAAATGGGTTGGTTCCACTTCTGGAAGTTAACTTGTTGAGTTAAGAACCTAACCCAATTGGTCTTGCATTAGTTGGATTTTTCATTAAACGGGAATAACAAATAACATTCTGTTGCGCATGATTTTGACTGCTGTGAGTTTGCTGTAATGTTTTGATCATTGTGAGAAATCTATGTGGAATAAAAATACAATAAAATATTTTATGGAAACCTAACTCATGTATGCTTTTGTGACGATTTTTGGTGAATTAATTGAGATGCTATGATCTGTTGAATAGAGTAATCTTTCAAGTAGAATTCTGTCTTGATGAAACTAGCTGCTGAACTTTGTGAAAATACATGAAACGTGCTAATTGCTAGATAATTGTTATGTTTTGACCAAATTGCCCCAGCGGGGAATAATTGCTAGAAATGTACACTATTAATACTTGACAAGTAAATAGTTGTTCACACATGTAACGTATCACAAATGTGTTTGTTGAGACACACACAATTCACAAACGAAACACGAAACCTATCTTGTGCATAGGTATTATGTGCCGAGTCTAGAGACTCGATAATAGTTCCAACACTTAGAAAATCTCCTTGTTGTTTTAGAACGCTAGTGAGGGTTTTCTGTGACGCGCATCACTTGGGTGACTTGTTTTTGGAATTCTTCGCAAACAGTGAGTTTCACGTTTCCCCTTTTAACTCTTTTAAACGCTTTTCACTTGGGGGAGAATACATACTCCGAAACGCTTTTAGATTTTGTTATTAGATTATATATCACCTGTAAAGGCTAAGTGGCAAACGAAACAACTGAAGTCCTTCACACATCGAACCGTTTAGTATTGGATAATAGCGAGTCACTGTTGAGTAGTACTACTGGGTTTGACAAACCCCACCCAACGCTAAGCTCGACTGGAGGTCGAGTGGGTGTAATTTTGGCTAACACATTACCATGGTCGGGATAGACCTGGTGGCAAGGCACATGATAAACAGTCAGCTTCGGTGTCGAACACTTAGTAATACTTGCTTTATAGGCTAGCTACCTATAGATATATAATTGATTTAACACTATCTGGTAACGCAAAACGCTAAACGCAAAACGCTAAACGCAAAACGCAAACGCTTTATTTTATATAAACTTGTGAACTCACCAACCCCGTGTTGACACTTTTAGTATGTTATTCTCAGGTAGCCGTGGCGGGCGCGCGGTATAGGATCATGCATTACTTTGAACGCTTTTGTTTATGCAAACTTGTTTTAAATTGTTATTATTAATTGGGTTTTTAAGTCGTCCTGCGTGACGCAACACTTGGCTTATGGTTTTACGCTTCCACACTTATTTAAACTTAAACGTTTTCGTGGTTTAAAAACTTTATTTATGGTTTGATTATAACTAATGATTCCGATCCTGTTAGTTCACACCCTCTGACGGTAAAACTCCGTTAGTGGATTTTGAGGGTGTGACAGATTGGAGCGGTTAAGCCGGAGGAGCCAAGAGTTGCGGGATTTAAGGTTGATAGGCTGAACTTGATAGGCTTTGGTTTGGTAGTAGGATGTGGGCATGACATGGGCTTGGTTAATAAAGGCAAGTCGAGGACAAGCATTGCGAAAATGATTCGGGTCTCCACAATTGAAATTAGCTCTAGGTTGAGGAGGAGGGTTTTGAGCAAACGGTGCAGGACGGTTTTGGTTAGTTGAAGCAAATCTTGGTGGAGTGGGTTGTCCATGAGAGGCTCCCCAACACATGTTGCTAGTGTGACCATAGCGGTTACACTTAGTGCATTGACGACAAGCGGAGTAAACGGGATGATGGTGTTGGCAAGTGTTACACAAGGGGTGAGAGCCAAAATACGGTGTTCGGTTTTGGGGTGCTTGGGATTGTGTTTGAGGTTGTGATGGGTGGGTGACAGCATAGTTTTGATAATTAGGTTTGCTTTTCTTTTTGGTGTGGTGGGATTAGTTGGAGTAGTTTATGGATTGGGGTTGTGGGTCAACTTTGGTGAGGGTTGATGGTTAGGTGTACTTTTCTCATTGGTTTTCTTGTAGCTTTTGATGGTAAGGGTACCGGCTTTGACATGGTTTTGGAAAGAGCACCGGCTAAAGTAATTGCATCATGAAGGGTTCACGGTTTACTACTCATCACCGAGTCGCGGATTTGTATAGGTAAACCACCGACATACTTGTCAATCGCCCGTTCGAGGGGAGTGACCAAGTGGGGAACCAAGAGACTAAGCTCATGAAAGCGGTCGAGTGTAGGCGGAGTTGTCACCACTCTCTTGTTTAAGTTCCCAAAATTCGGATTCAAGTTTTTGAAGTTCATGTTTTGGGCAAAATTTCATCATCATGACTTCCTTGAGCTTGGTCCATGAGTAGGCCATAGTTACTTCCGCCACATTGGTGAACATTTCGCCATTCCACCAAGTGTGGGCGGTTCCCTCGAACATGCTTGAGGAGTATGTGGTTTTCTTGGGTTCGGGGCATTCACAAAGATTAAAAATGCTTTCCATCTTTTCGAACCATTGTAATAAGGTAGTGGCACAGTTCTTGCCATGAAATTTAGAGGGGTTGGCACTGGTGAAATTTTTCAAGGCAAAGGGTGCGGGGTTAGCTGTGGTTTGAGTAACGGTGGGTTGGGTGGCTTGAATTTGAGTTATTAGTCCGAGAATCACAGCGTCGATTTCTTTAGCAACCAAAGCAGCCATCCGACGACCGGAGCTCGGTTTGCAAGTTTGGCGACGAATTGGAGACATTCTAAATAATAAAGGAGAGATAATATAAGTTCGCGGTAATTGATATAAGTATGAGGGAAATGAGTAAATATGGGGTTTTAATGATATTGAGTCCAAGAGTTATGAGGATAAGGATGTTAAAAAAAATTCTTTTGTTTGTAAATCAAGTAAAAAAATAGAATGTTAAATAGTTTAAATCTTTGAAGTTTGAAATAACGTGTTAGGATTTAAAAGAGGAAAAATAGCCCTGCTTGCGGTGCGCACATATGATGTATATATGTGTGAACCCTCGGGTGGGCAAAAGTGAAATTGCACTAATTTTGACGTTATTTTACTAATCTCGTGAAAATAACGTTAAAAGTGACGGACGGTTAATCAGGCATCATGTAGTGGCGTTGATAGCTGAAAGATAAGGGTACATGCACCGATCAGCTGGTGTCCCGATGATTGAGTGCTATGTGCCTTATGTCCAAGGCTTGATGCAAAACTACTATCGAGCCGGGGGTCTCACCGGAAGCAGCCTCTCTATCCCTATGGGGTAGAGGTAAGGCTGCCTACATCTTACCCTCCTCAGACCCTACCATAGCTTTGCTATTGGTGGGATATACTGAGTACGATGATGATGATGATGATTATTTAAAAGAGGAAAAAACTTGCATGAACCACCATGACTAGTTGTCCCAACACTAAATCTTAAAAATCGTTGTAAAGTGGGGAGTTGAACATGTGCACGAAATCACCGTGTTTTACACGTTTTGTCTCAAATATCATAATAATAACAATAAAAAGTAAACGATGAGATAAACAGGTTGTTGAAAACATTAGTTCACGTATCACCGTGACTCTTATGCTTCCAACAAAAATATAAGGAAGCAACCAGAACGCTTGCGTTCGACAACATAATGTATTGACATGTATAACATGGTTCGTTGGCCTAGAAGACGAACGCTACAACTCAACCATCACAGGTAAGTAAATCACCTTCGATTCTTGGAATTTTTTTGTCAAATGATCGTTTCATAGTGTTTCGCCCTCTATGATGGCTACAAACCCAATATAAATTCAACCTTTAAGGGATCTTAAATAACGAGATCCAATTAAGTTTGTGATCCATAAAAACGACATGAAAAATATACTTTTTGCGGTAAGGTAAGGATACCTTGGAATACTATGAGAGTGTATGCATGTGTATATTTTGGAGATTAAATGAAATAAATAAGCAAAGAAATATATAAGTGTAATGAACAATCAAGTATGGTTACTCGTATAAGCATCACGTATAAGGACCCTAAAGCGAAACTATACTAGACCGTTACGTCTAACCGCCTATCCTATAGTCTTGGCTCTGATACCAATCTGTCACACCCCGACCAAAGGCGGCGGAACATGCCGGGGTGCAACGGATTTCCCAAATACACAAGACACTATTAAAGTGACAATATTTAAACAACTCATTCATTTCATTCAATCAACCAAATAACACGACTTGTTCATACAAAATAACATCAAACATAAGAAATAAATGTTTCATTCTTCTAATAACTTAAACGGTCTCAAAATAATATAGCATCCTCTAACTCCAATCAACCAATAATCAAACCCGTAACAATGCATAAAACAATATTTGTCAACACGTATGTTGGTGAGCAATTTCATAGTTTTGAGTATATATAATATGAGGCAAAATCCACAAACGAATATGAGACTATAAATAAATGCATCAATCGTGGTATATAAAACATATGTAAATGAGAATCCTTTCTAGTCGGTAGCAACCGACATACTCGGATAATGATGCTCTATGCTACTTACATAAGGCTAAGTAGTTAGGGGTGCGTATGATCATACTTATTATGTTCCAAAACAACATAAAATAAACACTCGTGCACGTAAAACATATGAAACATATAACACACAATAGAGCAAGTATTCTAAGTATCATACACCCTAGAGTTTGTGGTTTGAAGATAGAGTATTATAAATCATTCCTGTTTTGGATAAGTATGTATGTTATCCCCAAAGTATAAGAAGAAATTGGGGGATGAAATGTACTCAAATGATATAAGTAACTTGAAGGATAGTTTGCGATAAAATGGGGGATGGGTAAGTTTAACGGGAAAGACCTAGATTAAAAATGGTCTCGAGTTAGTAGATGGTTTTGAAAGCTTTAAAGTAAAATAACTTGACAAGTAACATAAATAATTAAAGTTTGAAGGCAAAAATGTAAACACATAAAGAATTAAAGTATTTGATTTTTGAAAAGTAAGTTTACTCGAAAGTCGAGTCTCGGTATTCTATTTATTAGTTTTTACTTAACCTTTGTTAAGTAAATATTTGGGTACAATTGCAATTGTAACATCCTGCTTTTGAAAAGAATTAATCAAATAAGTTTCGTTTATTTTATAGTGTGTCGTTTATCAGTTTAGATAAATAAACTAATAGAAGGTGGGCTTTGACCTTAAAAATATGGGATAAGAGATGGAATGGGCCTTAGGTCCATGGGCTTAAGGGAGTATAAATACCCCTTAAACCCTAATCCTTTCCATTTTTATCCATCTCTACACTATAGCCTACACCATCAAAAACACACACAAACACTATCCTATAACCCCAACCAAGATCCGAAGGTGGAAACCTGAACCCGTTGGTGGTAGAACGCCGTGACGAACCAAAACACATCAAGACTAGACCATGTTCGTAAACTGACTCGTTTAAGTTACGCTTATATCGAGAACTTGTTCGTTTAGGTACTTTTTACATCTATAAATCTTAGATCTATGTTTAAATGGTGAAAACAAGCCCGATGCATCAAACCTTACTGGAATTCATTAACAATAGATAGGTTAATTGTTAGCATGAACAACTGGGTTCGTGTATTGGGTAATCGCACCACATAAACATGAATATTTTGATGAACGGATTGATAGGGTTTGTTGGCGCCAGTATTACGAGTCCATACATACCAAATTCATGTCATTTGGTTGAGATTTGAGGTTAGATTGCTGAATCTGTCGATGTTGACTGTTTTGACGTTCTTGATGATTTTGACTTTGACCCTGAGTCAAAGTCTGGATAAGAACTATTAACAGTTTGTTATGGTTGATCATTTGTTACGTGGTTATAACGAATGGGACTCATTCATGTGACTTGATAATGAATGAACCTTTAAATTCGTTATCTATCCATTCGTTATATTAAGATAACGAATCAGGCCCCGTCAAGAAACGAATTAGGCTAACGAACTAGGATAATGAACCAGATCATGTAAATATAACGAATTAGGTGATTCGTTACTCACAATTCGTAGTGTTAAGATAACAAACCAGAATAACGAATCAGCTAACGAACCAGATCGTGAAAGATAACGAATTAAGCTAACGAATCAGTTAATGAATCAGGCTTAATTCGTTATAGCAAATGAGTGGGCGAAGTAGATAATAATTTAAAAATCCTAATGGAAAAAGTGTTAAGACAGTTAATGAAAATAAAATTTTTTCAGGCTGACCTGGCAGCTTAACCCCAGCCAGGGGCTCTGCCCCTTGGACCTCGCTAGGGGCTGCCGCCCCTAGAACCCCCCTGCTAGGGGCACTGACCTCGGACCCCTATTCATTGAGGGTTATAATTAAACTAGAAACGTGATACGGGTAGTGATAGTTAATTGACACGTGTAATTGATATACAGTTAGTTGCGCACAACTAAAGAGAGGGATAACCTTAAACGGTGAACGTAACCTCATTCAGGTGAGTTTCTATCCTCATTTCCTTGTTATGTTTTCGGGGCGGTGTGCACACTTAATGTGAATGTTAATACGCTTACCTTAAATGATAAGTGTATATCTTAATGACAAATGTGATAGTTGTGTTTATATTATGGATGCATGCTTGACAGTACGTGAACGATCTTCGGATATTGCACATATCGTTGAGGAAGGTATAGTGTAGAATGTATGATATTATGAAAGGGATGTATGAACGTGATAATGATGATGATAATGAAAAGTAATGTATGGTTAAATGTTTTCATACCCTAATAATATATGCGAAGGTTAAAGGGTTGGATACCCTAACAATATATGCAAAGGTTAAAGGGTTGCATACCCTAATAATATATGCGAAGGTTATAGGGCGTAGTGCTCTTTAAAACGTAATGTATAAATGCGAAAGAAAGGAAGTACGTAGGTGAGTAAGTATCATAAACGAAAGTATGAAAGTATGAAGTATGTACGAAAGTATGTAATTATGAATGGGTGGTATGTTGTATGATTAACTAGAACTCACTCAGCGTAGCTGACTTTTAGTATGCACGCAGGTGAGTAGGATGAGACAGCTGGATTGAGAGGGGGACACATGGCAGAAGAATAAGATTCTGATATCTGAAGACTCAAGACGTTTATTAATTAATGTTTTTGATTTTGAAAGACAAGATGTTTGTTTAAGACAAGTTATGAATTTAACGTGTAATGTTTTATGAAAGTTTTAATATTCCACGAATATTTTAATTAACTCTAATATTTAGAACGGTGATTATGAGTAAATCCGACGTCCAAAGTAGGGAACCGGTAAAGGGGCCTTACAGCAATAGTGCAAAGTTAAATAGATACCAAAACGAGACTTTGCGAGTGTTTGGATTTGTCGGTTCGAGTCTTGATAATTGGTCAAGCTTGAAGCCGAGGTTCCAAAATGTTATGAGATAACTCAATGAAATCAAAAGAAGCTTAACCAAGTGTGTAGTTCTATTAAGAAGAACCTTGACGTCCGTTAAGCGAGTATTTGGTTTTGTTGGTCCAAACTTGTTATATGATCAAGTTATATCCAACATACCAAGTTTATTGAGAAAACAATTGAAGATTAGTTTATAAAATAGTTTTAGAGAAAATATGAGATCCGGTGGCTCAAAACACACTAGTGTGTCTTAAGCGAATGAACTCGGTTTAGTTCGGTCTTGGTTCGGTCCTTGACTCGGAATAAACCCGAGGATGGTTGCCACATACCCAATACCATAGAACTTATTAAATTGAACTTAGAAATTATAATACACAATTCATACTTGTAACATATAAATCATTTTATATATAAAGTATTTAAACAAGAGTTCGGTTTTGGTTTGACTCTTGACTCGAAATGAAACCAAAAATGGTGGCCACATATCCAATACCATAGAACTCATTAAAATAAAATTAAAAATAATAATACTCGAATCTTTCATACAATATGTTAACAATAAAGTATTAAACAAAAGTTCGGTTTTTGTTCGGCTCTTGACCCGGGATGAAAACGAAAATGGTGGCCACATATGTAAGAAAATATATAATAATATATATTTATATATGGCCATTATAATCATTTATATTATAATAGATCAAAATATTAACTATACCTTATTATATATTAGTTTGGTAATTGTTGATGGGCTATATTACCTATAATTAACTAATAAAGGGTTTCCCCTTGGGTGTATATATATAGAGAGAGAGAGAATAATAACATCATAACCTAATTTTCACACACATACAATTTTGTGTGCCTCCTCTCTCATAAACCGGGTTCCTCTCAAGAACCCTAACATCATCCTTAACTACACATCCTAAAGGGGAACTCGATCAAGATGACAAGCATGTCGATGACTTCATACTCTGCTGCGGTTACTACTCTCCATGTTGTAACAGGTTCATAGGTTTAATATTTATCATGTTTTCTATTACTTACATGAAGAACTGATCAACATGTGGCATCAGAGTGATGTTGATTAATCAGTTCTTCATGTTTTCCCTAAATCTGGAATTGAATTAGATGACATGGACTAAAACTTGATAAACCCTAATTTTTTTCGGTTTTTTTTCATGTTCTATTACGAAAACAATATATGAAACTGTTTAAAATCGCTAAAATTCATATTTAGTAAACTCTAATATTTTCGAAATCTGTTAATTTCATGTTTAAAGATTTCGATTCCAAGTTTTTTTGTATGTTTAATTGTTAAAATTTTCAATGATGATCTTCGTGTTAAAAACATTATTATCGAAAATTATACATATGTTGGTTCAAAATCTAGATTAAAATTTGTTAATGATTATTTAGGGAAATATTTTTTCAAATCTTTGATAAATTAGAAGTTTTAATATTTTCTTAAAAGATTTGAATCCCCTTAAAATAGGAAACAAATATAATTGTTAATCATTAAAAAGATTTGAACCAAATCTTATCATTATTAATTTAGTTAATAAAGATCATGGATTAGTCTACGGGTTTCAAGTCAGTGTATGGGTTTTTAACTTGTTAACCGACCATAAATCATAAGCCTCAGAACCCGTAAACCCATTAATATTCTCAAAAACTCAAAAATTTTTTGGAAACTCAATTTTCCAAAAACTAAATTTTACGAGAACTCTAATGATTTGCTATTAACTAAATAGTTTTGTAAATTGTTAAATATTATATATATATATATATATATATTTACAAATCTAAGAAGACTTAACTTGAATGAACTTTTGATGTATCACTTCTGCCCAAAGGTGATGTGTTACATTTTTATCTAGCAAAACTAGCTCGTACATAATTAAAATAATTGTCACACTTCTGTCCAAAGGTGACGTGTTACGTTTGTTTTGCACACATACTTAAATAAATTTTAATTCTGCCCAAAGGTGATTTATTGTTTGTTTAAGCAGAACTTTTAATTATAGTCTATTAGTTTGATATTAATAATAGACATATCACATCTTCAATAAAATATAATTATCCTCATATTAATGATCCTTCATTAATCTAATGATCATAAATTTTAATCTGTATTATTTTGATATCCCATAATTTTACTCACTATAACATTCTTCTATAATTAACAATCTCATCCAAATCATCCACTCTAATATCAAAACGTAATTGAATTTGTCTCATAAAAAGTTTTAATAACATTTAGCTCTTCTCAGTTTTAATTATCCATTAGGACATGATATGACTATCCTACTGCTCTTTCTAATAACAATAATTCTATTAAAAACTAGAGCATAACAATTGGGATGAGTCAATCATAATGTCTATTATGATAATGATAATCAAGAACTTATTTAAATAAATGTTATCACTAGAGTTATTATTAATTTAGTTTTTCCTAAGACTAATCAAAATAACTCATAAGATTCATGCATTCCTTCTAAATTCTAACTATAAGAATCAACTATAACCCTCAGAAGTACCAAAGGAAAATGAGTGTGTTGATCAGCAGCATATGTACAAGAAAAGAAATGTCTGGTACGGGAAATAAGATGTTATTCAACGCACACCACTAAAACTTAAAAGAGGATAATTCTAAGGTTCATAGACAAAATACAGGTATTACTTCCAGTTTAAGTTCTCTAAGGAAAATTCTCGTTGCAAATATATGTCATTATATTAGGCATAAGCATTACAAGACTATCCATAATTCAAAAGAACAACCGGCTAAAACTGATAGTTGTATAAATGTTATTTAAGTCTGCTAATCCTAATATTCCCATAAACACATGATTGGTTGAGTCTAGTTCTATAAGTTTCTTTACTGATATCAACAAATAACTAACATGAGTGTTAGTGACAAAATTTAAATGTTAAGACTATTATAACCATGAGACTGTCTTCTAATTAGGCTTTATGACACCTTAAATATTCTAGAGATTAATAAGAATTTAGTATCAATACTTAAGCTACATTATGACAGTTGTGAGGTTTTCATAGCCAACATAAAGTCACTCTTACCCTAAAATCTCATATTATTTGTTATTAGTATCTGGATTGAAACATTTATAAAATAGAACTAGATGATACTACATGCTTTCACAACTTTTGTTATTATGCAAATAAGAATTTAACAAAAGACAAATGAGACTTATAAAATTCATCCATTAAAACCAAATTTCATGAGAAATCATGACATGGTTGATGAGGGGGAATTTCATCTAATCTCATTCTTAGTGATTTTAATCATGTGTTAATGCCCTAAACATTACTTGGCTTAAGGAATAAGTATGGGTCCACCATAAGTTATATGTTACTGACATTTGTGGAACTTATTCAAAACGGAATATTCAGACATAATTCTTTTATCATTTAAAAAGTTATTTACTTGTATCTAATCTAACTTATATGGTCCATGGTTTTAAAGAGATGCATTCATATATACCTAATACGATTTCTTCTAATATATCCCTAAGTTTATTATGACATCTAGACGTTAATGAAATTAAATCAAGTCTAGCATATATATGACATATTCCCACATCATGTACATCATTGAAACTTCTTATTTAGTTTTTCTAGAGATAATAAAGATCAGTGGGAGCCTTAAGTGTCTCAATCATAACTTACAAGATTTGCAAGAGGTAGGGGAGTAAAAACTTGATATTATCTCAATTACACCTCTTGTACAAGGCACTGCTCCATCACAACACTATTTCATCAAAACTTATCTCTTTAGAATTTAATATTACTACTACTACTACTCTTACAAAAGTTTCATTGTTGCTTAAACGTGGGCAAATTCAGATTTCTTACTAAAATAATCCTCACAAGAGAAACTACGACGACTTACATCATTAACTTTTTCTCTATTAGAATCTATTGGTCTTTAAATATTGACCCTAAGCATGCTAATTTCCTAAAGGGTTATAGGTCAGTGGGAGCAGTAAAAGTCCTTATAATGACTTGTTAGAAGTACAAGAGGCGGGGGAAAGAGATCATTAAACTTTACTCCAACTTTAACTCCAATTACACCTCTTGTACACCATACTGCACCAACTCTTACACATTTAGAATCCTAAAAATGATAGCAACCTAAAATTACCCAATAATCAACTCAGGAGGCCATCTAGGTTTTAAAACCTACTAACATTGATGATTATGTAACCTCCCTAACTAAAGTTAAAATGGATGTTGGATAGCTTACTCATCAGACCTCTTCTAATTAAACCATTAATATCAATCAATCTTCTAAATGGAATAAAGCTATTATTAGCAAAATTGATTCCATAAGTCATAATAACATTTGAGATTTTGTTGAAACACCTAATGGTGTTTATAACTAAATTAAATCCTAACACAAATGTTAAGACACCAAGAAGCATGATTGATTATTAAAAAGTTATTTTCAAGAGGGAATAAATCATCAACGAATCTTCTTACCTATATTACAAAATATTTCTTTGAGGATCGTCATTGTTCAAGTAGCTTAAGATAGTTTAGAGCTACATTAGATGAACCTTAAAACAACTTTCAATAACAATTGGCTAACATATTTATATGTTCATAAAACAACCTAAAAGTTATAAACTAAATGTTAAAGAACATATAATCTATAAGTCAATAAAATTCATATATGGGTTAATGCAAACATCAATATGTGATGAAATCCTTATTCAATTATTTTCATCAAAAACCAAGTAGATTAATGTACCTACCTCAAGATGAGTGGGAGCAACTAAAAACAAACTTGTCCTTATATAGATGACATTCTTCTGACAAGTATATGTTACATATGTCAAAGCATTATTCACACATACTTTGATATTATAGATCTCAGAGATATTCCTTACACATGTAACAAACAATACTGCTCTACTTAAGAGGTTAATAGGATCACAAAGATTATTATCTTATGCTTCATTAAGTAGAAGCCGTATATAAGTTCAAGTCTATACTCGTTTAGATATTACTCAAAATTGCAACACACTAGATATGTTTAGATTAATGTGAAGCATCTAAAAGAGTATTAAGATATCTTTAAAGGAAATGAAAGACTGTAGTTTAAAAGAAGAAGTGAGAATTCAAACCATTGGATTACTCTAAACTTTGTCATATTTAGATATAAGAAAATGTAATTTTCGGGATATATTCTTATGTTAGCAGATAAATCTATCTCATGGAGGAGTCATAATGAACTGATAACAACAATCTATGTTATAATGACATAATGTGTTGATTAATCAAAACACATTTAGCAATAAATGTTGTTGAAAATTTATCAGTCGACTCATAAGTTTATTAACTCCATATAAATTATATATTGAAGATTTATTGTGATAAAGTCATCTACCATGTTTTCTCAAACAGTAACAGTTCGAGAAGTGCTGCATTAAAATTTCGATATAAAATTAATTATTCGTTTATGAACGAATTGAGGAATCTAAATTTTCGTATCGAATACATTCATGATATGCTTAAGGATCCGATAACTAAAAGTCTCACCCATAAATATTACGAAAGCGCTTATAATAATGACGGGTTATTGATGACTATGCGCAACTGCATATCATACTATGAATGATTAACTATTAAATTTCCTCATCTGTTTTGATTTTGTACGTCTCTTAATATGTTCTGCATGCATAATGACATATAGACGAATTAATATACAAATCAAATGTTTTGAAGGGCTTACGTTAAAATTTTGATCATAACTACTTAGGATTTAAATAAGGACTGCAGTATGATTAATGAGGGTCTTGAGCTGATGTTCAATTCAATGATTGTATTTCTCTGCTCCAATTTGAGTTTAAAGCTAAAATGAGTGTTAACTCCTGATCAGGCTTATCTAATACTCATAATAACTGATTACTCGGCCACGTGGGAGAATGTAAGAAAATATGGCCATTATAATCATTTATATTATAATAGATCAAAATATTAACTATACCTTATTATATATTAGTTTAGTAATTGTTGATGGGCCATATTACCTATAATTAACTAATAAAGGGTTTCCCCTTGGGTGTATATATATATATAGAGAATAATAAAATCATAACCTAATTTTCAAACACATATAGTTTTGTGTGCCTCCTCTCTCATAAACCGGGTTCCTCTCAAGAACCCTAACACCATCCTTAACTATACATCCTAAATGGGAACTCGATCAAGATGACAAGCATGTCAACGACTTCATACTCTGCTGCGGTTACTACTCTCCATGATGTAACATGTTCATAGGTTTAATATTTATCATGTTTTCTATTACTTACAGGAAGAACTGATCAACAACATACCCAATACCATTGAACTATTAAAAATGATTTGGAAACTAAAAGTAATTAGAAACTAACTAACACTAGTAAACTTGCATAAATTAAAGCATAAGTTAAGGTATATATCAAGGACTATAATAGTCCTCCATGTAGCCTTGCCTTGTAGCACAAAACTTCAACCGACCGTGATCGGAGAAGTGAAAGCCGAAGGAAACAAGGGGTGTATATTATATATATGTTGTAACATTAAGCTTTAAGTAATAAGATTTAGTTAGAAACAAGGTTAGTATTTGTTTGACCTTATGTAATCAAACTAACAAGAGGTTGAGATGAATACTTGGATTTGAGAGAGAGTTTGGAGAAGATGAACAAACAAAGTGGTTATGGAACCTTGCTTTTTATAATGGTAAGAGTATGGTTCATTCAAAGAGGGTAAAAATGCATGTGATGGTCAAAAATGGTCAACCAAGCTTTTGATAATTGACAATAATAATCCCTAAAGTTTGTTTTAAGTCATTTTTCATCATAAAGAGGTGTTTTAACGTACCCCAAAATGACTTTTTCTTGACCCGACATTTGTGAAACATAAACGAACAAAAAATCTAACATTTTATTAATAACGACGAATCCGAAAGATCAAAACGAGTCGGGTTTTTGATACAAATACAAATACAAGTTAAACCGACAAAAATAACAAATGTTACAGTCTTGATATCGAATTGGTCTTGGTATCGAAATGCTGAAAAAATGGAAAACACTGAGTGTCGTAAGCAAAAAAAAAAAAACTAACTCTTATTTACTTGCATTGTTTTCACTAGGGCTGTTCAAAAAGCTCGCGGCTCGTAGTTCGCTCGAAAAAAGCTCGGCTCGACTCGGCTCGGTTTCGAAATGAGACGCGCTCGAGCCATGGTCGGCTCGGCTTGTGGCTCGGTGGTTATATATATATAATTAATAATCTATATATATGTATATATTAATTATTATATATTTATCTCTTATATATGGACTTGATTTGGCCATCTATCTATTTGGCCGAACTTTTTTTGCATATAGTTTATTAAATTAAATATTATATGTTAAGTTAAGCTATTAAGTTTAAAATTTGCATTATTTTTTGTATTTCGAGCCAATTCGAATTGAGCCGAGCTAGCTCGTTTTAAAACCGAGCCGAACTCGAGCTCAGGTTTCAGCTCGATTTCCAATTCGAGCTCGAGCCAAGCCAACTGGATCAAAATTCAAGCCGAGCCCGAGCCAGCTCTAGTTCGAGCTCAGCTCAGCTCGTGAACTCCCTAGTTTTCATTACCTTTTAGATTACCTTACAGCAATAAAAGTAAGTTGATTAGCATGAACATGTTATAATTGTTTTCAAATGAAAAAAAATATGAAAAGATACAATTTTTTTCATTACCTTTTAGATTACCTTACACTAGTAAAAGTAAGTTAGGGGTGTGCACGGTTCAGTTCGGTTCGGTTATTAGCATTAATCCAACCTAACCGGTCGGTTATCGGTTCAATTCGGTTAATATCGGTTAATAACAAGTATCAAACTTGGGCTAAAATTTTGCTTAAAACTACATGAAATGAATGTTTAAATACATGAAATGTATGCATAACTACATGAAATGAAGATATAAATATATGAAGTTAAGATATTAGTACATAAAATGGAGATATAAATACATGAAAATGATAGTATTAAAATATTAATACATATAATGCATGAAATAGAGGGAAAAAACTTGAAAATATTAAAAAATAAAGAGTTCGGTTCGGTTCGGAAAATTTCGGTTAATTCGGTTTTCGGTTATATCGGTTCGGTTTTGTCGGTTTTCGGTTCGGTTTCGGTTAACGATTCGGTTATTGCTCACCCTTAAAGTAAGTTGATTAACATGAATATGTAAATGTATGTATTGTTTTCAAATGAAAAAAAATATGAAAATATACAATTATTTTCATTACCTTTTAGATTACCTTACACAAATAAAAGTAAGTTGATTAACACTAATATGTTATAATTGTGTTCAAATGAAAAAATATGCAAAGATACAGAGAATTATCAGTTAATAAAATATAGTATTAACCTTGGTTTAAAAAGGCGCACCTCAGGCGTGCCTGAGGCGCCCGAGACGTTTTTGAAAACGCCTTATTTTACATAAGGCGCTAAAATGCATGAGGCGCCCTGAGGCGGCGCATTAGCTGGCGAAGTGCTTGAGGCAGCGCCTCATGTGATTCAGTCCAAATTAGATTGAAAATGTAGCTGTTTGGGCCATCTGCTTAAAATAATAACGTTGGGGCCCATCTAAATACGTTTTTATAATGTTTACCCTACGTATTAAGTATTCATGTTTAGTTTTACAATTATGTTTTATCTCTATGATTGATTTTCAAGTAAAATATGTCATGTATAATTAATTTTTAGTAATTTTTAAATTGGGCGCCTCACATACGTGAAGCTCTCGCTTCGCGCTTCGGATTTTTGAACTAAAACGCCTTGCCTCGCCTCGCCTCGCCTCGCCTAACGCTTTTTTAAACCAAGGTGTTAACGTCAAGACATAAGACAAACGGATAACAAGCTGTGTTACTAACTCTTTTTAATTTCAAAACTCAATCTTTTAAAAACTACGTTAATAGATTTTGGAATCATATAACATTATTATGCGTGACCCATTGAACTTGGCTAAGTAGTTTCACAGCTTCATGTGCGAGGAAACCAAAAGTGTCAAATGCAAAAGGTATAAATACATGTTGGTTGTCAAGACAAATATTCTCATGTTTAGTCATTTTGCATGAAACAACTTTTAAAACAGCATACCCGACCATGAAACCAATACTCCTCAACCCCACCAGAGGGGAAACCTATGTTAGATCCACACACGCATGTTTCCCTTCACTCCATTGAAAGACCAAAATGTCAGTCATACAAAAAGTTAAAACATTCATCCAACGGGTTAAAAAAAATTGACATATGCCTCTTTTTTAACAAAAATCCCATCAAATCTAAATGAGATTTGATGGATTAAATAAATTCACGTTAGTAATGTGATTATTTAGAGGTACGTAGAAAGACTTTAATGTAAATGTTAAATAGAAAAATAGTAATACCAACCAATAATGTTTTTTTATAGCAACCATTTATGTAGCATTATTGGATTCCATTGTTTTAAAATAAGAACCCACCTGCCTAACGTTAGACAACCTTCATGCGCAGCAACTCCTTTTGTCATTTACCACGGCCACCAAGTGTAGGTAACGTAGGTGATGTATGTCCTTGAAACGCCTGCAAACTACAAAATCACTTTTTCTTTTAACGCATGTTAATATTTTTTAGAAGTCAGAGTAAACCTAACCAATTGACTTAACCCTTACGATATACTTTTATAAATGTTTTCTTAATTTTTATATTTACTTTTCATTTATTTGTTAAATATATTTCTAAATTAGCCAATGAGCTTCAGTGAACTGATTTTGGAAAGGAAGTGAAGATTTAAGTTTAAAATTGCAATGTTTCAAGTTCGAATTCGATTCAAATTGAGTTTATTTGTAGTGAACCTCTAAGCAGTGAATTTTTCCCGAATCAGAATATAGTAGCCTCGGTTACATAGTGCTATGCTATATGTGATAATGAACATATCTGTTTGTCTTTTACCATTAGGTTTTGCTGTCCATTAAAAGAAAAATAGTAAATCTCAAAAGGAGAACCACAAAGTAGAAATATGACAATCTGTTTGTCTTTTACATTACATAGGTCATGTCATGCACTGCCTACTTATTTACACTTTTACCCCTGAATGTATTACATCACAACCCATCTTTTATTTACGCTTATACCCCCAGCCAGCTCATCACGCTTCATTTTTCCAGATCCCGAATTTCTAAAAACTGACCACCATACACTATTTAATGCGTATATTATAATGTTTTTTTTTTCTTTTAATTTTAGGAAAATGTGAGTGTGACATCCTAGATCTGGTAATATTAATTTCCACCGCACTCACGAAACCCTTTTGCTTTCTATCTATCTATCTATCTATCTATCTATCAACCCTTTTGCAACTCTGCCAGATCTTGAACATGCCTGTTTGTTGAACACCATCCATCTCTTTTGCATCCTGTATAATTAATATATTTGTAGTAAGATACCGCCCCATTTGGATTCTATCAGGTTATTTTGTTTTAAATTAATTAATCTTGACACAAATACTCCTATATATGTTTTTGTTTTGTTGTACGATACGATAAAACAGAAATGGCGGCGGCGGTTGTTGAGGATGGCAGCCTGACGATGTTTAGTGAGGAGGAGGTTAAGGAGATGTGTGGGTTTAAGGTCGGGGCCGATGGGCACGTGGAGGTCACGTGCGGGTGCACTAGCTACTGCTATGGTGATGCTGTTGGTACGCTTCGGGTGTTTGCTGATGGTGATCTCGAAATCAGCTGTGATTGTACCCCTGGTTGTGAAGAAGGTGTTTCATTATTATTACTATTATACACTCGTTTGCATGTTATGTTACTTGTGTGTGAATGTGTTGTATATGCAATTTGATGTTATGTTTTGAAACAACTTTTGGGTACATATATAATATCTCAAAATTATAATATTAATCGACGATTTTGTTACATTCCAGAGAACATTCAAGTTTGTGTTGTGTTATTGTGCCTTTGACCTAATGTTACATATGTATACTTTTAGGGTTTAGGAAATGAGATTGAATCGTATAGTTCTAATTAAGTGATTGTATTATATTTAGATAAATTGAGTCCAGCTGCATTTGAGAAGCATTCAGGTAGGGAAACTGCAAGGAAATGGAAGAATAACATCTCGGTGATTGTTGATGGAGAAAAGGTTCCTTTATCTAAAACAGCACTTCTCAAGTATTACAACCGAGCTTTGACCTCAACCAAGAGTACTGCCAACGCCTGTCGGGCTTGCCATCGAGACGAGTTTGTTAGATGCACAAAATGCAGTAAACACCGAAGGTTTCGTCTACGCACAAAAGACGAATGCCGGGCTTACCATGATGCTCTTGTTGATGATGATTGGAAGTGTTCTGATATGCCTTATGAAAAGTATGCCGTAACATTATTATTATTATTATTATTATTATTATTATTATTATTATTATTATTATTATTGTTATCAGGGTTATGCTATACGTAATCCGACACGCGTTGTTATTATTATTAATGAATGTGTCCCTTGTGTGTTTTAGATTAACATGTGATGATGAAGAGGAAAGAGGAAGCCATAGAGTGTATAGAGGTTGTGTGCGGTCGACTACATGCAAAGGTTGTACAACATGCGTTTGTTTTGGGTGTGATACCTGTCGGTTTTCTGACTGCTGCTGTTAGACGTGCATTGACTTCACTATAAATTCTAAAACTTGATTGACTAAACCAGCCTGCCTGCCTGCCTGTAAGCCTTTAAATCACATTTTTTTGCATCATCTCTTCTTTTAACTGTAACCTTCACTTGATTTTTATGACGTTTAATTTTATGTACTTTGGAACACAAATTGGGATTTTGGTAATTGAATTGTTGCTCATTGGGTTAATAATGAGATTTATTTATTTATTTATTTTTTTTTTCTATTTTTATTATTGGTGATTGAGTTGAATGAAATCTAAGACACGCCACTTGCCACATGAAATCTAAGCCACGCCACTTGCAACCATTTTCATTGGGGTTAGGATAAATATAAAAAAAAGTAATAAAAACGTCAAAACAATTATTGTCATGTTAGGCAAGTTACGTCTCATGAAAAGGGGTTAAAGGTTAAATTTAATTGTCCTGTTAGGCTAGTTTCGCCTCAACCATGTGATCATCTTTATGACATTATGCTCTAAGATCTTGCTCAAGGGTCTGCTCCTTGACACAGAAGGATCACTAAATAACAAACAAATGTGAATATTATTAAGGTTCCATGAACTTAAAAAGTTGGGGTTATGTGTAAGGAAACCAATTTTTTTTTCCTCGAACGGCTTTAGTGCTATTAGAAAACCATTTAATTCTTGAATTTAAGTTACACGTGATACTGCTAATTTTTACCATCAATGTTACATTATATATCATCAACTATTAATACTTTATTTCAAGTGTTGTGTGACAATAACTTACTTCAGATTTATGAAAGTTTTTTAACTTTGTAGAAAAAGAGCAAGAAACAAAGGGTACTTTTGCTTTTTTCAAAAGTTTTAATGTTAAATTTATGCTAGATTTAACAAAAACATAAGTGGATACATGTATTTTCAACACGTGATTTTCAAAATCATATCATGAATTGATTACTATCATACATTTTCCCTTAAATAATATTTATGCTACTTACTTTACGATATCATGCAATAGGTACGCGACAACTTCAAGCGTCCGATCAAAAAATTAAAAGCACGCGCCTCAATTCTTCTAAAAGGGTAAGATCGTCAAATAATCTCCCATAAACCATCCCTAAAATCACTCCCAAAATCAAAAATCTTATAACACGGCGACGATTAAGCGTAATCAGATACTACTCTAAATGTAACCGATGTTTAGTTAAGCGTTTGACATGCGTTTGTAGTTATTTGTATCAATCTATATTTTTCTTTTTACATTATGCTTTAATTTTGGTGGTAAGCGTTGTATAAGCGTTTTAATATGTGTGTGTGTATATATATATATCATATTTTCCTATTTTGTTAGTATAGATGTGACGATAAGCGTTTTTAATAAGCGTTTTATGATGCTTGTGTCATCTGCATCTATGTAATTATCTGAATGTAGTCTTAAGCGTTTAATAAGCGTTTTATGATGCTTGTGTCATCTTCATCTATGTAATTAATCTGAATGTAGTCTTAAGCGTTTTATGATGATTGTGTCATCTTCATCTATGTAATTAATCTGAATGTAGTCTTAAGCGTTTATGAAGCGTTTTGTGATGCTTGTGTCATCGTCATCTATGTATTAATCTGAATATAGTCTTAAGCGTTTAATAAGCATTTTATGATGCTTGTGTCATCTTCATCTATGTAATTGTCTGAATGTAGTTTTAAGCGTTTAATAAGCGTTTTATATATGTGATTCAGTTAAAGGTAACAAGCAAGGGGATCAAAAGAATGATGCCAAACGAAAACATGTTAACGGGTGCATCAGAGTATGACCCGTAAGTGAGCTTAAATGATATAAAAACCTATGTAATAAGTGTTAATTTCATGGGACTAGATAACTACTGTTGTGTGGTTATTTGCAGGTTAAAAGGAGGTTCCGAAGCTTCTATGGCGTGTAAAGAGGAAACCGAAGGAACCAGCGAGTCGAGAGCGAGAGCTAAAAGAGGAGAAAATTGAAGAATATGGCTGAAGACCCAGACCGTGGGCCACGGTCCAACTGATCATAATTGACCAGAGCTCACCGTACCCTGAGCTCTGGTGCACCGTGGAGACCATTGTGACCGTGTGCGGGCTGTAACTGCTGAAAAATAATTGTTTTAAGTTCGTTTTTCCATGTCTTTTCATAGATCTAACACTTGAGAATGACCTAGAGGCGAATTTGGAGTCCAAGAACATTATTGTGAGTGTGGTAATCATTAGAGATTTGATTTTGATGCATATTGATACCTTGATCGAAGGAGATGAACCGAATTATGTGTGGCTAATTTCCTTTGTGTTCTCTTCCGAATTGTAAGGTTTTCAATTGAATGTTTGTTAATTGTTTATGTTATTTGTGGGATAGTAATTTGATCTTATGATTATAGTGCTATGGTGATTGTGAGTTTGATTAGTAATTGTTAGTATAATGTAATTCGGGTTCTTAACTGTCAGTTCTTGGTGCCATAGGAAATCGAGATTTATTGGAAGGGAATTTGGGTTGGCTATATAAAACTGATTATCGAGTGACAACCTTGCGTTTTTACAATCCAAGTATTTAGTCATCTTTTATCACAATGAAACACATACTCACGAACTATGTCTATGTAGTTCATCCCAAAAGTAAAAGTTAACATTATCAATCTTGAAAACCTGAAATCGGGAAAGATCATTCTATTTATTGAATCAGTTAAAATTCGTTATTTGTTTTTAGTTCTTTTTGTTAATCAAATCAAACAACCAAATATTTGAATTTATTTTTTGCATTTAGTTTAATATAGTTAAATTACAAAGCTACCTAGTAACACATTTTCCACAAACACCATGTGTTCGATACCCATTTACTACTATCTAATTAGTTGTAATTGGTTTATTTTTGAGTGAGTCTTCGACCTCACATCAAATTTTGGCGCCGCTGCCGGGGAGTAGTGCGCAACGTGTTCTAGCTTTTGTAGTTTTGTTTGTTATTTTCGGGTTTACGCTGGTTGTGTTAGTGTGCATGTACTTACCGCTATACTACAACGACACAATGGATTCGCATGTCCCTACTTCGGGGCAAGCATTTCCAACCACACCTCCACCAAATCCACCTCCACCGATTACTACTACCATACCTACTTCATTGAGTGAAGTAAAACCAACGTACACAACCGAGCCTATGAACACTCAACTCACTTACTCAATATCATCAACACTGCCACCTATTTCCAATCTTTTTCCTATCTTTGGTTCATCATCATCTCAACAAAACCAACAACCAACCTTTCAACAACCACAATCAACCTACCAATATCAAGCACCACCTTTTATGCAATATTCAAGAATACAAGGCGATGGTTATGGTGATGGGTTTGACAGGGAGTTTGAGGTGTCTGAAGTCGAAGGTTACTACATGGGGGTGGGGGGGGGGGAGGTGTGATGGAAGTCAAAGGGTGAATCAAGGGAACTTTGCCTATGCTCAAGGGCAACAAGCGAAACCGGTACAATAACTTAATAGACAACCGCCACCGGTTGTTCAATAACAAATTCAATCGCCACCGGTTATTCAACAACAACAAGCTCCATAATAAGTTCATCCACAAGGACAACAATTTTAACAACAAATGCCCCAACCACAATTTCAACAATTTGCACCTCCAAGGTCCATTTATAGGCAAATGGGTCAACCAAGAGTACCAATGGGGGTACCAAGAAGGCACGAAAAAGAGATGGTAAGGGGAATTGAAGCTCACTTTCGACTGGGCATCACTAATAATCCATCTCCGGTGGTTATTCCTCAAAATCAACTTGGAAGAACATTTGAGGTGAGAACCAATTAGACCCAAAGTTTACCAAAGTATAAGGGTCTAGCAACAGAGGAACCGTACTTTCATTTGGAGGCGTATGACTCAATTTGCAACACGATTGCGAGTCAAGGGTTTTCATCGGATGAGGCTAAGTTGGTTCTTTTTCAATTCTCGTTGGAAGATAAGGCAAAAAGATGGTTCTACACATTGCCTTCTGCATCCATTTATACTTGGGCCGAGACGCAACAAAGATTTTTGGAAGAATTTTACACGGCTCAAAAGAACAATGATGCAAGAAGGAGTTTGAGAAGTTTCCAACAACAATCGAGTGAGATGTTTCATGAAGCATTTGAGCGGTTTAACATGATGATCAAGATTTATCCTCACCATGGTATTGCTTTTTTGGAATTGTTGATTGCTTTTCATGTGGGATTGAATACGGAAGATTAGCGGTATTTAATGTCAATCACAAATGGTACATTTGGTACTATTATGAGCAAGATGATTGGGCATTTTTGAAACAAATGCCGGTCACATAAAAAATAAAAGCTCAAAGCGCAAGAAGGGCAAGGCCGGCAATTGGAAGACCACAAGTACATGCCGTGGAAGATGGAGGGGTACAAACCACTAATCAAGTAATCGATGTTTGTGACGTGAGATCGAAGACTCACTCAAAAATAAACCGATTACAACTATTAGATAGCGATAAGCGGGTATCGAACACAGGGAGTTTGTGAAAATTGTGTTACCAAGTAGTTTTGTTATTTATCTAAATTAAACTAAATGCAAAAGTAAATTCAAATAGGTGATGTTTGATTTTGATTAACGAAAATAGCTAAAACAATAAACGAGTTTAAAACAATATAAGAAAGAATGCTCTCTCCTGATTTCAGGTTTCCAATGTTGATAAAGTTAATGTTAACTTATGTGATAAACTACACAATTATCGTTCGTGAAAATGCGTTTGGATGTGATAAGAGAGGACTAAGTATTTGGATTGCAAAAACTCAAGGTTGTCACTCAAAAATAAGTTTAGTATTGTTAATCCTAATTCTCTTCTACTAAATCTCGATTGCCTATGGCACCGAGAACGGATAGTCAAGAAAACGAATTTATACCACACTAACAATTACAAAACAAACACACAATCACCATAACACAACAATCATATGGTCAAAATACTATCTCACCAATAACATAAACGATTAACAAATATCCAATTAGAAAACCTTACAATTCGGGAGAAAACATAAAGAGTACTAGCCACACATTGTTTGATTAATCATCACCTCAATTAAGATAATCCAATGAATCATAAACTCAAACAAATGATCATAATCACCCAAGTCTTGATCTTGCTTTTAAAAATTCGTCTTAGGGTTGTTTAGAATCAAGGATAATGAAAAGACTTGCCAAAAACGCCTAAAAATAATGCAGGAAAAAAACAGTTACGACTTGAACCGTGGCCCACGGTCTACACCGTGGGTCACGGTGGAATTATTGAAAAGCTGGACCGTGGCCCACGGTGGAACCGTGGGTCACGGTTGTCCTCACAGTGTTCTCAGAGGCCACGGTACGGTGGCCGCTGTTCCGTTTTGCACATCTGGACTGTGGCTCACGGTCTAAACCGCGGGCCACGGTGGACTTCCACCGCGCCTTCTCCTTTTCAGTTCTTTTGACCACTCGCGCGTCTTCGGCTCATGCGATTTCCTCGGTGTACTCCATAATAGCCCCGAAACCTCCTTTGAGCCTACTATTCACCAATAATACTGTAGTTATCTAATTCCACAAAATAAACAAATTCAAAACATGATTATTACGGTTTTTAATCAATTAAGGGTTGTCCCATGGACCACTCATCAGTTTGTACGAATTGTAATGAGTTGGGTCATGCATCAGATGTGTGTATGGTGGGACAAGTACAAGTAGAGGAGGTGAATGCACTTTAATGTGCAAAACGGTCTATTAAAAACTTAACCTAATCTAGACACTCCAGTTTTAAATTTATAAATCTAGACTATCCTAATGCTAGACCACTAGACAGGCAAGTGTACCTATCAACTGTAGTAAAGCCTAATAAAGTCCGGATATCGAACCCAAAGAACACTAGCGACACCTAAACTAGACTCTAATTAATAACTTAAATAAAATGATTTAATTGATTTTTGTCTTTTTTAGTTATTAACTATAAACTAAATAATACTTAAACTAAAACTGACACGAAACTAGACACAATAATATGGGTGAAACTTAATTAGGGGAAACAACTACCTAGGTAACAGAATCCTACTAGTTAAACTAATAGTTAATGAACTTGACTAATATCTTAAAAATATGACACTAAAGACCACTAAAGTACGCTATATCGCCTCCCGGCCTCACCAACAACACCCTAGAACTCTAATGACATGTGAAGCTCAACTTTTAAAGGGTAGGACCACCTCCCGGTCTCACCTTACCTAATAATACTATGGTACCCCAAAATCCAAATCACCTCCCGGTCTCTTAGAATACAATATATATTAATATAAGGGGGGTATTAATAATTAATTTTAACATGAATGGTATCACAATAATTTAAGAGACCTAGGATAACTCATTCCCGTGAAATTATTACCCAAACTCGCAAATGACAAAGATGGCACAACACTAAATTGCCTCCCGGCCTCTCTAGTGAAAGAACAATAAAATCCAATATGCTCTCAATAATTATTCCTACGATTATTTTGACCACAAATCGCAAACAAGTTGAAAACACAAAGTAGACAACCTAATCATGCGTCTAACAATGACAAAAAACTATTAAACACAAGTGGAATAATAATTAAAATAATAAACTAGATTCAATTACTCAACAATACAATGACCAAACCAATTAAAAACTTTTACCATAACATCAAATCAACCAACATCAAATAATAGTTCGTCAAACCATTAATATAACATAGTATTCAACCAAAACCTAGGCAATATTACAAGTTTAGCCAACCATAATTATCGATGAAACAAAGATAAAACAAATATTACGGTTCATCGAAAAAGAAATAAATATGGTTGAGCTACTATCCTGCGAGCTTAAACTAAATGACCTGTTAGCTTGCTTGCTTCTTTAATCATGTCGTTGACTTCTTTAGACCAGCATTCTTGCTTCTTGGTTTTGAAATAACAATAGCCAAAAGGGGCAGACCCCCTTGACTTGTGTCCCCACCTGTCGGCCTTTTTCTCCCCTCCGTAGGTTTTCTCCCCACTTTTTGTTTATATAAGATATAATATTTATATTATTTATCTAAAAACAAAACATTCCTTCCACCCTACTCCATATCTCCACCGAGTTAGAGATGGCCTAATAAAATTTCGTTTATAGCCCTCAATAGTTTTTGTTCAACCCACTTAATTCTTGGTCCATACAAAATTATGTACAGTCTTCAATGAGAGGCTGAGAGTAGTAGTTCACAACCTGAATAACAATTGGAAATAATGATAATAATGATATCAATAATAATTAAAATTGATGCTTTTTTTTTCATTCTTGAATCACATGACACTTATAAAAATGGTGAAACTAATATTAATATGATAAAGACCATTAGTTCATACACTTTCAATAATGAATTTTACTAAATTTCAAATAGCAAGTGTAAACTAATTAATAGTTGTTGAGCTATTTCACTTGTTCGTCTCAAGTTTAAGTTAAATACTTTATATTAGCTTGTTGTCTCTCAAAAACTTTAAAATCTGAATATTAGCTAAATAGAAGTATATTCAATAAAACCTGGCTCAAAGTACTTGAAAGTATGGGAGATATTTATATAATATTATGTATATTTTAGACCACATCACACTTCAAGGGGGAGGTGGTAGAAATTACAATAAGAACTCAAACACTTACCACCTCGGGTTGAGAAATAATCCAAATTTTCGCTATGGAAATCCGGCCACTCAATCAAACCCGAATTTCCAAGGGAATCAAGGAAATTATGTTCCTCGCCAACAATAAAACAATCAAAGTAATTTTCATGGCGGGAATAATCAAGGGTTTCAAGGTCAAGGGGGTGGTGATCAAAGTGGGTCCGCGGGTCAAATTTCATCAAGTGGCAATGAAGTTATGGATATCCTCAAAGTGATGCAACAATACATGCAAAGAAGAATCAACTTGATGAAATTCGCATGCAAAAGGATGATGTCCGTGACAAATCCATTCAATCGTTGACCACTCAAATGGGTCAACTTGCAACCGAAGTGTCGGACATAAAGAAAAACAAGGGTCAATTGCCAAGCGACACCAAGTTAAATCCGTCTCATAGCTCTTGTCGTAATTTTCCAATTAACCATGTTAGTGTTTTGAGAAGTGGTAAGGAATATAAAACTGATTTGTCACCGGGCTTGGTTGATGGGGAAGTTGAGGTCATTACGGGTAATGAAAGTGATGATGAAATTGAAACTAATAAACCCACTAAACATGTCACTTTTGAAAAACCATTACAAACTTCGGGTCAAGTTTCAAATCCAAAAGATAAAAAAAAGGAAGTCGAACCAAATGCGGCTCCATTTCCTTCGGCTTTGCATGACCCGGGTAAGAAAAATGTAATTGTTAAACGGGTCCTTAAAAGGAAGAAATGTGGGAGGTGTTTAAACAGGTAAAAGTGAATTTACCTCTACTTGAGGCAATCAAACAAGTGCCCGCATATGCTAAGTTTTTAAAAGAATTATGCACTCAAAAAAGGCAACAAAAAGTGCCTAAATGAGTGGATTTAACCGAGCGGGTAAGTACTGTTTTAAAAGGAGATCTTCCTCCTAAGCTTCAAGATCCGGGAATGCCCTTAATTAATATTCAAGTAGGCGATTTTCAAATGTCTAGGGCGTTACTAGATCTTGAAGCCGGAGTAAGCATTCTCTAGGGGGTTTATATGAACAATATGAGTTTGTTCCTTTGAAACGTGTGGAGACCACGGTTGTATTGGCTGGTTTGTCCCATAAACTTCCCCGTGGGATCATGTGAGATGTAATTGTGAAAGTGGAGGATTTTTATTATCCTGTGGATTCTTTGGTGTTAGATTATTCATCGGGTGATCCAAGTCAACAACAAAATGTTATCTTGGGTCGACCATTTTTGAACACTGCCCATGCAATCATTGATTGTATAATTGGTATCGTTGACATGACGTTTGGTAATCGAGAAATGCGCCTTAATGAATTTACTAACGTTTCTAATTCTTTGAGTGGTGAAGAATGTTTTATGGATGATGTGGTGGATCATTGTATTCCTTATGAATGTAATGAAGATTGTGTGGAAGCTTGTATTTGTGATGATTTTGAACAGGTACACGTGTGGTAAAGGTTTTGGAAGCACATAAGGTGGCCATTGGATGGACACTTGCAGATTTAAAGGGTATTAATCCTTCGATTGTTATCCATAAAATATATACGGATGAGGAGGCTAAACCAACAGGGGAGACTCAAAGAAGATTGAACCCGAATTTGCGAGAAGTGGTAAAAAAGGAGGTGATTAAGTGGTTGGATGCGGGGATCATTTATCCCTTTTCAGACAGTGCATGGGTGAGCCCGAGACAGGTAGTGCCCAAAAATGCCGGCATCCGGGTAATAAAAGTTGATAATGGTTAACAAATCGGCACCCGACCGGTAATCGGGTGGCGAGTGTGCATCGATTATAGAAAATTAAATAATGCAACCACAAAAGACCATTTTCCATTACCATTCATTGATCAAATAATTGAAAAACTTTATGGTCAAAATATTATTGTTTTTTGGATGGATATTCGGGTTATAATCAAATTGCAATCCATCCCGATAACCAACACAAGACCACCTTCACTTGTCCATATGGTACTTTTGCCCTTAGACGAATGCCATTTGGATTGTGTAATGCCTCGACCACTTTTCAAAGATGTATGATGAGCATCTTCTAAGACATGGTCGGGGATTCACTTGAAGTTTTTATGGATGATTTTTCTATTTTTGGCTCAACTTTCGAGTCTTGTCTTAATGATTTAGATAAAGTGTTAAAACAATGTGTTGAGACAAACTTGGTGTTGAGTTGGGAGAAAAGTCACTTCATGGTGCAAGTGGGCGTTGTGTTGGGCCGTGTGGTTTCAAGTAGGGGAATGGAAGTTGATCAAGCTAAAGTTAAAGTAAATTCGTCTTTACCACCCCCGAAAAATGTCAAAGGGGTGAGATCATTTTTGGGACAAGCCAGATTCTATAGGAGATTCACTAAATCTTTTAGTGAAATTTCAAAACCTTTATGTAATCTCTCATTGAATGATGTCCCCATTGAGTTTACTAATGTATGTTTGCAAGCTTTTGACAGTTTGAAGGAAAAGTTAGTGAAAGCATCCATTTTACAATCACCAGATTGGTCAAATCCGTTTGAAATCATGTGTGATGCTAGTTTTAGCACAGTTGGAGCGGTATTGGGTCAAAGAGTGGATAAAAAGCCGGTGGTGATTTATAATGCGAGCAAAACTTTATTCTAGGCCCAATTGAATTACACCACTACCGAAACATAGTTGCTTGCGGTGGTGTATGCCTTGGAAAAATTTTGGTCGTATATTTTGGGAAGTAAAGTTGTGGTGTATTTGGATCATAGCTGTAACACCCCAGCTAAAGCGGAAACGCCTGAGTGTGACGTACAGATTGCTCAAAACACATGTGACACTATTAAGTGACAATATTATCATTAATTCATTCCAAAGAATCAAGTACACAAGTTATTTCAAATGAACAAACACAAGGGAAAAGGAACTTAACAAACATCTTCTTGTTTATTATCTAGATAACCTAACTTCTAGGATCCTCGTCATTTCATCCTCTAATGAAAGTACCTGTAGCATATATATATATATATATATATATAAAGTCAACTAATTGAATAGTTGGTGATTTCACACAGTTTAAACAATATATAAAACCATACAATTCCATGAAAACTTGTGAAAACACATAAGGGTTCTTTACACTAGAATCAATGATCCATGAGTGTAAAGAATAAATGAAGGTCATTTCCAGTTTGGATTGTGCACCAACGTACTCAGATCGGAGTCCCTTTTTCACTAGAAACAATGGTCCTGAGTGCAAAGGGGGGCGTATGATCATACTTATCAAAGAAATCCATGAACGTAATATTTGAGCAAGTGACAAGTAAACACACAAGTCCATGTAGTGAATTGTAGTTTGTAAATAATGAATAAACGAAATTGTAATTTGGATATGATATATATGCTACCCCCCAAAAGTAGTAAAAGAGTAAAAAGGGGTTGTGAGAAACTCACATCGAATGCGGTTTAAAATAGAAGTCACTGCTTTACGTCACAAAATGTTCTAGTGCCTAAATCATACAAGCACTATAAGTATTTGCTAAGCGATTCCTAGAATCCTTTGTATCCAAACAATCCCACTGATTATTAAAAGTTTGACCAAAGTTTGACTTTCCGTTGACTTTGACCAAAGTTTGACTTTTCTTGACTTTGACCAAAAGGTGCAAGTTGTTGACCGTTGACTAAAAATATTGACCGTTGATCAAAATGTTGACTGTTGACCCTAAATGTTCACCGACGATCCGTTGGTGACTTTTGACCAATTATCTAGACTTAAAATAGCCATAAGATATTCATAGTTGCAACCTAACAATCGATCATGTAATTTGCAGTTAATCATTTTTCATGCAACCCTATAACCAAGTCACACGTTTACCAATTTCATTTCTCATAAGTAAGACCAAACATTTAGTCAAATAATTTCAACTTGACCAATAAAGTAAAATTTCAAAATAACACAACAATCTTTGTACAAACTACAACTATTTTTTACCAAACAGCATGCAGGATAAATTTGAGTAGGTTTTAAGTCCCCAAAACCTATTTTTCTAACCAGCCAAAACATGCAAATAATTTACCAAATAATTCCCATAGATACTTTCAAAATTTTATACCAAGACCCAACAAACACTTTTAACCAAATCAGACTTTGATCATCCTTTATTTATCTCTATAATCCAAATCATTTGGATACAAATATCATATTTCTAAGATAAAAACATAAAGCAAATATATATTAAATATGATTACCTAGTTGCTTAATCCAAAGATTCAATTCTCTTGTTTCCAAGAATCTCCAAAACAATACTTGTGTATGAGGATAATTTGAGAGAGTTTTTGCAAAAGTGTTTTGTGTGTGTGTGTGTGTGTGTGAGTGTTAGATTTCGGCCAAGGGGGACAAAAAGGAAAGTGAAAAGTTTGATTACCAAGAGTTTTAACTAATTGTTGAATTAATAACAAACCTTTAATCTCACTTTATTAAAATTCAACCTTAGGTAACTTTTATATTAAAATATGTGTCATGTTACAACTTTTTAAACTATTTATATGTATTATATTGTCTAAAGTTTATTGGTCTAGCTAGACAAAATAACATGTAACACATCATATAATGTAACAAGTTTAATCATCTAACTTTCTTATAAATCACATAAGTATATAATAACTAGTTATGTAACATATTGATCATATAACACATTATACATATTGTATAAGGTACATATAACATATTATTATTATAACATATGTAACAAGTTACTTTTGTTTAGGTCACCAACGACACGACAGACTCAAATTAATGCATACATGACACTACATGCATGATAGTTCATTAAAGTAGTTAACAGAACTAAGTGGGTTTACCGACACAGTCAACAGGGGTTTACTGACATAGTCAACAGGGGTTTACTGACACAGTCAATAGGATTTAAATGGGTTTAGTTAACGGAGTTAACCTGAAAAACCCGGGTGTCACATCGGAGATTAGAAATGTTGAATGTATAATTTATTATGGAGTTGGATGCTATAATATGTTTTCATACATATATTTATAAATAAAAACCAAAAATTTAAAACGGGTCGGATTTTCGGGTTTGAAAAGTAACGAATGTTACAGGACTTACAACTTTTGGAAATTTCGTCCCGTAATTAAAATAAAAATAAAAAATTTTAATTGAGAACAACTAATACACAGAGTGGTTAGAAATTTTAACAATTTTATACATACATAATTAAAATAAGATAACGCCGATATTTGAACGACCTGAAAAAACACCACAAATAGGAAATATGACAAGGACACTTATATATCGGATGTGCCAGCGGCGTATCGACCATGCCCATATCATATTGTATTTGCCCCGTTTCCCAAAATCTTTCCAAGTTCCTAGTTATTTCACACAACCTGACTTATTATATTTTCCATGCGAGGACTTTGATAATTACATGTTGACCCATAATTACCTCTATCGTCGGATGGTCATATAACTTGCTCTATTGTGTGGTTTTAATACATAGACTTTAGATAATTAAATAAAATTCTAATATAGAACGTTGAAAATCAAATATTACAAAACACATTGTCAGACCATTCAAGCCAAGGACAACGCGAAAACACTAAGTCAAGTAAAAGAAATCATCGTGGTCTACACCAAGCAAACGATGTTGAAAACGAAATAAACAAGGTAATGAAATTAAAGAATGAAACTTTTAGAATTATGAACATCGTAACATGTAATTGGATTAATGGGGACGAGAATAACGTGGTAAGTAAACATAGAATTTAACCAATGAAATATGAACATGTAAGTTAACAACGCATCGGGTCGAGAATAGCTTACATAAACGAAACCTTTAAGTATCAAAATATCATGATGTTTAACAAATGGAAATCTCCGAATGAATTGCAGCGTAATTTACGGTAACATTGAGATGAAATAAAGTGAACATTACAACATATGAATTAATAATTTGAAATAAAACGGATAAACGAAATTATATTATCAAAATATTAAAATCCATTAAGTCTGTGTGAGGAAAATTCTAACAGCAACCTTGCGTTTATCAAAGTAAGTAGTTGAAACCTCGAAATTAAAATCAATCGTTGGTTTGAGATCAAAAATAACGAATTGTTTCAAATAAAAACTTTTAGTGGAAAGAGAACAAAAATTACTAAAGCAATTTGTGTAAATTAAACATAACATAAACTCAACCTTTACATGGGACACAGTTCTGTTTCAAAGTAAACGAATTTATTATGAGAGAGTCGGTCACAGATATTCAAACGTAGAAATAATATGAAAATAAGGTTTCTATTAGGTAGTTATGTACACATACATGTTCATAGTCCCAATTTCCACTTAACGGGGTACTTTTATGGAAATTTGGCCACGGACCACGGGATTTGAAATTACAAGCGTAAACTGATCTAATAAGACGAATAAGAATGATGTACCAATTTACATTTCATAAAAATACAAACGAATATGGACTAAGGATCAATGAACAATGAAATTAACTTCGTAACAATATTCTAAAGAAGTGGATAAAATTCACTTTGGGTAAGTTCGAAACATATGTGAATGAGATATAAAGAAAGTAAGTGTATCTTGCGACGTTTGTCTTCTCAAGTGTCAGTTTGTTTGGAGTATTAAAGTTGACGTGAGAGATGGTGCCATGATTTCTTAGCCGAAATTCATTAGCATTAACGAAGGGGGAAAAAGGGAAGGGATATAACATATATTTTGATTTATGAAAATCGGTTGTAAATCGTGATGCTTTTATATCTCATGGTGTAATAAAATTTATTCAATTTTATTTAATATTCAAATGAATAATCTGATGAAAATGTTTTCTTCGCATATAATCTATGAACAATCATCTCAGCATCATATTCTCCAATAAAACAATTCAAACCTTGTTTAAAATTCTTACAATCATATTTAGTTGCACCCACTATTTCAAAACCACCATACTGTGTTCTCATAACATTGAACGCTTAAACAGGTCCCAAGTTCAAATTAGACAACTCATAAAAAGTTTCCTCTTTGACATGTGTTAACTTCCTTGCTGATCTAATAAACTGCATATCACAATCTGCTACCATATCATGATTATGACCTTCAACAAAATCATGAACTTCGAAAATTACACCGTCCATAGATTTTAACTGAAGCTGTGTTTTAAAACCACATCTTATTGTAGGCCTTTTCCTCCTTTTATAATATGGCATGTTTAATTAATTATAATCACCTTTCGAATCATAAATTTTGGCTGGCTTGTGACCTTCTTTACAACATGTAAAATGTTTGGTCTTTAGTACCCCATCATGCATGTACGATCCACCTTTCCGAACACCAAATCCAGCCTTCTTTGAATATTCACAATAAAAATCATACACTTGATGATGAAGAAAATATCATTCTTTTAACAGGTTTGTAACAAGAAGCAACTTCATGAATAATATCATTTCCTTTATCTTCAACTAAAATAATTTCATCATCTGCAAAAATTAAAATAAATACACATGTTAGACGCTCATACAAATAATATCATGTTAACTGCGTTCATAAAACACTCTTACCAAACTTATATTACTATCATGTTAACTACGCTCGTAAAATGCTTGCAACCTAAACTAAAATAAACTACCATGTTACGCTCGTTAAACTCTCAATTACTAAATTTCACTTACAATCATGTTAAAAAATCTCATAGAATGAATATCAACCTCAACACTAGCATGTTACGCTCGTAAAACGCTTATATTCTAAATTTCAAAAGCTATCATGTTAACACGCTCGTAAATACGATCATATTCTAAACTTCAAAAGCTATCATGTGCACACGCTCGTAATACACTCGGAAAATTTAATATCATAGAACATTAACATACAGAAGCATTACCGATTAAACCATACTATACAACTAATGTTAATTACTTCAAATAGAGCAAAAACTTACATTCACGATCATCTTCCATTTCAAAACCCTAGATCAAAAATCGGTTCAAAACTGGTTCGTAAACTCAATTGATTTGATTTCGGTACAAAAATTGGTTCGTAAAAAAGAAATTGATTTTGATTTAGCTATAAATCAGGATACCCGTAACCGTTTATACGTAAAATACTGAATTTATATTACTTAACAAAAGACAATCGTACCCTTCTCACTGAAAATAAACGGAATATTCTCAATTGAATGCAATTGAATTGAAGGTTGAAATTGACGCTCCCAATTGTCGCATACGTTTTGTACGATAAGCTATTATTGTATTCTATCTTTTCTCTATAGTTGTGAATACAATAACATCTTCCCTTGGTATCGGTTTAGAACGTCTTTCCCTTTCATAATTAAAATGAAGATAAGTTGATATTGTAAGATTAAATATATAACTATATATATTTATATATGACCATTATAATCATTTATATTATAATAATAGATCAAAATATTAATTATACCTTATTATATATTAGTTTGGTAATTGTTGATGGGCCATATTACCCTTACTAACTAATAAAGAGTTTCCCCTTGGATGTATATACAGAGAGAATAAATAAACATCATAACTTATTTTTCATATACAATTTTATCTGTCTCCTCTCTCCTAAACCGGGTTCTTCTAACACTATTATTAACTATACACCCTAAAGGGAAACTCTATCAAGATGAAAAACATGTTGACTACATCATACTCTGTTCCGGTTACTCTCTCCATGCTGTAACAGGTTCAAGGTTTAATATTTGTTATGTATTCTGTTACTTTCATGAAGAACTGATCAACATGTGGCATCAGAGTGATGTTGATTAATTAGTTCTTCATGTTTTCTCTAAACTGGAATTGAATCAAAAGACATGGACTAAAACTTGATAAAACCTAATTTTTATAGTTTCTTTTCTCATGTTCTATTAGGAAAACAATACATTAAACTGTTTAAAATCTCTAAAATTCATATTTAATAAACCCTACTATTTTTGAAATATGTTAAACTCATGTTTAAAGATTTCGATTCTAGTTTTTGTATATGTTTAACAATTAAAATTTTCAATGATGTTTTTCGAGTTCATTATAATTCTTGAAAATTATAACATATCTTGGTTCAAATCTAGATTAAAATCTATTAAAGTTAAGTTAGGAATATAATTTTTCAAATCTTGAATAAATTAAAAGTTTTGGTATTTTCTTTAAAGATTTGAATCCCATTAAAATAGGAAATAGATATAATTGTTAATCCTTAAAAGATTTGAACCAAATCTTATAATTATCCTTTTAGTTTTTGAAATCAGTTTTAGGGTTTAACTAGTTTACGGACTTAATTGTATGAGTTTTATTAGTTTTTTTTGTGTTTTCAATATAATTAGGATAATATAAACTTGTGGATTTTAGAGTTCTCGGATTTTAAATTTTATGGCCTTATACGGGTTTTTTAGAATAGTTTTCCAATCTTTTTCCCTCAAACATGCTAATTTTCCGAAAACTCATTACTTTACCCGAAAACCCATAACACTCGAAAACCTATTAACCAATAACCTATATCATCCGAAAACTATAATTTACCCAAAAAGTCATTTCTCGAAACCCTTGATGTTACCCAGAAAATTTTTGATATTAACTCATTTAAATGTTTTGTTAATACTTAAATATTATAAACTTTTACAAAACATAAAGGCTTAACTTGAATGAACTTTTGATGTATCACTTCTGCCCAAAGGTGATGTGTTACATTTACCATATCATTCAAGTGTAACTGAAAGCTTTTGTTAGTTTTTTTCTAACATGATATAAATATCTCACTTCTGCCAAAATGTGATGTGTTACAATTTGTTTGAACATATACTTAAATAAATTTAATTTTTTCCAAATGTGATTTATTTTTTGTCTAAGTAGAACTCTTAATTATAGTCTATTAGTTTAATGTTAATATAGACATATCATATATTCAATAAAATATAATGATTCTCACATTAATGATCCTTCATTAATCTAATGATCATAAATTTTAATCTGTATTATTTTAATATTCCATAACATTACTAATTATAATTTTCTTCTATAAATAACTATCTCATCCAAATCATCCACTATAATATTAAAACATAATATAGGTTTTACATCATATAGAGTTTCAATACAGTTAGCTCTTCTCAGTTTTAGTTATCATTTAAGATATAATATGACTATCCTATTGTTCTTATTCTATTTAAAACTAGAACATAACAAATGAGATTAGTCAATCATAATGTCTCTTATGATAATGATAATCAAGAACATATTTAAATAAATGTTATCCCTAGAGTTATTCAAGATTTAGCCTTTCCTAAGACTAATCAAAATAACTCCTAAAATTCAGGCACTCCTTAAAAGTTCTAACTATAAGGTTAAATGACATTACTAAATACATCATAATGTACAATGTCATTACCCATAAAAATAAAGGTTCACACATGAAAATAAGTATAATTTTTTAGTACATTACATACTAAAATTTTCAATGGTATATTTTGGTGTCTTAAGAATCAACTATAACACTCAGGAGTACCAAAGAAAAATGGGTGTGTTGATCATCAACATATGTACGAGAAAATAAATTTCTGTTACTGGAAAATAAGATGTTATTCAACTCACTACCACTAAAACCAAAAAAAGAATATTTCTAAGGTTCATAGACAAAATACAGGTATTACTTCCAGCTTTACGTTCTCTTTGGAGAAGTCTCATTTCAAAAATATGCCATTAGATTAGGCACTATAAGACAATCCATAATTCAAAAAAACAACTAGCTAAACTGATAGTTGTATATTAATGATATTTACGTTTGCTAATCATAATATTCCAATTAACACATGATTAGTTGAGTCTGATTCTATATGTTTACCTGAAATTAACAAATAACTACCACAAATGTCAGTGACAAATTTAAATGTTAAGATTATTAGAACCATGAAAAATTGTCTTATAATTACGCTTTATGATACTTTAAATATTCGGGAGATTAATCAGAATTTGGTATCAATACTTCGGCTATATTATAATAGTTTTGAGGTTTGCATAGCCAATATAAAGTCACTTTTACCTTAAACTCTTATATTTTTTTGTTATCAATAACTGGATTGAAACATTAATAAAATAGAACTAGATGATGCTATATACTTTCACAACTTTTGTTATCATGCAAATATAAATTTAACAAAAGACATATGAGACCTAAAAAATTCATCCATTGAAAACAAATTTCATGAGAAATCATGACATGGTTGATGAGGGTGATTTTTCATATAATCTCCTTAGTGATTTTAAATCACGTGTTCGATGCCCTAAACATTACTTGGCTTAAGAAATAATATTGGTCCAACAGAAGTTATATATCACGTACTGATGCAGCGTACAATGAGAATCCGAAGGCTAAACACGTTGATTCTTGGAATACCCGTGAAAATCCTTCCGAAACCCCCAAATTCGACCCAAAAGTCA
This sequence comes from Bidens hawaiensis, assembly GCF_021521415.1. Lineage (NCBI taxonomy): Eukaryota > Viridiplantae > Streptophyta > Magnoliopsida > Asterales > Asteraceae > Bidens > Bidens hawaiensis. Next base: position 1,292,775 of record NW_027491297.1, on the reverse strand, counting down.
AGAACTTGAAAAGTTAAAAGTTTTTTTTTTAATTCTGATCAATGATCAGTCACATTACATTCATAACATATTAATAGAGAAGCCAAAATAGGTTTGGGCCGAAATAAACAACTAAAGGCCCAACAACAGTCCAAAACAAAACACAGAAAGTAGACAAAAAACATAAAAGTGGCCCAAAAGTGTATCTAGAGACCTTATTTTGGAAAAATAAACGGTTACCACAACGTGGCCCGCGTTCCAACGGTCGTTTTGACTGGTAGAATGCCAGAAACGGAGGCACGTAGCCCAAGTTAAGCCCATTTTCGTGAAGTCCCTTTTGAAGCACTATCTTGGGCCTCCAGAAACATAATGGCCCGGTCTTCTATACTTGGGCCCACATCACTTACATTCGTGGAACTTATTCAAACAAAATATTCAAACATAATTCTTTTATCATTTAATAGGCTATTTACTTGTATCTAATCTGTCTTCTATGGTCCACGGTCTTAAAGAGATTGATTCATATATACTTAATACGATTTTCTCTAAATATTTCCCTAAGTTTATTATTACATTTGAACGTTAATGACATCAAATCAAGTCTAACATATATATAACATATTCCTTTAACAATTTAGATTTTTCGTAGCTTGTATTATTTAGTCGTTACCCGACCTGTTCTGTATTCGGGTAATTTAATCAATAAAGTTTTATACTATTTAAATATATCTCTTTTTTACCTATTTAATTATTGTTATAACTTTGTAAATTGTGCAAGAACAACCCCTTTGATTTACTTTATCCTCTTTATGTATCCAAGCTTAAAGTTAAGGGACTAATTAGCAAATTTAATAAAAAAAATTATATCATCACCTTTCTCATTATCCCGTCGGCGCATATACCCCCCTGATTTCTTGTTCCTTAATTCTCGTATTATAATCAAAATTGATTTTGGAAAATCGTTTACATACCTATTTCGACCTACACCGACGCGTTAATTAAGAATTGAGATCACCAATTGATTTAGTTTATCTAAATAACAAAACTAACATAATGGACTCGTATAATGCTATATAGACATAATCAAATTTCAATTAAACTCTCCTGCACATCCCACATAGCATCAGGAGAGTAAACCCTAACCCATTTCACCTATCTAGTTCGTGAGTCCCTTAACGAGTTAGATATCAGTTCGCAGGTGTTCATTGGCCGTTTACTCTCGATTCGTGATCGTTTCTGGTAAATGTTATACGGTTTTAATTCGTTTTTAACCAATTAGCATTAACCCCAAATAAATTTGATCAAACATTGAACAACTTGACAAAACTCGATTCTAGGGTTTTATTTTGGATTTGGGTTAAACTAAGTATGATACTATAAATATTTGTTTCCATCTTATGAATGTGTTAGCCACATGCCCCAGTGGTAGGTGCACATTGCTTAACCCCTTTGAATCGGCCAGGGCGAGGGTTGGATCCCCCTGGACGCGGTTTGGGTTTTTAAATTTTATTTTCTTTATTTTATTATTCCTATTTATCAAATATTAAATAAACAACAACTAATATGTATTGTTTTAGTTAATCGGATCCCGGTTATGTTAAAAACCTTCGTTTTTTCGATAACCTATATTCACATGTTATATATATGTATAGAGAGAGAGGGGATGGATATTTTGATAACTTGATGAGTTGTAAGAACTTTAAGAACCCAATATGAACCATACATTTAACTAAATAGGTATAGAGTATGCGACTGAGATTAAATTCAATTAAAAATGAATCAGGAGAGAGAATAGAGAATTTTTTATGATTACATAATTTTAAATGTTAGTTATACATCTGTAAAAAGTCGATTCGGTGTGTAAAAAATACTGTAATTCTTTTTACGTTACTTACACTTACATGTTACATATGTGTAAAAAAATTCGTAAAAATAAATTATTACGTTGAGTTCTTTCGTCTTAAAACTCAAAGCGGTTCTCAAAAGAAATCAATCATAAATATATATATATATGTGTGTGTGTGTGTGTGTGTGTGTGTGTATGTATATATATATATGCGTATAGTTTTTCTAATATATAGATTTAAAAATAGTATTAAAAATAATAATTCTTTAAATAAATGATAACAATAGCAATGATTTTATAATAATAATAACAACGATAGAGATTAATCAATAACATTCTAATCAGAAACATACCCAAATCACATCGAAACCCAAATCCGTTGTAGGGTTTATGTTGCTTATAATTAACTCATAATACTGTTGTTAACTAGGAATCTTCATCGGTAACTCTCGAGGAGTTAACATTTTACATTCTCTCATCATCTCTTTGTCTTTTGTTCATCTGTTAAGGTGAGTGATCATTCCCATATTTTAACGCTTTTAAAACATTTCAGGGACTTATGCATACCTATAACTATTTACATATTATATCATATTCTCATTAGCAAACTGTGATCTTTGTGTGTGTATAAACTGAATGACTAAATTTTATTTGTTTATGTGTTTTATTTTATCACATTCGGAGAGGTCCATCATAATCATATCATAGTATGATCATACGACCGTCGTAGTAGCCAACGCCAGATTCGCTAAACATCGGTTTTACCTACACCCTTATTTGCAATATCAATTGTAGCCGCCATCTCATTCACACCCATCCTAGCCTCCAAACTCATTCTTTACCAAATTCTCGTTTTTGAGAAAATAACCCAAAAAGACACGACAATTCCCGGAGATCTAACCGTCAGATCGGTATCAAATTTTAAATGTGTGTTCATGAAATATAAATGAAGATTTCCAGAGATCATATCCTATTAGAGGTCAGGTTGTCTGGTTTTTATCAGCAAAACCGTAACAGCTAAAAGTGTAATTTTCCGGCCGTTCTTCATCTTTTCCGCTGTAGCAGCGTTTTTTGGCGAAGGCGAGCTGATGAGTTTGTTTATCGAGGCGAGACGGTTCCTGTTGGAATACCATATGCCCGAGACACATAATTAGGTTAATGCGGCTAGCCGTGTTTGATCCAAGTCGGGTCATACCCAATAACGAGTTAGACACACACCAATTATATATTTGTTAAGATAAGATCTATAAAACAAATACAGAACACGATACATTCAGAAAATCGGGTTTCTGAATATTTACTTGAAAGTGTTAAATAAATTAATTGGTTAATTTATTTATTCAAATAATTATTATTGGAATAATTATTTAACTATGTATTCTTTTATAAAATGGTTTATAAAAGATGGGGTGTTTATATATTTTATAAAATATAAAATAAAAAAAAAAAAAAAAAAAAAAAGATATAATTGGGGCCGGTTTTGGGTGGGCCCCACACCCCATAGTCTTGATCACATCATGTCATATATTTGGTAATGGATACATGATCATATATACCTAACATCATGGGTGTATGTTTATGTATGATGAAAATAAATGATGATCAAAAAGATAACATTAAAAAAGGACTTTCAAGTAACAAAAACACAACTCTTCCTTTCTTTCTTTCTTTCTTGTTTACGGCCAAAAGAAAAAGGAAGGGCTCGGGTCTCGGGTTTTTCGTGTTCAAGCTTCCTAGCATAGCTCGGTGTGTGTTGGAGGCTCGGGGTATATTCCGTTTGAGGGTTTTCCTTTGAAAGTCTAGCATTCACATCATCATCTTCTTCAACCATCTACTAAACTCTTAAAGGGTTAAGAATGTAAGTGTTTACAAGCTTGATAGTTTAGCTTTTCCGTATCATTTGATCCTTGCTTCGGGTTTCTAGTAAATAGATTATTGGTAATCTTATAACATGAATAAACTAGGTTATTCATGAACATATACATATATAAACACATGGATACATATGTTTAGTTTGTAAATATCACGCTTCCGCCTTAATTGTGACTAGTTAAATGGTTAACTAAGTTTAAAATATCCATAGAAACCCAACAAATGGCATCAAGAGCCGGGATACGGGAAACTAAGCTTCGGGTTCTCGGTTTTATATTTTTCCCCTTGAAAGATTTTATACAAAAAATTAACATGCATGTTTTTTTTTTTGTATTTAATCTTGTTATTGTTTTTGGCTTTGTTCAAAAAAAAAAAAAAAAAAAAAAACCGAGTTAATGGGCCGAAGCCCAATTCGGGTGAATTTGGGCCGAAGCCCACTTGAATATGGTTATTGGGCTAACCGGAAATAAAAGGGAAAAGGCTATATGGGCCGAAGCCCATTTTTGGTTAAATGGGCCGAGCCCATGAGTTTTTTAATTGGGCCGAAGCCCATGTGTTGTGCACATGTGGGCCGAAGCCCATAATCTAGTTATTGGGTCAAGCCCAAATGGGTTGGGCTAGGCCCGATAAAGTCAAGGGGTTTTGGAACGGGTTCCTAAAACATAACGGGTTATGTTTGTTAATACTAGACCGAGCCGTAGACCAAGTGGATGTTTGTTTGTGGTTGATGTTGTGATTGTAGTTAATTATTCAAGTTTCGGTTTGTAATAATTAATTAGGGGCAATTTTGTAATTTTGTAATTATTTATTCATATGGGTATGTAATAAATAGGTTATTTGTAATATCTTTATTTTATAGAAAAATGTATTAGGACATTTATTTTGTAAAATAAAGAAGATTGCAAAATTGGAAGTTTGGGCCTAATTGGGCCGGGTATGGTAATAATGGGTCTCACAAGCCCATTAAGGGATTCAAGCCCAAAAGGACCTAAGCCCACCAATTGAGCCCAAATGGAAGCTTATGGAAGCTAAGGCCCAAGTTCAAGCCCAGTGGATCACAACGGGGTTGAAGAAGATGCTCGAAGCATTTGGATGCGGGATCGAGTGGGAGCTACAACATCCATGTGTCATGTGTCCCTTAGGATTGGACCTAAGACACACACTTGTTTCGGCTAACAAGTGTGGTCTAATTTAGTGGCTCGTGTCTAGTATAATTGTGTATGCTTGTTAATTGATTGTTTGATTGTGTGGTTGTTAGATATTAGGATATCAACTTCGTCACATAGAATTAATTAACAAAGCATAAAACGGGTTCTAATAATTATCGGTAATTACGTGACACATAGTTTAATAAAATGGATTTATTAACTAGCCGTCTCACGCCCATAATAAAATGGCTTTATTATAAATTAGAATTTTGAAAAATGGTTTCAAAATATCATGTTACTAAATGCATGTTAGAACATGATTTAAAGTTTTACAACTAGAATTATTAAAACTAAAAATTCCCTTTTTAAAATTAAGGATAATAAGTTAAAACACCATCCTTTTGTATAACGCTTAACATATTAGTAAGCTCTTAGTGGGAAAAAGGTCACCTAACCACGTAGAGTAAATTAATATGTTGAGGTAATATTGGCATATAAATGGGAAAAAGGTCACCTAACCGTTTGTATGTTAATATTACAAGTTGATACAAGTAGGACGACTTAAATTAGAACCATGTGAAGAGGGTCACCCAAGCATGGGGTCTAATAGGTGTTGATGGGATAAACATGCCGACACGAAATATGATTTCGAACCGGTCCCATAAACTCTAGAAGTTGCAAAAGGGTTTGCAATTGTTATGAATAACTACCTTGATAAACCGACAATGGGAAAAAGGTCACCTAACCGGAGTCGGGTTTATCGTTGGATTCTAGATTTTAATTATTAATTATATTTGGTATATATAAAAAGGGTATTAATAATTAAAAGGTAAAACACTAAAATGAACTTAAAATTCTGCAGATGGCCGCACACGTCGACGACAACATAATCCCTAACGTCCAAAACGTATCTCTCCGATCTATTCTCGCTAAAGACCGTCTTAACCACAATAACTTTTCGGATTGGTTCCGAAATTTAAGGATTGTTCTAAAACAAGAAAAATTATATCATGTTTTGGAAACACCTATCCCCGAAGAACCGGAAGAGGGAAGTGAGGTCGAATATATGAATTGGGTCAAACTCACGGAAGATTCCATTCAAGTGTCATGCCTCATGTTGGCGACTATGGTTCCCGAAATCCAAAAGGATTTCGAAAACCATAATGCGTACGACATGATTACTCAACTTAAGGAAATGTTCCTTAAGCAATCAAGAGTTGAAAGGTTCGAAACGGTTCGAGCCTTGCATGCATGTAGAATGGATGATAATCAACCAGTTTCAACTTATGTACTTAAGATGAAAAGTTACATTGATCGCCTCGCCAAGCTCAATTGTCCCATCTCAAAAGAGTTAGCAACGGATTTGATCCTTAACTCTTTGTCGAAAAGGTTCGACACTTTCGTATTAAATTATAACACGAACGGGTGGGACAAAACCATTGGAGAACTTCACTCAATGCTTAAAACAGCCGAGGCGAGCATGGGCAAAAGGGTTTTACCCATGTTTGCGATCAATGAAGGTAGATCCAAGAATCGATCTCAACCCAATCTTAAGGCTAAGGTAGCCAAAAAAAAGGGTCCTCCTGTGCATCTTAAGGGTAAGGGCAAATCACCGGTTATGGCAAAGAAACAAAAGGTTATGGAACCGAGGGGTCATAAGGATGATCCTTGTTTTGGTTGTGGGGAGACCGGACACTGGAAACGCAATTGCCCGGTCTACCTAAAAGAGCTAAAAGACAAGAGGAATGCGGCGCATACCTCGGGTAATGTCTTTATGATTAATGTTGAGCTAAATCTTATTTCTTCTAACACATGGGTATTGGATACCGGATGTGGAACTCATATTTGCAATTGGTTGCAGGGGTTCAAAAAGAATGAAGACTTAAAGAAGGGCGAAGTGAATCTTTTCATGGGCAACGGTGCAAGGGTGCACGTGGTCGCTAGAGGAGACTTCACTTTATCGCTTCCAAGTGGTTTGGAAGTTGTTTTGAGAAATGTTTTGTATGCTCCTAGTTTGACTAGGAACATTATTTCTGTGCACCTTCTTAGACAATGTAATTTTGACTTTAAATTTGTAAGATCAGAAATGCATGTATCATCTAATGGTATCTTTTATTTTAAAGCTGTACCAAACAACGGTATTTATGAATTGGTTCATGATAATACCTTAAATAGCTCATTATATCAAACTTCTACTAAAAGACTCAAAAAGGATTTGAGTGATTCCTACATTTGGCATTGTCGCCTTGGACACATAAACAAGAATCGTATAAATACTCTCCAAAAGAAAGGTCTTTTGAAAACAAACGAGTTAGGTTCGTTTGATGAGTGTGAATCTTGTATTCAAGGCAAGATGACCAAAGAGCCTTTCAAAGGTACAAATGAAAGGGCTAAGGATTTGTTAGGTATCATACATACGGATGTATGCGGACCTTTCAAGCCAACTAGTAGGAATAGTGAAAGGTACTTCATTACCTTTACCGACGATTTTAGTCGATATGGGTATGTTTATCTAATGAAACACAAACATGAAGCCTTTGAAATGTTCAAAGAATTTCAAAATGAAGTACAAAATCAGCTCGACCGAACAATCAAGGTACTCCGCTCCGATAGAGGAGGCGAATACCTAAGTGATGCTTTTCAAGGTCATCTTAGAGATTGTGGAATTATTTCACAGCTCACTCCTCCTGGAACTCCTCAACATAACGGAGTATCCGAGAGGAGGAATCGAACACTGTTGGACATGGTTCGATCAATGATGGCACGAAGCTCACTACCGCCATCATTTTGGGGATATGCGCTACTCACAGCGGCTCGTATTTTGAATATGGCCCCGACCAAAAAGGTGGATCGAATACCCTATGAAGTGTGGCATGGAAAGGTTCCATCCTTTTCATATTTAAGGGTATGGGGATGCATAGTTTATGTTAAACGTGACACCCCAAATAAACTTGAGGCTCGATCCATCAGGTGTATCTTCATAGGATACCCAAAGGATGATATAGGATATATATTCTATGATCCTAGTGAACAAAAGGTGTTTGTTTCACGCAAAGGATACTTCTTAGAAACTAGGTTCCTTATGGAAGGACCTAGTGAAAAGAGAGTGGAACTTGAAGAGGTTCAAGAATCACTGGATGATACACAGTTGGTCGATACTAGCTTTCAACACGAGGATGTTGAAGATGATCAAATGGTTGATCATACACACGTTGCTCGCAGATCTAATAGGATTAGTCGACCTCCCAAGAAATATGGATTTCTTGTGGATGATTGCTACTTGGTCGATTCGGATGAACCGATCTCCTACAAAGATGCTATGTCACAACCTGATTGTGACAAGTGGCTTGAAGCCATGAGCGCCGAGATGCAATCCATGCACGATAATCAAGTTTGGGAATTGGTTGATCGTCCACTTAACTCCAAACTGGTTGGATGTAAGTGGGTCTTCAAAAGGAAGACCGATATGCATGGAAATTTAGATACTTACAAAGCACGACTTGTAGCAAAAGGTTTCACGCAAACTCAAGGGATTGATTATGATGAAACCTTCTCGCCGGTCGCGATGCTTAAGTCGATTAGGATATTATTTGCCATTGCAGCTCATTTTGATTATGAGATATGGCAAATGGATGTCAAGACCGCTTTTCTAAATGGATATCTTGAGGAAGATGTCCATATGGTTCAGCCTGAAGGTTTTGTCGATCCATCTAATCCAGATAAAGTTTGTAAGTTAAAGAAATCAATCTACGGGTTGAAACAAGCATCACGGATGTGGAATCATCGTTTTAATGAAGAAATCAAAGCGTTTGGTTTCGTCCAAAACAGTGATGAGGCGTGTGTGTATAAATGGGCTAGTGGGAGTATAATCATTTTCCTTATTTTGTATGTCGATGATATACTTTTATATGAAAATGATATACCAAGTATGGAAAACGTTAAAACGTGGTTAAGTAGTCGTTTCTCAATTAAGGATCTTGGAGAAGCGACATATATCTTGGGAATAAAGGTCCATAGGGATAGACAAAGGAAATTGATCGGACTCAATCAAAGTGCGTACATTGATAAAATCCTGAAAAGGTTCAGGATGGAAAACTCTAAGAAAGGTTTGGTACCTATTCCTAGAGGAACCGTGTTAAGCTCATCCCAAAGTCCTAGCTCTAAGGAAGAGCAGGATAGGATGAAGCATGTTCCTTATGCTTCGGCAATAGGATCTATTATGTATGCAATGATGTGCACTAGACCGGACGTCTCGTATGCTTTAAGCATAACGAGTAGATACCAGCACAACCCAGGTGACAGTCATTGGATGGCTGTCAAGAATATATTAAAGTACCTTAGAAGGACTAAGGATATGTTTTTAATATATGGGTCTGGTGAGGAGGAACTCGTCGTAAAGGGTTACGTGGATGCGAGTTTCCAAACTGACCGAGATGATTCTCGATCACAGTCGGGATATGTCTTCATTTTGAATGGAGGCGCTGTCTCTTGGAAGAGTTCGAAGCAGGATGTTGTCGCGTTATCCACTACAGAATCTGAGTACATCGCCGCTTCAATGGCAGCCCAAGAGGCTGCATGGATGAAAAAGTTCATCATGGATCTAGGGATTATCTCTACCATTCAGGAGCCCCTAGAGATATTCTGTGACAATGAGGGTGCTATTGCACAGATCAAGGAGCCTCGTGCTCATCAGAAAACGAGGCACATTGAGCGCAGATTCAACTACATAAGGGATGAAGTTGAAAAGAGAAAGATATGTATTCATAAAGTTCATACCGATCAAAATATTGCGGACCCACTCACGAAGCTCCTCGATAGGCCAAAGCATGAGGGTCATGTTTGTGCATTAGGACTTCGGTATTCTAGTGAGTGGATTTAATCTGTGTTTAGTGTTTGTATAAGAACGAATATAATGGGTATCTCATGAAAATTAATTATGTTTAATTATTCAATGAGTTATGTTCTATATTTGCATGTTTAATCCATGAATGACTTATGTTGTTCTAAACGTCCGTAGTCGATCATGCTTGTGGGAACAGGCATGAAGGTAAGACTATTATGAACTGGGATTGGTTGATATTCATGTGATGAATATAGGGCATAGGTTTGCCACCAAGGTTTATAAATATTTGTGGGATACAAATATTGGACATGATCCGCTCTCAAGGATCACTGCATAGAGTTAGTGCAACTGATCATAAGTAATCCTTGAGTAAAGGCGAGTATTATTGTGTCCTTTGACCTGAGATGCATATTGGATCTGGTTTTTCATCAAGTCTGATAACTTGACTCTCTTCTTTGTTTTTCGGTAACACGATGACGTAAAAGAAAGAGCTCAGATATCATACGAGATGTCAACAAGGATGTATGCAGTCAAGATGGGATTTGTTCCTCTTATGTGTTGAGAGTTTAGATGTCTAAGGCCTGTTAAGTTAAATCAATGAGAGAATGATCAATCTGTGTCTCTTCGATTTGACAGGACATCTAGTAACAAAGGGATGTAATGATAAGACTTACCTATGTCATATCAAGTATGGACTTGAAGGGGATGATGTTATTGAATGGCACTTAGTCAAACACACTAGGGGTGGTGACCTGTTGTTAGGCGGTATTCACCATTAGCATTAACTTCCTATGAGTCTCGTGCAAGTGGGAGATTGTTGGAATACCATATGCCCGAGACACATAATTAGGTTAATGCGGCTAGCCGTGTTTGATCCAAGTCGGGTCATACCCAATAACGAGTTAGACACACACCAATTATATATTTGTTAAGATAAGATCTATAAAACAAATACAGAACACGATACATTCAGAAAATCGGGTTTCTGAATATTTACTTGAAAGTGTTAAATAAATTAATTGGTTAATTTATTTATTCAAATAATTATTATTGGAATAATTATTTAACTATGTATTCTTTTATAAAATGGTTTATAAAAGATGGGGTGTTTATATATTTTATAAAATATAAAATAAAAAAAAAAAAAAAAAAAAAAGATATAATTGGGGCCGGTTTTGGGTGGGCCCCACACCCCATAGTCTTGATCACATCATGTCATATATTTGGTAATGGATACATGATCATATATACCTAACATCATGGGTGTATGTTTATGTATGATGAAAATAAATGATGATCAAAAAGATAACATTAAAAAAGGACTTTCAAGTAACAAAAACACAACTCTTCCTTTCTTTCTTTCTTTCTTGTTTACGGCCAAAAGAAAAAGGAAGGGCTCGGGTCTCGGGTTTTTCGTGTTCAAGCTTCCTAGCATAGCTCGGTGTGTGTTGGAGGCTCGGGGTATATTCCGTTTGAGGGTTTTCCTTTGAAAGTCTAGCATTCACATCATCATCTTCTTCAACCATCTACTAAACTCTTAAAGGGTTAAGAATGTAAGTGTTTACAAGCTTGATAGTTTAGCTTTTCCGTATCATTTGATCCTTGCTTCGGGTTTCTAGTAAATAGATTATTGGTAATCTTATAACATGAATAAACTAGGTTATTCATGAACATATACATATATAAACACATGGATACATATGTTTAGTTTGTAAATATCACGCTTCCGCCTTAATTGTGACTAGTTAAATGGTTAACTAAGTTTAAAATATCCATAGAAACCCAACAGTTCCGTGGCCTCTTGAATAACTCAATTCCGAGTTCATTTGATATGGTTTTGGTCTATTCGAGTGATTTCAAACATAAACCTCAAAGGTACGTTTTTGTTAAAAAGGTTTATTTTTCTAGTACGGGTTTGCATAAAAATTGGTAGGTTGATAGAATGGGCCACGATTAATGGTAAAGTAATGAACTTGTGAGTAAGCGGGTTAGTTGGTTTGTTTTGGGTAAAACGAGTAGTGTTCGGTTCATGAAAAGAACGGGTAAACGAAGTTGGTTTTACAAGAAACTTAAATTGAACCATTTATCTCGGCTGACCCAACATTATAGTACCCGACACCGCATCCCCGTGATGCCCTATGAGCCGTTTGAATCTAGATATATCTTTAATCGAGTGTTTAATCAATAAAAAACGAGCTTAAGGGCCACCTTAGCTTGGATCTAGACACCCCAAAGCTAACTGGGTAATAAACGATCAAAATCTGGCCAACCATGGTGGTTAACGGTGGCTGACGACGCCGGAATCGAATAAAACCCAAAAAACGCGTTAAGGATAGTTAGATCTGAAACATATACGACGCATATGTTTGGGGGGGCGCATAAGTATGGTCGTATAAGTATGTATGATGTATATGTATGTATAACGTACATGTATGCATTACCATATATGTAGAAGCGTATACGTATGAAAGTATAAGTCATACAGACGACTTATGCTAAATAACTTATGTGTTGGCTTATACGTGGAAATGACTTATACGCTGGGGATAACTTATACGCCCAAAAACATATACGGGCTTAGGTGAATTGCAAGATAAAAGAAAGATATACGGTGAATACCTACGTAAACGACGAGTATGGAGTTATACGATGTATACGCTAAGAATAAGTAATTAAGTAATAACTTAAGGTAATGTTTAAAAATGATAAAAGCCTCGAAAGAAAGACCGAGGCTAGAATAGATAGTAAGAGCACGAGAGTAGTAGTTAAACGTATGTGCCTTGTTGCACAGTTAGCCGTGCTCAGTTTAAAAGAGGTGTCACCATCAATTCCGAAAGAAGCATGATCCAGGTGATTTCCTAGCCCCATTTCCTTATTATGTTTTCGGGGTTGTGTGCATACTCGATCTGATTAGTTAATATATTTACCTTGAGTGGTAAGTGTATGATATATGAATACTTGTGAATAATGTGTGTACGTTATGAATAATGTATGTATGATATATGAATGATATAGAAAAGAATTAAGGATATGTATGAAGTATATAAATATATTATAAAAGGAAGGTGTGTATGAACTGACGGTAAGAGTGTGGCAGGCCCTAACAATATCTATGAAAGGAGGGTGGCAAACCCTAATAATATATGTGAAAGAAGTGTGACAAACTCTAATAATATCTATGAAAGAAGGGTGACAGACCCTAATAATATACGTGCAAGGAGGGTGGCAGACCCTAATAATATCGTGAAAGAAGGGTGGCAGACCCGAAACCGTTGTAGGTTTTATGTTGCTTATAAGTAACTCATAATACCTTTGTTAACTAGGAATCTTTGTCAGTAACTCTTGAGGAGTTAACATTTTACATTCTCTCATCATCACTTTGTCTTTTGTTCATCTGTTAAGTTGAGTAATCATCTATTATTTTACCGCTTTTAAAACATTTTGTGGATTTATGCGTACCTATAAGTATTTATATATTATATCGTATTCTCACTAGCAAACTGTGATCTTTGTGTGTGTATCAATTGAATGACTAAATGCTATTTATTTATGTGTTTTATTTTATCGCATTCGAAGAGGTCCATCATAATCACATAATAGTATAATCATACAACCGTCATAGTAGCCAACCCCTGATTCGCTAGACAATGGTTTTTCCGACACCCTTATTCGCAATATCACATCATAGTGGACAAAGCCCGTTTCTCTAGATAATGGTTTCACTTACACCCTTATTTGATCATGGTTTGATTGTTTATACTCACAGATAATAGTTTTGCATTTTGATATATATATTATTGTATCAAAAACTGGTGATTTTCTTACTCAACTTCATATTGACAAATCTATCTATATTTTGTACGCATTTACAGGTTTTTAGTTGGATTGTTTATCAAGGTGAAGAACACTTGTAACATCCCGAATTTCTATGAATAATATTAAAATATTATTTACGTTGGAAGAAGTAGTTTAAGTTATTATAAAAAAATAATAATATAAAAAAAGAGATAAAAGGATGGTGGGTTAAAATAGATGGAATTAAATCATGGACTTAGATGAAGATGTACCTAAGGTCCATGGGCTTAAGGAGTATAAATACCCCTTAAACCCTAATCCCTTCCATCTTGATCCATTCTACACACTATCCTACACCATCAAAAACACACACATAATCCAAACACTCTCTACACTGCTCTCTAATTCGTTCCGAAGCAAGCCGAAGGTAGATTATTAAACCTCTGAACCGAGCCAATAATATAATACTCGACACCGCAGCCACGGGGCGTCGTGTGGTTCGACGGATTCTAGATCTAGAAACGAAATGAGTGGTTAGTCTGTTGATAAACGAGCTTAAAGGTCATCATAGTCCGTTTATGAACCACCTGAGCCTACCTAGATCAGAAAAGACCAAAACCTGACCAAACACGACGAACAACGCTGGCTGACGGCGTCGGAATCAAGGAAAACCCCGAAAAACGCGTTAAGGAAAACCATATCTGAACATATACGCCGTATTTGTTACACGTGCGTATATGTGTATGTTCAACGTATGTGTATATAAAGAACGTATAAGTCACTTATGCGTATAACTTATACACAGCGTATAAGTTATACGGCTTATAACTTATACGGGCGTTATACGGAGAAACTTATACGTGGACTGACTTATACGTGGATTGACTTATACGCCCAATGACTTATACGGGCCTAATTGATGTTCCAAATAAACGAAAGATATACCGTGTATATGTACGTAAACGATAGATATGGACTTATATGATATATAAGCTTTGAATATGAAAATACTTTGTAATGAAAGGTAACGTTTAAAATAGGAAATGACCTAGAAAGAAAGACCGAACTTCAGTTTTCTGATGAGGTTTTTAGTAAAGACTTATTAATGAATATAAAATTTTTCCAAGCTGACCTGACAGCTTGACCCCAGCCAGGGGCTCTGCCTCTTGAACCCTGCTTCGGGCTGCCGCCCCTAGACCCCGCTGCCAGAGGCGCTTTCCCCAGACCCCCGTTCATTGAGGGCTATATCAAACTAGGAATATGATATAGGTAGAGATAGTTAATTGATATGTGTAATTGTTATATAGTTAGCCGCGCCAAGTTAAGGAAAAGAGTTACCATTAACTTTGAAAGGAACCAAGCTCAGGTGAGTTTCTAGCCCCATTTCCTTGTTCTGTTTTCGGGGTTGTGTGCATACTCGATGTGATAGTTAATACACTTGTGTATGATATGTGATTGTTTTATAAATGATGTATGAATGATATAGAAATGATTAAGTGTATGTATGAAAGTATATAAATATAAATATAAAGAATATAATGTATGGTTGTATGGTGGTATGCTTAAAGGGTTGCAGACCCTAATAATATCTGCGAAGGTTAAAGGGTTTCAGGAGCTAATAATATCTGTGAAGGTTTCAGGGTTGCAGAACCTAATAATATCTGCTAAGGTTATAGGGCAAAATGCTTTTTAAAACGTTTAGATAGTTGTGTATCTAATGTACAAGCTAGAATAATGAAAGTATGAAAGAAAGAAAGAAAGTATGTATGCATGTATGAAAGAAAGGTAGACAGGTTAAGTATGTAATATGTATCTTCGGATATGTATATATGTAAGTGTGTGAATGTATTGTATGTTGCCTGATTAAATAGAACTCACTCTCGTAGCTGACTTTTAGTATGCACGCAGGTAAATAGGTTAAAAGAGCTAGCGTGAGAATAGCACATGGCATGGATTGAATGGCTGGCATCTAAAGATGGAAGACATGATGTTTTATTTTATATTTTATGTTGAGATAATTTATGATGTTTTAAGACAAGTATTCTATGGTTTGTAAGAAATGGTTGACTTTTATTATTCCAAGAAAAGTTTAATTAACTCAGATATTTAGAACTATGTTTATGAGTAAATCCAACACCAATGTAGGGCACCGGGACCCGGGGCCTTGCAACACATAGAGATGACCCTTAAGTTTAAAATTTATACAAGACTATTTGCTTTTGTTTTGTAATTTCTATATACTTGATTTACTTGAATGATATTTGTTTTTTAAATTGTTTAATTAGATATTATCACATTTTAAATTGCATGATAGTACATTGTGAGATGTGAAACATAGTTCATGCCCTGAAATTTTCGCCTTAGGTTGGGGTGTGACAATTCCCACGTCACATACATCATTGAAACTTTTCTTTTATTTTTCATGGAGATATTAAAGATCAGTGGGAGCTTTATGTCTCTCAATCATAACTTAAAAGATTTGCAAGAGGCGGGGGAGTAAAAACTTGATATTATCTCAATTACACCTCTTGTACAAGACACTGCTCCATCACAACATTATTCCATCAAAACTTACCTATTTAGAATTTACTAGTACTCTTATAAAAGTTTCATTGTTGCTTAAACGTGACCAAATTTAAATTTCTTACTAAACTAATTCTCACCAAGAGAAACTGCAATAACTTATATTATTAACTTGTTTCTCTGTTAGAATCTATTGGTCTTTAAATATTGACCCTAAGCATGCTAATTTCCTAAAGGTTTCTAAGGTCAGTGGGAGCAACAAAATTCCTTATAATGACTTTACAAAAGTACAAGAGGCGGGGGGAGATAGTCATTAAATTTTACTCCAAATTTAACTCCAATTACACCTCTTGTACACCACATCATCAATGTTTTATAACCAACTAACTTTGATGATTATGTAACCTCCCTAACTAAGTTGAAATGGATGTTGGAAACTTCACTTATCATACCTCTTCTAATTAAACCGTTAATATCAATTAATCTTCTGAATGTAATAAAGCTATTATTAGAAAAATTGACTCCATAAGTCGGAATAACATTTGAGCTTTGGTTGAATGACCAAAGAGTGTTCATAACTAAACTAAATCCCAATAAAAAAGTTAAGACAACAAGAAGCACGATTGATTGTTAAGGTTATATTCAAGGAGAAACCAATTATCATAGAATCTTCTTACCTATTTAAAAAAAGATTTCTTTAAGGATCATAACTGTTCTAGTAGCTTATAATAGTTAAGAGCTACATTAGATGAACATTAAAAGAACTATCCCTAACAATCGGCTTACATATTTATATGTCGCTCCCCTTTGAATATCTTGATCACTACCAATGTCGCAACCCACACCATTAAGTGTTGACAAGAGGGTTAACTACTTGCTATTTAGGGTAAGAACAATATTGTATTAATGGCGGAATCGCTAACACAATATATGTTGCAAGATAAATACTATGGTAACAAACACAAACTGTAACTCAAAAGATTTCCATTTATATAAAGATTTAATACAAACGGGAATCAATCAGGGTTCCAGAAAGGGAATGTTTTTGTCAGTACATAATAAAGAGAACGGTCGTCACACTCAAAGTCAGGAATATTATCAAGTTGTCTCAATCGTATCTCTTATCTAGAGCTTGTCTCGTCCCTCTTTAGGCGTGCCCTAAATTATTCTATTTATAGGCCTACTCTTACAATTGTCATTCCTTCTAGAAACCCTAATTAATAATACATAATCAGAAAAACATATTACAAAAGATTCTAAGTGTAAAACAGGTATTCGGGTAAGCTTTGCAGCTTTTGTCTTCTTCGAGCAGACCTGGTAACCAAGTGTGCTGGGGAACATTTCTCCGGGTAAACTTTACTTAGAATATTTTGCAAAGAAAATATTCACCTAGCAGACTTCAATCTTCTTGACCATAGAAAACATTTCCTGATATGGTCCTACGAGCAAACTTGTACTTCAGAAATTCCTTCAACTATTTGTTAATAAATAACTTATTGAACAAACCAAAGTGTGCTGGTAACATTGTAGCTTGCTAGGAGTTGAACCTTGCTAGAAAAAGTCCTTAGGATGTTTCCTTATCAACTTTCTTCAAGCTTGCTGGGACCACTGTTTGTTAATGAGTAACCTTGCTAGATCTTCCAAAATACTTGGTTTCTTTTGCTTGGTTTAACCAAGAGCTTGCTCGGAAAGCAAACTTTGCTTGGATTTAAAGAACAACCTTGCTAGACAAAGTGAACCCTGCTCGGATTGACGCTTAAGAAGACTTCAAGAAGATAACTTTGCCCGGAAGGCAAAATACCTTGCTAGGCTAAGTAAAACCTTGTTGGGAGGTCTGATCTTGCTCGGATTCCATATTTAGCAGTTTCTTGAGAGGTTGAGAAGTTTCCAATATTCAATATAGCACATTTCTCATCCCAACAATCTCCCCCTAGATTGGAACAACCTCAGCTGTACCAAAACACTTCTATGGTTACATACACTTAGTCAAAAATACACATCAAATTTTAATTTCAAATTACATTAACATAAAAAGATTACAACTCATAATTTTGTCACAAGGACATTTCAAATCGATCTTATACTAAGTTGCATCTTCATCTTCTAGAGCACTTGATTTTAGCCGCCTTTTGCTGAAATAGAGAAATCTTCCTGTGGTGTGGATGTTAAGGAGACAGATTACATTTGATTATTTCCTCAAGATCCTCAACATGAAGAAGTTCTAAATCAGTTTCATTTGAGATAATGTGGCTTATACTGTCATTTATGTTTCTCAGCAGAAACATTCCATTTCTGTCATCATAAAGTATGTTTTCAATATTGTTGCATTCTTTGATCACAGAACATGGTTTGCTTAACGAACTTGCAAAAATTGGGTTCTCAATCACTGATCCTTTTTCATTTAATCTTTTCATCCTATTCCGACAAGGAAATCCCAATTTTGTTTGTTCCCTCAAATATCTCAATAGTTCAAATTGTTGCGCACTAGTAGACTTATGTCTTTCCTAATAATCAGATATGTGCAGTGCAGCAATCATAGTCAATTGCTCTAGGTTAAACTTTTTGAAATCATCTTTGAAGATAATTTTCTCAAATTCTCCATCTTTAATCCGAACATTCAAATATTCAACCCTAGAATCATAAAATATTCCATCCGGCATAATGTTGCAGTTGACTGGAGGACTTTTGGCTTTTGCTACTGCTTCAATAGAAGGTTCAGCCATCTTGTAGTGTATTTGTTTTGGTTTCTTTGAGGTATTCATTGTCCTTTTCATCTTCTTTGCAATTTTCAGTTTGGAGACTGAGGACTTTGACTTGTCACATAATACCTTTACTTCGGATTTCCCAATCTTTGATAGATTAATCATCTTCTTGGATATTCCCTTGTTCTTACCATTCAGAGATTGAGCTGTGGCATTCCCTTGGTTTAATAGTTTTCCTTTTATTCTTTTAAAGCTGCTCAAAATCTTTTTCTTTGTCATGATTTTCACATAATCATAGGGAATCCCATTTTTCACAAGAAATTTTGGTTTCCCACCATATTTGCACAGAAATTTTTGAATTTCCATTTCTCCTACCAGTTCATCTTGTTTTCTCAAGTCCTCATTTTCTAACGCATTGTTCTTGACAGTCTCTTCATCATTTATTTGAATTTCCATTTCTTCTGCCAGGTCATCTTGCTTTCTCAAGTCCTCATTTGCTAACTCATTGTTTTTGACAGTCTTTTCATCATTTAAGACTTTTGAAATTTTGTCAATTACAATGTCTAGTTTTTCTTTTGCATTTGTTTCTGGTTCTTCCTTTTTAATCAGCTTGAGTAATGATACTAGCACTCCATTTGGAATTTCTTTATCATTTAAACATCTTTTAACTATATCTTGTGAGACATCCTTCTGATTTTCACTATTCAATTTATCCTTTTATTTCTTCTCAGCTTCAAATTGTTTCAACATTTCTCTTTGTTCTTCAAATTCTTTATCTGACAACATTTGATAAAGAAACACTCTATCTTGAATTTATTTCATTCTTTGGTCATAGATCATTTTGGATTTTAATTTTGATTCATCAATGTCCAAGATCTTTTCACGCACTTTTGGAGAATTAATGATCTGTATCTTCTCTGTTTCTAGAGCAATTTCTTTTCCCTTGAGCTTCTTTCTTTCATCAACTTGATATTTTTCTTCTTTCGGAAGGTTAGTATTTTCATCATCTGAGACATTGTCATCATAAATTGACAGAAGATTCAATACATTCTCCCCCTGATTCAGTGAGTTCTCCCCCTGTTTTGGTGCAGATGAGGTCTTCTCAACCTCAGACAATAGGGTTTGAACTTTCTTTAAAGCCTTCCTCAGTTCTTCCTCAAATTCTGATAAATGGATTTTGTAAGATTTGGAACTACCTGAGATGGAATCCATTTTGTATCTGTAGTCACGAGAAACACAGAGGAAATATGTTAGTCAGATGGATATTCAATTATTTGAAAATAATGAGAATAAAAGATTAAATTGTTTCGATTCAAACCGTCTCCTTGAACAATATAGAAACCTACACACAACACAAAGATGTAAGTTTATCTTGAAATGTGAAGATATATGTTGAGGTTCAACAATCAAACAGTTTTAATAGTTTGATATGATGAAAGTGACAATATATCAAACAAAATTAAGTACAGTTATGTAATTGGTTGACAGACTAGTTGCGAAAAAAGTTCTTTTGATTATGTCTTTTCTTTTGCTCGCCAGGTAAGGATTAAAAGCATTTTGTCATTTAGTACATAAATGTGTTTAACCACCTGCATTCAAATTTTCAACCCCCCTTTTAAATTGAATTTTCACACAGTTTGTTAGAAAAAAGGTTTTACAAATCTTGTTCTTTAAAAATATTTGTTCAGATATTATAAAGTTAAAAATAAATCTAAGAGAATAAAATGAAGAAAGCTTACTTGAAATACAAGATTGCTCGAGAAATAAATCACAAGACAAATAATCAAGTATAAAACATCAAATAGGCAACCTTGCTGAGTATCAATGAAGACACCCATAAATAACAACTTAGAAATACTTCTAATAGTCAACCTTGCTCGAATAACTTAACATATCATAAACCTTACCCGAAAACTTATAAAAGTTAACAAATATTCAGTTAAGTTCATTCTCATACTAAAGTGTGCCCGAAAACAATTCAGAAGTGCAAAGTGTGCTAGAGGAGACTTATCTATCCTAAGATATAAAAGTATGCTCTATACACAAATTGTACTCGAAAATATATGAATAAATCACTTAAGCACATATACTCATCAAGCTTGCCCGGATATCTCAAACAGTTAAATAAAACAACAAAGTTTGCTAGAATTGCCTAAGAATATCAAAGCTTGGTAGGAATTACATATTCAAACATATTCAAACTTCAAGCTTGCCCGAAAGAGTTAAACTTCAAATAAAACAATTTAGTTTACTCGGTAGTCATTAAAACATCAACGCATGCTCGAAATTGAAAAACTTAGACAAAATCAACTAAGTTTACTCGATAAGGTTGAAAATCATCAAACCTTACCCGAAAGTACATATTCAGACCTTTCTACGGTAAAATGCAACTCTTTTTGACGTAAGCCAAATTTCATACAAATTTATCTTTCAAACCAAAGTTTAAGAGAAAATGGTGCATTAAATGATCAAATTTCAGTTATTTTCCTTTCTTTTCCTTTTGAAAGATCTCAACATGGGATCATATTGGTTAAGTTGCCTCTCATTACTTCATTCTCAGCATCATTATGACATATCAGACAGGTTATCAGCAGGATTAGACTTAGCATGATTTTTCATTTCTTATTGGTGATATGCATTAAGATTCATTTAATTTGCATAATGTAGAAACGGACAACACTGATTGTGCTATGATGACTAATATCTCTTCTCAAAGCTTATTTGGCTTTCCCCAGATCACCCCAATTTGACTTCAACCCCCTGACATCTGGTCAAAATCCTTTTATGACAGAACAGTTAAATAATTTAGATTTTTCTTTTCAAATTTACAAACATATGTGAGGTTGAACGTTGGACTTACATGCCACGCAAGTCGGACTTACAGGCCTTTCCTTCGGAATGTTTAAAGGACTTATATTATTGCCTCCACCCTGTAGTTCTAGTTTAAACCCTCATGTTTGCATTTTCATAAAATTTGTGAATATTTTCAACTTTTTGGTTGAATAAAAAAAATAATAAAACAGTTCACTGTTGTTCTTTGTCATATGTATAACATAAATCATTTTGGAGACCAAATACCAACGGGCTTGTGTATGACTGGGTAATCACTTTTCTGCCTATCATCCGGAGAGATGTATCTTGAGACATGCAAAGACAACAATGTGTCTCTACATTAAGATTTGCATATTTATTTTGTTTATATCACCTCAGATTTTACACATCATGGAAAGCAACCATACTTGATAATGACTGTACCAACTTTCTTTTTAGCCTATTAAATCGATAAGATTAGTAGAAATAACCAATGTACTATCATTTACGATAAGGTTGGATAAATTTTAATTTACAAACTTTTAAGCTTCTACAAAGCTTGAACTGAATAATCTTATCATGTCTCTACACCATAATCAACTTGCTCTATTTTGACAAAATTGTTTTGAGTAAAAACATCTTAGAAAATGTTCATTTGAGCATCCAATTTTTGACACAAAACATATTTTGACACAAACATTTGAAGCATATTCAAATCTTAATACAAATGACATCATCAAAACAAGCAGACTTCACTAGATGCATAGTCTAAATTATCCTAATAATATCATCATGTCAGATAATTCACATAATCAATATATTAGATAAGCACATACATATAGATCAAATCAAATACTTATTCTGACATCACACATTCACTGATCATTACCTTAGGTATCATAGACACCTAAGACACACTAATAGTCATTCAAATCACATATCAGCAAACATTAATCACAGTTTCACATATCAAGCAGCTAAACATTCATCAAAACTTCAAACAAATAGTCAATTTGCACATGAAGCACACATCATCAATCAGACCTCATTAGAGTTGATCATACCTAGGGCTTTCAGAAGAAAGTTGAATCTGGTTCTATCAAGTGGCTTGGTGAATAGGTCAGCCAAATTGTCACTTGTGTTAACTCTTTTTACCTCAATCAGATCTTTTCCACTACAATCCCTAATAAAATGATGTCTGATTTCAATGTTCTTGGTCTTGGAATGTTGTAGAGGATTCTTAACAATAAATGATCCAGCATTATTATCAATGAAAATAGGAGTGTTTAGAAAATTCAAATCATAATCCAGCATTTGGTTCTGAATCAAGAGAACTTGTGCACATCAGGCAGAGGCAGCAATATACTCAGCTTCAGCAGTTGAGATGGACACTGTAGTCTGTTTCTTGCACTGCCATGACACCAATCTGTCTCTTAAAAATTGACAACCTCCAGAAGTGGGCTTTCTACTCATATTACAGCCATCATAGTCATTGTCAGTATAAGCAACTAGATCAAAGGAATGGTTATCCCCAAATCAGGTTTTCCTTTCAAATATCTAAAGATCCTCTTGACAGCAGTCATGTGAGAAACTTTTGGACTTGATTGGAATCTTGCACAAATAAATACAAAAAACATAATGTCTCGCCTTGAAGCAGTCAGATACATCAGTGATTCAATCTTTGCTCTGTATTCATGTTCATCTACTAGCTCCCCCTTTTCATCTGCAATCATCTTTTCACTTGTGTACATTGGAGTTGAAGCGGTTTTGAGGTCTTGACACTTGAACTTATTCAATATGTCCTACACATACTTGGACTGGCATATGAAAATGCCATCAGCCTTTTGTTGAACTTGTAGTCCAAGAAAGAAGTTCATTTCTCCCATAGGGCTCATGCTGTACTTGGACTTCATCACTTCTTCAAAATCCAGACACATTTGTTCATTAGTTGAACTAAAAATAATATCATCAACATAGACTTGTAAACGCATCAAATCTTTTCCTCTTTTCTTGTAGAAGAGGGTCTTGTCAATAGCTTCCCTTTGGAAACCATTAGCAAGCAGATGATTTGATAACTCATCATACCATGCTCTTGGAGCTTGATGTAATCCATAAAAAGCTTTATTTAACTTATACACTCTGTTAGGATAATTAGGGTCCTCAAACATTGGTGGTTGAGTCTCATACACATCCTCCTCTATTTTTCCATTCAAAAATGCAGATTTAACATCCAATTTGAATACTCTTATGTGCTTTGAGGAAGCATAAGCTAAGAAAATTCGTATTGCTTCAAGTCTTGTAACTGGTGCAAATACTTCCTCAATGTCAATCCCTTCTTCTTGTAAGCATCCCAATGCAACAAGTCATGCTTCGTTCTTAATCACAATCCCCCTTTAATCCCATTTGTTCCTGAAAACCCATTTGGTTCCAATGGCATATATGTTTCTTGGCTTATTCACAAGTTCCCACACTTGTAGATCTCTAAATTGAGCCAACTCCTCTTGCATAGCTTCTACCCAACAATTGTCTTTCAATGCTTGAACAATGTTCTTGGGTTCTATTTAGGATAGAAAGCAGGAGTACAAACAAATGTTTGCAGATTCAGAAGCACTTCTTGTTACTCTTTCATTGATGTTCCCAATGATATTCTCTGGTGGATGATTTCTTTCAACATATGAGGATTGAACAATCACATCAGTAGTCGTACTTGATTCAAGATTTGTGCCATTAAGATCAGGTTCATCAATGATCAAATCAGTTGTTGCATCATGAAATCCAGGTGCTTCTTCATTATTCTGTTGTGAAGTAGAAGCATCATTGTTTCCATTATTCAAGTTTTCAAACAACTACTCAAATCTTTCTTCTCTTTTAACTTGTCTTTGAATTCCATGTTGGTTGCTAGGATCTTCCTCATTAAAGACATGATCATCTTGATCCTCTTGATTGTCTTGATTATTATGTTCTTGATCTTGTTCTTGAACTTGTTCATTTTCAGTAGTTGAGGGATCCTTTATGAATCTGTATTCAGATCTTTTACCAGCCACCTTGGACCACAACTTGTCAAAATCAATTTTCTTCGAAGATTCATCCATATGCATACTTGTTTTGTAAGTATCATAAAAGTCCTTAGGATAAATTTTGAAAGACTTGATCAACTTCTCAAGATCAAAGAGCCATGCACTCCATCAACAGTATTGAATTGATTCTCATTGAATACAATATCAGATGATTCAGTTACACTCAAATGGTCTTTCACATAGACTTTGTAGGCTTTTAAGTGTGTTGAATATCCAACAGAGAAGCAATCCAAGGATTTTGATTGAAACTTGTTAAGATAGTCCTTGGTGTTCAATAGTGAACATTTGCAGCCAAAAGGTTTAAGAAACTTGAGGTAGGGCTTCCTAATAAACAAAATTTCATAAGGATTCTTGTTTTGAATTTTGTTGAGAAGTACCATGTTCTGAACATAGCAAGAAATATTGATAGCTTATGCCCAAAAGGTAACAGGCAAGAAAGCATCTGCTAACATGGTCCTTGCAGCTTCAATGAGTGTTCTATTTCTTCTTATGCAACCCCATTCTGTTAAGGAGTTCTAGGAGCAGAGAGCTGTTGAATAATTCTTTTTCATTGCAAAACTCTTCCATTACTCCATTCTTGAACTCAGTCCCATTATCACTTCTCATTACCTTCACCCTTGCATCCAACTGGTTCTCAACCTTTTTAACACAACTTTTAATCAACTCAGCAGCTTCATCTTTGGTACTTAGGAAATAAACCCATGTAAATCTTGGAAAATTATCTATGATCACTAAAAAATATCTCTTCTTGCCAATACTTGGTACACTCACAGGACCAAAAAGATCCATGTGAAGCATTTCAAGCACTTGATCAAATTGTGTTTATGAGCTTTGTTTTGTTAGATGACTTGTGTTGATTCCCCTTTTTGATAAGAAATGCATTTGTCATCAAGTTTGAACTCTCTTGTGGGTAAACCAATTACATGCTCACCCTTCACAAGTCTGTTCATTTTCATTAAGTTGACATGACAAAGCTTCCTATGCCACAATTTGCATTCATTTTCAGTGGCCTTTGATACAAAACAAGTACCATCTCTTGAAATGGCATCTTTCATATTCAGTTCATACAAGTTCCCATTTCTTGGAGCCATCATCATAATCATATCTTGAGGAATCACAAAGTCAAGTTTGAGAATAAAGCAATAAGTGTCATAAAACCTAACCTTATAACCTTTATCACACATTTGTGATATGCTCAAAAGGTTATACTGTAATCCTTCCACATAAAACACATTATCAAAAGTGACTTTTCCATTAGTCAATATTCCTTTACCCATAATCTTTCCTCCATTCTCATCACTCCCAAATGCAATTGGGCCTTCAAACTTTTCTTCATAATTCACAAGTGACCTCTTGTCACATGTCATGTGCCTGGAACATCCATTGTCCATATACCATACTTCATTGACTGGTATAGACTGTTCCTGCACATATCATAGAAAATGATCAGTTAGGTAATGAATTGCAAGCTGAATCAACTTGAATATCATCAGTAACATGGAAAAGTGTTGCATTAGGATTTGGAATAGGAATAGGCTTAGGATCTTCATATACAACTTCACAAGTATCAGACCCATCTAATTCATAACCACTTATAAATGGGCTCTTCACATATGGAATTATGCTTTTGCACTCTTGAACTACATAATCCCTCCCAATTGTTTCATTTCTCACATCTGTTTCTTTTGACACTTGAACCTCACTCCTTGGTTTCCATAGAAAACCATGGGGTTCATATCCATGTTTCAGTAGAAACTTTTCATCACCATGGAGTTCTCTTGTCTTCTTTCTTGATAACACACCTTTGTTACTTTTCTTTCCATTTCTTGGTGACTTCTTAGAATCATCAGACTTCACTGATCTAGAATCATTTCTTGTAACAATCCTGATTGGTTGTGTATTCCTTTTCATTACAACTTCAGGTTTGTTGTCAGTATTGTTCCTTTTCACTTGATGTATTGTAGTTCTTTTCATCTTCTCGTTAACTACCACAGTCACTTTCTCACTTTTCACAACTTGTTCTTTTCACTCTTCTTCCTTTGAATTCTCACCTTTATTTACCACCTTTTCACACTTCATACCCTTTCCCAAATACTCATCATATTTTTCTATGTAGAAACTAAAGTCTTGACAAAACTTTGTTTCATTTGGGACATTGATTGCTTTGAAAGTAAACCTTTCATGGCAGAAATCAGTGTGGTGGCCATACTCATCACACTTCTTACACCATACTTTTCCTTTGAAGCTTTCATGTGACTTTCCTTTCTTGAACGTTTCACTAGGTCTAGGTGGTTCAATGCCAATAGTTTTCTGAGTTTTGAGACCATCAAAATCAATAGAGAATGGCACAAAATCTTCAATCTTAATATCTTTCCTTTCTACCTTTCCTTTCACAAATATTATCTTCTCCATATTGATTGGTTCATCTTCCATAGTTACTTTGTGCCTTAATTGCCTCCTTTCATATTCTTCAACTGTTTCAACATCACCAATATCAAACAATTCTTGATTGGAGAACACAGGATACACAGGAATGAAGTGATCACTGTTAACAGTTTCGTGGTCCTTTTCTTGTTATTGTTCTTTATCTTCCTCAAGACTTCTTTGCTTGGTGGTCTCACAACATTATATGTTACCTTTGACAACTTTGATCTTTCACATATGTCAAATGGCACATGTTCTCTTTTCATCTGTTCATAGTGTCTTTTCATATTTGGTGTAATCTTTGGTAATAATGGGATTTTGCTTGATGGACTTGAGTTTCTACTTTCAATAGAGATTTTATCACTTGAATCACTCAAGTCATCTCTATCCAAACAATTCTCATCAAAATCATCTTCTGATACTTGAATTCCAACAGATTTTGCTTCTTTCACATCTTCCTTCAAAACAAACTCTCCATCTTCACTCACTTCAACCATTTTATAGTTTTCAATGAATTATTCTTTATCTTGAAAAACATCTCTGAACTGATTAAGGTATGCCTCCCTTTTCTCTTTATCAACCTTCAAAGAGTAGTTGTTATTGAATGGTGGAGGGACAACCTTATACTTATCTTCTTCTTTGATCTTGTTTAGAATTCCATAGATATTTCCAGTTGATACAAGGGGTTTTCAAGAATTCATTTTCTACTTGAAGTGTGGTATTCTTCGCCTTTTCTTCAACAACCATCTTTTTCAAACGTTCAATTTCTGTCATGTATCTTGACTGTATTATGTAACTATCCATATAGTCTTGCTCAAGACTCTTGATTTTGTCTTCATATGTCAGATCACTTGTTTGATACACATTAATCATGCTTTGTTTCTTAAAACAATCACCTTCAAGCTTTCCTATCTTCATTTTAAGAGAACCAATAGTTTCAAGTAATTCAAGTGTGGAGTTTGAATGTACCTGTGTTGAAGATGATCCAGCTTCAGTCTCAGTTTGAGCCATCAGTGCAACATTTTCTTTTCTTATATCATCACCATGATTACCCAAGTCAAAATCACCATCTTGTTGATTAGCAGCCAATGCAACATTGCCTTGATTTCTTGGATGGTTACTGTGGTTTCTGTTGGTGTTGCTGGGAGCATGTGGAGGGTTTTGGTTGTTGATTCTTTGGCATTTTTGGTTTTGAGGGACAACTTGCTGATTGTTCTGTTGTGGCTGTTGGTAATTGTTGTTGTAGTTTCTTGGATGGCCTTGCTGGTATTGGTTTTGAAATTGGTTATGATTTCTGGGCCGAACTATTGGCCTTGATTGTTGTTGAACTGTCTAGGCAGGTTACACTCTCTTGCAAAATTTCCAGGTTGTTGACAGTTATAGCATATGGCTTTTGACTTGTCAAACCCAATTCTTTCATTTGGACCTGATACAAGAGATCTATAAGTCCTGTTGAACAACCTTTTGCTTCTTAATGCCAACATAGCTGCCTGCCACATCAAGTCCATGTCCTCCAGATCATCAGCATCAATTTGCTCAAGATCATCTTGAACAACACTAGTATGGATCATGTTCTTGGTTACAAAAGCATTATATGAGTCTGTGAACATTGAAAACAAAGATTGGTAATCATTTCCTTGACTGCTATTTCCACCACCAAAAGATACATGCCCACTTTCCATTGAGGCAGAGTCATCATCAATTAACTGAACATTAAATCTTGATTGACTTCCTTGATTATTTGAGCTTCCAGCAACAAATCCTCTTCGTTTTTCACCACCATGCTCACTTGGTTCTTCAATAATTGGGATTTGCTGTTGGTTCTTGGTAGACAAATTACCACCAGAGCAATAAGAGCATTTGATACTTGGAAGCAATGCTTGTCTTCCCTAATCATTTCATTGTCTATCATCTCAATCTCTGCAGCTTGTAAAAAGCAAATCACATCATCAAGTTTCAGTGTGTCATAATTTGGTTTCTGCATGTTAAACTTACTAGCAGTGTACCATTCTTTTGAAAACGATGATGAAAACTTTGTGTTCAAATCAGAGTCAGACACAACATAATCAGTTGTTCTTATCTCATTCACAATTGTTAAGAATCTCTCATACTCAGACTTGAGTCTCTCACCATCCTTGTACTTGAACCTGTCAAGTTACTGCTTCAGCCTCTCCTTCTTGATATTCTTCAGTTCTGAGTTTCCTTCAAACATTTCTAATAAAGCATCATACATGGCTTTTGCAGTTTGATGGTGAGCGACCTTTGTAAGTATCTCTCATGATAGACCCAATTTCAACATGGCCAGTGCTCTATCATTGACCTTCTTCATATGTGCTTCAAGAACCTGATAGTTGTTTGTCCCATCAGGCGTATAAGGTCCAGTTTTGATTGAGGTCCACATCTCTACATTGTTGTAGCAGACCGCAGCCTCAAACAGCACCTTCCATTTGATAAAGTTTTCCTGTCCATACAATATTGGAATCTTTTTAGTTAAGACCTCTTACTCTTCGTAACCAGACATCTTTTTGTGATTTTAAAATATATTTGAAAAACATAGTAAACAGTTGACAAAATTTAAACAGATTTCAAGCTCTTAAAAAAATAAAAATAATCAGATCTGTGGATGAAATCCTCAGATCTGATGTATCTGGTCAAATAAGAGCAAGATCTAAGATAAAAATCAAAAATTTAATATAAACAAGAGAAAGAAGACACCAATTATTGTAGATCTGAAAGAAAATGAATAAATAGAGCTGTTGACGTCACGAATCGATGAAACAGCTTACGTCATTCTTCATCTTCAAATCTTCAATAACAAGCAACCGTTCTACACCCAAAAATAGCAATAACAAACTCTGATACCACTTGTCGGTCCCCTTTGAATATCTTGATCACTACCAATGTCGCAACCCACAACGTTAAGTGTTGACAATAGGGTTAACGACTTGCTATTTAGGGTAAGAACAATATTGTATTAATGGCGGAATCACTAACACAATATATGTTGCAAGATAAATACTATGGTAACAAATACAAACTATAACTCAAAAGATTTCCATTTATAGAAAGATTTAATACAAACGGGAATCAATCAGGGTTCCAGAAAGGGAATGTTTTTATCAGTACGTAATAAAGAGAACGGCCATCACACTCAAAGTCAGGAATATTATCAAGCCGTCTCAATCGTATCTCTTATCTCTCGTGTCTCGTCCCTCTTTAGGCATGCCCTAAATTATTCTATTTATAGGCCTACTTTTACAACTGTCATTTCTTCTAGAAACCCTAATTAATGATACATAATCAGAAAAACATATTACAAAGATTCTATGTGTAAAACAGGTCTTCGGGTAAGCTTTGCAGCTTTTGTCTTCTTCCAGCAGACCTGGTAACCAAAGTGTGCTAGGGAACAGTTCTCCTGGTAAACTTTACTTAGAATATTTTCCAAAGAAAATATTCACCTAGCAGACTTCAATCTTCTTGACCATAGCAGATTTTGCCTGATATAGTCTTACGAGCAAACTTGTCCTTCAGAAATCCCTTCAATTCTTTGTTAATAAATAACTTATTGAACAAACCAAAGTGTGCTGGTAACATTGTAGCTTGCTAGGAGTTGAACCTTGCTAGAAAAAGTCCTTAGGATGTTTCCTTATCAACTTTCTTCAAGCTTGCTGGGACCACTGTTTGTTAATGAGTAACCTTGCTAGATCTTCTAAAATACTTGGTTTCTTTAGCTTGGTTTAACCAAGAGCTTGCTCGGAAAGCAAACCTTGCTTGGATTTAAAGAACAACCTTGCTAGACAAAGTGAACCCTGCTCGGATTGACACTTAAGAAAACTTCAAGAAGATAACCTTGCCCGGAAGGCAAAATACCTTGCTAGGCTAAGTAAAACCTTGCTGGGAGGTCTGATCTTGCTCAAATTCCATACTTAGCAGTTTCTTGAGAGGTTGAGAAGTTTTCAATATTCACTATAGCACATTTCTCATCCCAACATTATATGTTTATAAAATATCTAAAAGTTATAAACTGAATGTCAAAGAACATTTGGTCTGTAAGTCAATAAAATTCATATATGGGTTAATGCAAACATCAGAATGTGATGAAATCATTATACAATTATTTTCATCAAAAATCAAGTGGATTAATGTACCTACCTCAAGATGAGTGGGATCAACTAAAAACAAATTTGTCTTTGTATAGATGACATTCTTTTGACATTAGTCAAAGCATTGTTCACACATACTTCGATATTATAAATATCGGAGATATTCCTTACACATGTAACAAATAATACTGCTCTACTTTAGAGGATAAATGGATTACATAGATTATTTCCTTATGCTTCACTAAGTAGAAGCCTTATATAAGTTCAAGTCTATACTCGTTTAGATATTACTCAAGTTGCAACTCACTAGATATATCTAGATTAATGTGAAGCATCTAAAAGAGTATTAAGATATCTTCAAAGGAAAAAAAAGACTATAATTTAAAAGAAGTGAGAATGCAAACAGGTAGATTACTCTAAACTTTGTCATATTCAGAGATAAGAAAATGTCTGGAAGAACTCTTATGTCAGCAAATAAATCTATCTCATGGAGAAGTCATAATGAACATATAACACCAATCTAAGTTATAATGACATAATATGTTGATTAATCACAACGCAATTAGCAATAAATGTTGTTGAAAATTTATCAGTGGACTCATAAGTTTATTAACTCCATATAAATTATATATTAAAGACTTACTATGATAAAGTCAGCTACCATGTTTTGTCAAACAGTAACAGTTCGAGAGATGTTGCATTAAAATTTCGATATGAAAATAATTATTCTTTTATAAATGAATTGAGGAATCTAAATTTTCGTATCGAATACATTCATGATATGCTTAAGGATCTGATAACTAAAAGTCTATCACCCATAAGTCTTATGTAAGTGCTTAATAATTAAGACGAGATTACTAATGACCATGCATAATTTCATATTGTACTATGAATGACTAATTATTAATTTTCCTCAGTTTTGATTTTATGCATAATGACATGTAGACGAATTAATATACAAATCAAACGTTTTGAAAGCTTACTTGAAAATTTTGATCATAACTACTTAGTTTTTAAATAAGGACTGCAGTATGATTAATGGGGGTCTTGAGCTGATGTTCAATTCAATAACTGTATTTCTCTGCTCCAGTTTGAGTTTAAAGCTAAAATGAGTATTAACTCCTGATCAGGTTTATCTAATACTCATAATAATTTATTACTCGGTCAAGTGGGAGAACGTAATATTAGATATATATTTATATGTATTTATATATGGCCATTATAATAGATCAAAATATTAATTATGTCTTATTATATATTAGTTTGGTAATTGTTCATGGGCAGTATTACCTTTGCTAACTAATAAAGGGTTTCCCTTGGGTGCATATATAAAGAAAAAATAAATTAACATCATTACTTAATTTTCACATACAATTTTTTGTGTCTCCTCTCTTCTAAATCGGGTTCCTATAAAGAACCCTAAAACCATCCTTAACTATACATCCTAAAGGGGAACTCGATCAAGATGACAAACATGTCGACTACATCATACTCTGATGCGGTTACTACTCTCCATGTTGTAACAGGTTCATAAGTTTAATATTTATCATGTTTTCTATTACTTTCATGAAGAACTAATCAACAGATATCGTTGTAAAAACTCATTGAACCGTACACTTTTATGAACAACAATAATTAACTTTATTCATCTATAAAGATGTCGTCTACATAACCTCATGGGACATTCTTGTTGAAGGACATAATCCTGATTTAATATATGAGCGGGGTTAAATATAAATAACTGAGAAGTAAAAGAGGTGAATAGAATAAAGATAAAAGAATATAAAGATTAGAGAATAATTTAAATGATTAATAAATTGTTAGGTGATAATTATTAAACTATGTGTTATCGCTGAAGCCAGGTTCCAAATTCATTCAATAATATTGTGCCATGTGGTGCTGACTGGACACTCGCTGAAGTCATTGCTGAAGCCGCCTGAGCCTGTTGTGGTCCAGACGAGCGGTGGATTCAACGAATTATCTGATTTATTTATTTGTTTATTTTTTTCTTCTAAATTTGGAAACTAATAACTAATATTACATTAAAATAAAAATATAAACAAATAATACTAGTCTAGTACAAGATCATCGGGACATCAAGCCCACAAAATGCTCGACCAACTCATGACGAAGGTTTCCGTGAGCCTCACGGTTCTTGAGATATAATAATTTTTGGAGTTTTTCATCATCGGTGCTTGTCGATTCGGGTCGTGAGACGTCACCTTGGTAATTTTGACAAATATCCATACCTTGGTCCTCGAAAACCGTGTTATGAAGAATTATACAAGTGTAGACAACATATTTTATCCCTTGACCAAAACCATAGTAGCATCGAAATCAAATGAATTTTTTTCTTTATAACTCCAAAGTCATTTCAATATCTTTACGTGCTGATTCTTGCTTCTTCTTAAAGTACTTCTGTTTGTCTTCAACTGGAGATGCATAAGCTTGAACAAATGTCGGCCATTCGTTGTAAATCCTATCAACCAGGTAGTAGCCATGCTTGAATTGAACCTCGTTCCTATAAAATGTTTGAGTTAGCTCAACCCTGTCAATAATGTAATCGAATATCGGTGACTATTCGATAAAATTTATGTCGTTATTTGACCAAGAAACACCAAAAAACGCATGTCAGGACCAAAGATCTTGGGAGGTCGCCTCCTCAAGTATAATATTGGGGTCGAGATGATCACCCCGGTGGAACTGACCTCCCCAGGCCGTAAGACACATATCCCATCCAACATGTGTAAATTCACCGAGCATTTTGGGGAAACCATGCTTTTGAAAGTGCATCTCGTATATGCGTTGGATATCATACAAAGTTGGTTTGCACAAATATTTCTATGAGTAAATCGATATGATCCCTAGTATAAACATTGTCAAGTAAACCCTCAGACAATATATAAAATAAAACTAAACGAAACATATATTTATATATGTATACATTGACAGAAAAATGAAGTGAGTCTCGCATAACTTTTTCAGACATTTCTAGGTATTCATCCATTGCGTCTGACGAAATTCCATACGCTAGTTGACGAATAGCATTTGTACATTTTTGGATGGCCGTGAAACCCAGTTCGTCTTGCATATTCTCTTTGTTGATAAAAAGGATACCGATCCGATAAATCATCTGATAGTTTCATTAGCGCTCACTCGATCATGACGAAGAGGTGGTTGTCTTGTTAGTCTTTGTCGTCCATGAAACCGTTTAGCCAATAGGTTAACTTTTATTCTCCCGGCTTTAAAAATAAGGTCGTCTTCCTCCGAAGAGTCGGACGAAGAAAAGAAATTCCATGACATTTTTGGTTTGTAATTGGGTGTATTCGAGAGAAGTGAGTAGAATGGGTGAGTAATTTTTTCTAGGTTTTTTGATGTGTGAAAGTTTTTGTTATATGGGTAAATATAGAAAGCAAAAAAAATTAATAAAAAAGTAAAAAAAAAATATAAAATAAGGCTTAACAGTCACATGCACATTCCCCAACAAATTCCATTCCCAACGTTCCTTCACCCACCGCGACTCCACTCGTAGCCGCTCGCTCGTGGAACACCGTTGTGGTGTTCGCCACTGACGTGGCTAGTGCCAGCCACTCGCGAAGCCAGTGAAGTCACCACAACGCACAATCTTAGAGGTAGAGATAAAGTATAATGTTTATTATGTGTTTTAGGGTTTTTAGGAATTAGACTTGGAGTATGAAACAAGTTTGGGTTAGTGTAAATAGAGGTGTAGGATCATTGTTTATTATATGGTTTTCATTCTTAATAATGTTAAAAGAGTCATAGTGTGTTATCATAAAAGTATTGGCGTTGTTCGTATTGCTCAATCTAATTAACTCCTAACACACGCTACAATCCCTTTGCAGTTTGCTGATGTATATAAATAGAGAAATATGCTTTAGCTTAATTATGAAAATAATAAACAAATATATTATAGAGTATGAGAATATCAATGTAAATAAAAAAAAGTTTAACTGATAAATGAAACATAAGAATACTAAATCTAGCAAACGTAACCAAAACATACATATCATTAATGTGCCAAATGTGACATAATGTGTGATGGTTGTTGGCATTTGGCACCCATGATCATTCATCCAAACACATATCAAAATAGCATAACTCCTATTCGTGTGTATTCCACCGGGCAGGTAAATGCCTAATTATATATAACGTCATCTAGTTGTTAAGAGCATTTTCATCCAACCCCTTATATTATGTGAGGGAGCGTTTTTATAATTTAGAGAGTGATTTAGGGTGTTGTGAGTGAAGAGTTTTTATATTTTAGAAAACGTGATGATTTTTCTGTATATTTGAAAAACTACTGTTCATCCCCTATAATTTTTTTAATATATTTTGATAGTGGTTGTGTGTAAAGGAAAGATGAATGATAATGATAAAGGTATAAAAAATATTATTTAATTGAAAAAGAGAGAGAAAATATAGGGTCAAATTATTCTACAAAGGGTAATAAAAATGAGAAGTGTGAGAAATCATAAATAATTGACATGTGTCAAGTGGAGACCAAAGGAAAAATGGTATAAAGGTAATTGTACACATTTTCTCTCTCCACATACAAGGCACATGTTAATACCCCCATCATTTTAGAACGTTTATAACTTTTCGTATTTTTTTTTTTAAAATCATCATAATAACAAGCATTTTTTTATCTTTAATTTGAGTATGACTTTTGTTATATAAAATTTGAAACAAAAATCACGTCATTGTATCTTTTCGCACACCATTGTGTCTTTTCGCTTATCATTGTGTCTTTTTTCGTTATTGTGTCTTTTCGCACACCATTGTGTCTTTTCACTTATCACTGTGTCTTTTCGCACACCATTGTGTCTTTTCGTTTATCATTGTGTCTTTTTTCGTCATTGTGTGTTTTTTCGCCATTGTGTCTTTTCGCACACCATTGTGTCTTTTCGCTTATCATTGTGTTTTTTTCGTCATTGTGTCTTTTCGCTTATAATTGTGTCTTTTTTCGTCATTGTGTCTTTTCACATATCATTGTGTCTTTTTGCACACCATTGTGTCTTTTCGCTTATTATTGTGTCTTTTTTTGTCATTGTGTCTTTTTTCGTCATTGTGTCTTTTCGCACACCATTGTGTCTTTTTTCGTCATTGTGTCTTTTTTCGCCATTGCGTCTTTTCGCAGACCATAGCGTCTTTTCGCACACCATTGTGTCTTTTTTTGCCATTGTGTCTTTTCGCACATCATTGTGTCTTTTTTTGCACACCATTGTGTCTTTTCGCACATCATTGTGTCTTTTCTCTTATCATTGTGTCTTTTTTCGTCATTGTGTGTTTTCGTCATTGTGTCTTTCAACTCATTATTATGTTTTTTTAAATACTAATAACACCATTGTGTAATAATAATATGTAAAAATAATGATAAAATAACAAGAAATTATCTAATACATAAAACACAATGATTAATACATTTACACAATAACTTGAAACGTAAAACACAATGGTGAATACGTATAACAGAATGACCTATAACGTAAGACACAATGGTGAATACGTATAACACAATGGCCTAAAACGTAAGACACAATGGTGATTATATATAACACAATGACTTGAAACGTAAAACACAATGGAAAGGACATATTACACAACGACACAACGCACAACAAAAAAACACAATTAGAAAACACATTAATTTTTTTTTATATTTTTATATAACAATATGATACTCATATTAAAGATAAAAAACGCTTATTATTATGATGAATTTTTTTTAAAGAAATAATGTCGGATGAAAAAGTTATGGATATTTTAAAATCATGGGGGAAATTGACATGTGCCTTGCATGTGGAGAGAGAAAGTCAACAAAGATAGGTTATTACCTTCATGCCCTTTCCATCAATTTTTATTTATTAAATTAATCTCAGTTATTCAAATTTAAGATCAATGGACTGAATTCCTTCTCACCTTTCTCATTTGTATTATCCTTTGTATTTTAACTTACCCTAAAATATAATGTGTTTTAGTGTAATTTTGGATTTAGGAACAGAGCGTTGGATATGAAACTTGGGAACAGAGCGTAAATTCCGGTATAACAGAGGCTATCTATACGTAAAACCGTAAAGTATTAAAAATGAAATGAAAGTTGGAAAAACATGAAGGACTATATGAGTAATCCAATCTAAAGATTGCAGTCAACAAAACTAGATCTCTACCGCTGGTGGGTGATGTGATTGCTTTGCTTCCTTCCTCACTCATTGGGTGATACATACAAACCCTAGTTTGATTTCACCTCGTTCAATTGGATGTGATTCTGAAAAGAACGAACGAACGAACGAAGACAATGAGAAGACAAAGGCCGGAGTTCAGGCGGCAAGTGAGGCGGCGGTTTTCGAATGTGTTCTGGTTAACATTATTATTATGTGGCTTGGCGGTTTTGATGTTGATTCTTTTGTTAAGTCGTGAGACCACTCAACCTAGACCCAGATCCCTCTTGTCTAAGGTGATCTCAGTTCCACATTTTTATCTATTATTATTATCACAATTGCATCTTCTTGTTGCCTAATTATTATTATTATTATTATTAATTTATTTATGTCATAATCAAAGGCACATTTACCAATCGAGTCGACCATTTTTCAGTTGAGGATCTATCTCTTTTTTCACTTTGAAAGTTTCTATATTGAACGGGTTTGAAGAAGTTGGATATAATGTACCTGAAACCAAACTTTTAGTAGCCCCAAAACTTGAAGCAAGCAAATGAAACTAAGAAAGAGGGAAAGTTTAGCCTGGTTTAAAAAATTTGTGCCAACTGAACCGAACCGAGTGTACCTTTGCTCGTGCTTGGCTCATTTACAGTCCGAACCCCTAGCTGCTTTCTTTCTTTTCTAGTAATAACTCTTTCTGAATGAAGAATAAAGTCTAAAAGAAGTTCTAAGATTTTGTTGATAGAAGTTACGATAGTTAACAACTTAATTTAACATTCATATTTTGACTCTGTGCTATCCAGAGTTCATACAGGAATGATAAAACCATAGAGGGCCTTAATGTGACTGCTGAAATGTTAAATCCTGATTCAATCACAAGGCAACTGAATGATCAAATATCACTAGCAAAAGCATTTGTTGTGATTGCAAAAGAGAGCCACAACCTCCAATTTGCGTGGGAATTGAGTGCTCAAATCCGAAACTCCCAAATCCTTCTTTCAAATGCCGCATTAAGGCGGTCTCCGTTAACGCTTAGAGAATCAGAGACTGCTGTTAGAGACATGGCCCTTTTACTCTTTCAAGCCCAACAGCTTCATTATGACAGCTCAACAATGATCATGAGACTGAAAGCCAGAATCCAAGATCTCGAAGAACAAATGAGTTCTGTTACTGATAAAAGTAACAAATATGGTCAAATTGCTGCTGAAGAAGTCCCTAAAAGCCTCTACTGTCTTGGTGTCCTTTTGACAACCGAATGGTTCAAGAAATCAGATTTACAGAAAAAGTTTTCAAGAAACGGGCAAATCAGCATGAAATTAAAAGACAACGATCTTTATCATTTCTGTGTTTTCTCAGACAACATTCTCGCCACGTCAGTTGTGATCAATTCAACAGCTTCAAACTCATTACACCCTGAAAGGTTAGTGTTCCATCTTGTAACTGATGAAGTCAACTATGCTGCAATGAAAGCATGGTTTACTATGAATAGTTTTCGTGGGGTGACTGTTGATGTTCAAAAGTTTGAAGATTTCACCTGGTTAAATGCCTCGTATGTCCCTGTTCTTAAACAGCTACAAGATTCCGAAATCCAAAGTTATTATTTTTCTGGCAGTAATGATGGTGGGAAAACTCCAATTAAGTTCAGAAACCCTAAGTATCTATCAATGTTGAATCATTTACGGTTTTACATACCGGAAGTCTTTCCTTTGTTGAAGAAACTAGTGTTTCTTGATGATGATGTCGTGGTTCAAAAGGATTTATCAGGTCTTTTTAGTATTGATTTAAAAGGTAATGTTAACGGTGCAGTTGAAACATGTATGGAGACGTTTCATAGATATCACAAGTATTTAAATTACTCTCACCCGTTAATAAGATCACATTTTGATCCGGATGCGTGCGGGTGGGCTTTTGGGATGAATGTGTTTGATTTGGTTGAGTGGAGGAAAAGAAATGTCACTGGGATTTACCATTATTGGCAAGAAAAGAACATTGACCGGACTTTGTGGAAGCTTGGGACGCTGCCGCCTGGACTTCTTACATTTTATGGATTGACTGAGCCTTTAGATCCCAAGTGGCATGTACTAGGTTTGGGGTATACTAATGTTGAACCTAAGGTGATTGAAAGTGGAGCTGTGTTACACTTTAATGGGAACTCAAAACCTTGGTTGAAAATTGGAATGGAAAAGTACAAGCCTTTGTGGGAGAAATATGTTGATTACAGTCATCCTATGTTGGAAAGATGCAATTTTCACTGATTTGGGGTGGGCTTTTGTTTGTTGTTTAAAGTATATGTTATTTAGTCTAGTGTATAATTTACTTTTGTATACTGTATGGGTCATCATGATGTTACTTATATTAGTCATGTATCAAGACTTTAAATCCCTGTTATGTTATTTTCATTTCCACAAAACAGAGATTGGTAGAAATCCGTTTCCTTGGCTATTGATACATTTGGCTCATTTGGCTCACCAACATGGTTTTGTCCCTCTGGCTTTTGATACCTTTGGCTCCTTGGCACCGGAAGCTATCTGTTTCCTAACCAGGGTCCAACGGGTTGTCCATAGCAATGTGTCAACTCCAAAGGGGCAGAGGTATGTCTTTAGCAGGTTAGGGTTTGCAATTCAGAAAGGGGTGGCGGCGCTGCTTGTTGCCCGCCTACCTGCTATGTTGATGTAATATCTATGTTTTTTTTAATGAAGAAAATACTAGTTGAAATAAAAAAAAAAGTTAGAAATATACTCCGAACATTATTTCTGGAATTAAGAAACTATAAAAATATATATAAAGTATAGTGTTAGAAAATATTTCTATTCCCCTTTATATATACTGTCCTTTTTATTGGAAGCAATACGACAATGTTATTTACAAAAACAAATAGTATATTAAACATAACATAAAGCAGAGAGTTTATAAAATCAAACAACTAAGCGTTATTTGGCTGAGGATTTTTAGTAAACCTGGTTTCCTTTAAACAAATTTCACCTCTTAACTTTGATGACAGTCACGTATGTCTCTCATGATACTATGTTGAAACATTAGTTGTATTGGCGGCGATAACTCACAAATTTATTATTAAACAAGTTTTTTTTATTTTATTTTATTTTTTTTATATTTTGCATTGGACCATTTACACTTTATAGAAAAAATAAGAAGAGAAAAAGTATATCAGTAATTTTAATTATATTTTGAATACATTTTAGCTAATTGCCAAGCTCTCGACAAGAAGATTATGCATATGTAACTTAACAGCTATATAACTACCATATAAAGAAGAGAAAACTTATATTTTCAAGTGCTTTTTACAAACACATTCGTAGTTAGCATCAAAGCATGATGATAGCAACCTCATAGGAGATTCAAATTCGAGAGCCGTTGGGTCACCAGCCGATATCACCGAAGACGGGTTATCCGGGTCAGCAGCAAACGGGTCCACGAGTTGGATCAGCTGGGTTGGATTGTACACATGCAAAAGTGGCTAAAAAACACAAACTCATGCAGTTGCATCCCACGTTTCCATCATTGCCCAAATTTAGTATTTTCAGTTTTTAATCTTTTATTATTATTATTATTATTATTATTATTATTATTATTATTATTATTATTATTATTATTATTATTATTATTATTATTATTATCTGTAATAATGGGTTTCCATTTCTTGTTATTTTAGTGAGTAGGTAGTTAGTATTTTAATCCACTAAAGGCTAGGAACGTGGGCAGTTTTCTTTTTATTTGTTCTATATGTATTTGAACCTAATGAATGAAATGGCAGAAGGTTTATTATGTTTTAATTTGGTTTTTCTCTACTGGAAGGCTAAATATTCCATTGCTATCTCAAGCTTAGCAACTTGAGAGGTGAACTTTGGATACCTACTCGTGACAGGTGGTGAGTCTGTATCTTGTTACGGGTTCGTTTTGCTCTTCGGTTACAATTCGGGTGGTGAATCTGTATCCCGGGTTGTCCGTTGTAATTATCTTTGTTTGATTTCACAGTTTGGTTAGTCGATTGAAGCGGAGTTTATAACATCTGGTATCAGAGCCAAAGTTTCCTTAATTTTCTGTTCAAACCCGAATCCACTATGGCGTATGAACAACGAACGATGGAACAACAAATCCGCGATTTGCAAGATCAATTGCAAGAACTCACACTTGCTATGCAAAGACGAAGGGATGATGATCGAACCCCGCCTCAGTATCGCCCTGATGGTAATGATTATGACACCGATAATGATTCCGTCAACGACTATAACCCGTATGGTCGTTATCCGCGTGGAAACCAACACACCAGTGACATCAGGGTTGATGTTCCTGAGTATGATGGCAAGCTTGATCCAGACGCGTTTATCGATTGGTTGCGCACCGTTGAACGCATTTTTGATTATAAACAAACAACCGATGAAAAGAAGGTCAAGCTTGTTGCTTTAAAGCATCGAAAATATGCCTCTACCTGGTGGGAAAATGTTTGTTTCAAAAGAGACGACAAGGAAAAGACAAGGTTAGAACCTGGTCAAAAATGAAGAAACTTTTGAAGCAAAAATTTATGCCTACGTATTATGTCCAGGAGAATTTCTCCAAACTTCATTCTCTTAAAATGGGTTCCAGACCTGCAGAAGAATACTCTCAAGATTTTGAAGACCTCATAATGAAGTGTGGCTTGGACGAAGACGATCCACAAACCTTAGTTCGGTATCTAGGTGGCCTTGAACCACGGATTGCTCATGTCATCGAGTTGCAACCGTATGCTTCTTTAGCCGAGTTGACCATCTTAGCTCACAAGGTTGATGCTCAGCAAGGTGAAAGGGAAGTATGAAGTAAATCAGTCCACTA
Organism: Bidens hawaiensis; assembly: GCF_021521415.1. Taxonomy (NCBI): domain Eukaryota; kingdom Viridiplantae; phylum Streptophyta; class Magnoliopsida; order Asterales; family Asteraceae; genus Bidens; species Bidens hawaiensis. Next base: position 1,250,646 of record NW_027491297.1, on the reverse strand, counting down.
CTACTACAGTGACATCACCCACCTTTCATCCGCCCACACAACGTCAACCCACTCTCACAAACTCTACAAAGAAAGCCGAAACTTCTAATCTTACTCCAAAAGCACCGTGCCGTTGTTTCCAATGTCAAGGCATAGGCCATATGGCTTATGAATGTCCAAATACTCGGGTTGTCACACTTGCTGATGTTGAGAGCTATGAACAACCTCGTTATGATGAAGAACCAACTGGAGGTGGTGATAATCACAAGTTAGAGGAAGTGGAGATAGGACCTGACGAAGGCGATTGTTTGGTTGTCAGGCGTGCTCTTAGTGGAACAGCTGGTCCAGAAAAGCACTCTCAACGCGAGGCTCATTTTCGTACTCGATGCTCTGTTCGCAACAAGGTGTGTTCGTTGGTTATCGATAGTGGGAGTTGCACTAACGTAGCATCTCAAACCTTGATCACCAAACTACGGTTATCTACGGAACCGTATCCTTCACTGTTTGAAATCCATTGGCTTAACCAAAGCAAAGGTATTAACGTTTCTCGTCGAGTTCTACTTTCGTTTAGTATTGGCAAGAGCTATACCGATGAGATATGGTGTGATATTATTCCCATGGATGCTTGTCATGTGTTGTTGGGACGTCCTTGGTTATTTGACAGGAAGGTGTTACATGATGGATACAACAATACATATTCCTTCACCAAGAATGATAAAAAGATAAGGCTACTGCCAATGGTAAACAATCATGCAACTGAACATAGGGCAACGTCCATGCATCGGTCCAGCAAACAAGGATTATATGAATGTTTTTTTGTCAAAGATTTTGTAAACCGATGGTGGAAAAATCTCTTGCTACTGGTCCACATCAGTTAAATCAAATTGAATTTAAATTTGGTATATCAAGTTTGAGGGCAAACTTTTCTCAAGACGGGGAGGATGATAACAACCTCATAGGAGATTCAAATTCGAGAGTCGTTGGGTCACTAGCCGATATCACCGAAGACGGGTTATCCGGGTCAGCAGCAAACGGGTCCACGAGTTGGATCAGCTGGGTTGGATTGTACACATGCAAAAGTGGCTAAAAAACACAAACTCATGCAGTTGCATCCCACGTTTCCATCATTGCCCAAATTTAGTATTTTCAGTTTTTAATCTTTTATTATTATTATTATTATTATTATTATTATTATTATTATTATTATCCGTAATAGTGGGTTTCCATTTCTTGTTATTTTAGTGAGTAGTTAGTTAGTATTTTAATCCACTAAAGGCTAGGAACGTGGGCAGTTTTCTTTTTATTTGTTCTATATGTATTTGAACCTAATGAATGAAATGGTAGAAGGTTTATTATGTTTTAATTTGGTTTTTCCCTACTGGAAGGTTAAATATTCCATTGCTATCTCAAGCTTAGCAACTTGAGAGGTGAACTTTGGATACCTACTCGTGACAGGTGGTGAGTCTGTATCTTGTTACGGGTTCGTTTTGCTCTTCGGTTACAATTCGGGTGGTGAATCTGTATCCCGGGTTGTCCGTGATAATCATCTTTGTTTGATTTCACAGTTTGGTTAGTCGATTGAAGAGGAGTTTATAACACATTAATAGTTAGCTCATATGATATTTTCCTTTGATTTATGCTTGCCACCGTTTTATTAAAAACCTTTACTACAGTTTTAAGAAGAAGACACAGAAAATAATGGATGGGTGAACATGTCAACAGGCTTTAGATGGCCATCAGGCTAAGGTTTTGACTAAACATTTAAATCCGATTACCTTTCTCATATATGCATGTTTAAGCTAAAGCATCAGTTATAACTTTATTAAATTTAAATCATTTTCAAATGTTGCCATATTGAGCATAATTCGTCTAAACATAACAAAATTCACAAATTCAAATTTGAAAATTACCCCTCAAGGTTAAAAAATATGTACACGTGGTGAGTTCTCATTGGCTGTTTTTTTGCACGTGGCGCCGGCTTCTTAAAACTTCACTACTACCCCTCACAGAAAACCAAAGATTGTACAACCAACAAGGAGAATGTTGTAATTTCACAACCCCGGTGGCCTATTATCCGTTTAGCCGGCACTTGTTGAGCGGAAGGTTTGTTTTTCTTGTCAACTTTCTTCTCGCACTCAAATTAATTTCACACTTTGCTCTCTCACCACCACCATGATCTCCGATGAAACTCGCCGGCAAAAGTCCCGTGAAGTCAACTCCCATTACCTCTCACCCACCGTACCTCTAAACCATAACAGTACTAAACCCAAACCAAAACACAAGCACACCGGATTCATTCGCGGGCTTTGGTCTTCTTCCAACCATGACAATCCATCAACCAGTCTTGCCGATCACGAAAGGCGACGAAAACAATCGCCCGTTCTTAGTAGACAAAAAAGTTATTCGGAGAATGTTTCCAAAACTAAGATATTAAAACTTATATATACGGCCGGAAGACCATCCGTTTCATCTTCTTCTATATCGTCAACAGATGAAGTTATACTTCCTGGGAGATTATCAGTAGACGAAAACGCGCTTCTTCGTCGAAGATCCTCATATTATCAGGATAGTAGTGATCAAGGTTCTCCGTTAACACTTGGTAGAAACTCTACCGCCTCAATCTCATATATGGCGCCTACATTGAGTTCTAAAAACTCCATGCATAATTATAATTCTCCTAAGGTTTCTACTATCAAGACCGCCATGAAAAGGGTGAACTCTTTGTCTTCTTCTCCAAGATCGGAATGGGAGTCTTCGCCATCGCGCTTTGGATCACCGTTGTTTTCGAGCTCAAAACCGCCTACTTCAAGTAAAAAGAATATTCTGCATATTGGCTTGGATTTAATCAAGGGTAAGAAAAGAGGGTCGAAGTTGCATTCTCCTTTGGGTACGGGTACATGTACGAATATGGAGAATGTTCATCGGTTGCGAATGCTGCATAATACTTTGATGCGATGGAGGTATGCGAACGCTAGAGCACAACATGTTCATAACAACATAGCTCTTCAATCCGAGGTAAACAAAAGGTTACTCTTTAAATTTTAAAAGGCCATGCAATTACTCACCCCCACTTTATTTCACACCATCAAACAACCGTTTGTTGTTTTGACCAAAAAGAAGTCAAACCTTGAAAGTTATTGGCCAGAACGGCCGTTTGAACAATGTTCAGACGAAATTGGAAGTCATCTTTTTAAATTATTAGTCCGAAAGGCTTGTTTGGCTTCTATCCGAGCAGCTGTTAAAAACGGTGTGGGATTAGATGTTAGACTGTATGTATACAGATGACTCGTTTTTAAATTATTGAACTTCTTTAAAGTATATGTTTTTATTGTAGAACAAGTTATTATGTGGCTTTGAAGGTGTGGCAAAGTTAAGGCAATCAGTGGTACAAAAAAGGTTGCAACTACAGAAAGAGAAACTAGAAATGAAGCTCAATCTGATCCTACATTCTCAAGTGAGTAACTTTTGAATCATCGATCGTGCATTTGGTTTAATGATACAATGATGTCTAACCATGGAATACAAACTTTGTGTAGACTAGAATGTTGGAGGCATGGGGAGAAGTTGAAAGGAGACACATGTTAGACGTTTCTGTAATGAAAGACTATTTACACGCAGTTGTTTGTATGATACCACTTAATGAAGGAGCCAAGGTAATTTAACTAACAACTAATGAAAATTCCTAAAGTTAACAACTCAAAAGTACGTACAATATCTATATGGATAGGTGGATCTTGAATCGGCTACAACAGCTTTCCAAAGCACATCAGATACGGCCGACTCAATCAAGTCGGTGTTGTCTTCAGTTTCTCCGACCGTAAGCTAGCTAGCTAGCTATGTATAATTTATTCCTAGTTTGTTGTGCTTGATTTGCATGCTATCTAGCTAACATGTTAATATTCAAATCTATTTGACATAGACTCATGAAACCATGGTTATACTTTTGGAACTAGCGGAGGTTGTAACTCAGGAGAAGTTGTTGCTACAAGAATGCATTGAGCATTTAAGGACCATTTCGTCATTAGAGGTAAAAACTAATTTCTTGATCACTTTATAAGTTAACTAAAACTACTTATTTGACTAATATATACAGTATTTCTTTGTGTCGAATCATGTGCTTAAACAGATTCTGGAGATAATTTTAAGGTGTAACATTATGGCCATGGATTCATCAGATGAGCAAAGACAACAGATGTTTATGTAGCTTACAATGAAAAAGTAAGCCCAATTCATAATTGTTGGCCATATATCGTCTATGATCACTTCAGGTTTGAATATTCAGCCAGCCTGTGTATATAATTAACTATCCAAATTTCTGCTTGTAGCGAAATAATTAAGTAGGCGAATAAGAAAGGTGTAATCTGAACCATTTTCCAAGGATACTATATGGTTGCTAAAATCCTTGTCCAAGTTTGTTTGAATTCGCTCGAATATGTTGGAACTGATATGCAAGTTTTTGTGCCACTAGGATCCTAAATTCTTGAAAAAAGAATTTCATATGTATAGATAATTTGTGCTTTGAGATTATTGATGTTGGGATTGTAGCCTACCAGAGGATTAGAAACATTTTTTAATATAAAATGGGCCTTAATTTTATTATTCACTTTGACCCATCAGAAAACTTGAGATGGTCAACAACCCATGGGCTATAAACGAGTCTAGTCAGCATGGATACGAGCTTGAGCTTGAAATTATATGAGGCAGCTCGGCTAAGCTCAAGCTCAAAGTTAAACGAGCCAAGCCATGGGTCAAGTCAAGCCGAGCTTGGCTAGGTTACAAAAATGAGCCGGATCGGCTCAGGTCGTCTTATATCAAGTTTTTTTAGCTAGTTTTATTCGCGCTTTTATTGAATGGTGTTTTTGAATAGCCCGGGGGTTGTAGAATAAGGATGGAATGAGTTCCTTTTTCAAGTAAAAGAATTATTACATTGTCTTTTAAGTACCTTGAATTCAATAAAAATATTGAAATTTTAAACCGCTCACCATCATCACCATCACGACTTTCATCGTCATCTAGCGAACACCACAACCGCTACAATTGTCAGTTCCAAAACCTCCACATAGTGAAGCAGCCGCCGCCACGACCACCTCTCCCACCACATTCCAGTTTTTTTTTTTTTTTTTTTTTTTTTAATATATTTACAAATCTAGCAATAGTATGTTTATATCTTATAAATCTAGCTATAGTATGTTTATATCGTCAACCAAATACATCACCAATTCGAACTTCTTTGGCGTATTCCAGTTTTCTAATCCAATTCATTTGAAATATTTTCAATATAAATCCAGTTGCCTTACATTTCAATTCTGTTTATAGATTTTAATTAGTTATTTTAGAAAATCAGTAAACAAGGGTGGAGCTCGTATTTGATTCACTATTATCTATATATGAACAATTTGAAGGCCCTAGTGCTACCCACGTTTGTTCAGTGATGATACATAATAGTATATACTTGGCACAAAATCAAGAACATGCTTTCCAATAAAAGGCTACTACCATATACCCTAAATGAATTTTGTTAAACGAAACTTGATTAAAGTTGAATAGAAAATATTTATTTTTTAATTATTATTATTATTACGGAGTATTATTATTATTAATTTATTATCTATAAATGTTATTTTTATTTATTTTTTTACGTGGTTATTCACATTGTATTTCACGTCATATTCATGCTAGTTAATTCACTAAAAACTGGATATAATTTGTGTAATGTCTATGGTTATTAGATAATAATAATAATAATAATAATAATAATAATAATAATAATAATAATAATAATAATAATAATAATAATAATAATAATAATAATAATAATAATAATAATAATAAATACATTGTTTTTAATGCTGGATACATGTAAAAGAAATAAATTAGGATGCTATTGCGATAAAGTCTTTTGTAGTTACAAGATTATAAAATACATTATATTATTTTAAAGATGTTGGTGTATAGTCGTTGACTTTCTTTATAAGATCGTAAATGTTAATGGATCTCCAATATCACCATTGCAACTTGCCAACATTTGTCATTACTTTTCATATTCCTTTGTTAATATATTCTTGTTTAAAAACCCTTTCAGAAAAAGCTAAACTAAAAATCCCTCCTCCCAAAATCCCTTTCAAGACAACATGAATGATTTATTTTCCAATTCCTTCAAGCAATATCAAGAGTTAAAGAGACAAGCATACGTTGATGACATGGAGACTGGTGGTGGTGTCGGACGCGAAACAGTCAATCTTGACAAGTTCTTCCATGACGTAGAGAATGTGAAGGATGATATGATGGCTGTTGAGAAGCTCTACAAGAAGCTACAAGAGTCAAATGAGGAAAGCAAGATGGTCCAAGATGCCAATAAGATGAAATTGCTTAGATCTAAGTTGGATTCGGATTTTACTCATTTGTTGAAGATTGTGAAGGTCATCAAGGGAAAGCTAGAGGCCCTTGACAAGTCTAATGCGGAACATCGAAAGATCCCGGGTTGTGGGCCTGGCTCATCAGCTGACCGGACACGCACTTCAGTCGTTAGTGGTTTGGGTAAAAAGCTTAAGATCATGATGGATGACTTTCAAGAACTACAGACCAGAATAAATGATGAATATAAGGAGACTATTGGGAGAAGATACTTTACTATCACCGGTGAGAAAGCCAATGATGAAGTAATTGAGAACTTGATATCTAGTGGAAAAAGTGAAGATTTTCTTCAAAAAGCAATACAAGATCTAGGAAGAGGACAAATTATGGACACAATTTCAGAAATTCAAGAAAGGCATGATGCGATTGTCGAAATTGAGAAAAATCTAATTGAACTACACCAAATCTTTTTAGACATGGCCGTGATAGTAGAGGCCCAAGGACAACAGTTGAACGACATTGAAAGTCACGTGGCGCATGCGAGTTCTTTTGTTCGGCTTGGGGTTGAACAAATAACAGAAGCTAAAGAGTTGCAAAGGAACTCAAGAAAGTGTACTTGCATCGCCGTGATCCTCATCCTTGTTATTATAATATCTATCATGACTATATTCCTCTTGTTACAAAAGTTATTAAACTTAGAGTAAGAATTTTGAGTTCCTACGTTACCAACGTTTATGTTACTATGTTCTAAAATTATGGTAAACTTGGATAAAAAAAAACAATCTATATAACTTTTAACATAACTATAATTTAATATGAATCAAATCATGAATACGATGGATGCCTCCTATTCACATATATTTCATCCGACCCATTAAAAGTATCATGGTTTAAAAAAAAACAAAGTTCAAGGTAAACTGAATAATTACTTTTTTTTGCTTACCAAATGACAATAATGCCCTTGGAAATTGTGTTCATCAATATTGTTTTAGTTAGTTGTGTGTGTTTAAGGGTAACTTGGAAATTTGCTAATAAATTTTGAAAGTGAACATTTGTAAGTATACAAACAAAAAAGGAAATATAGACACTTTTAATAAGACACGGAGGAGTATAAAATTAACAATCTGGTAATATAATTAACCAGAACGTGGGTGCCTACTTGACGTGCTACGTCAATTGCTGCTAGACACTCTCAACTTCTATTTATTTTAAATGAAAGTCTCTCAAATACGCTTACTTTTGTTGTTAAAAGTGTTGTTAAAAGTTATTATGTTGTAAAACAACTAGAACCTATTAGCAATATAGAGAAGATTGAGGAATGAATTCTTATTTTATTTTACAATATGAAGCATGGGCCCTCTATTTATAGGCTCATTACATTGATTACATAATAAACATAAAGATAAGTTAAGTACATGGAGAGTCACACCTAATGGTGGAGAGTCACTATAATTACAATAATTCATAACACTCCCCTTTGACTATCCACATGCTGAAATACGCTTGTTTATGTTGCATCGTTAAAAACCTTGCTAGGAAAACCCGTTAGGATAAAACCATAGCTAAGGAAAAAAGAGTGCAACGAATATTATTCTCCCCCCTGATGATTTTAGCTCCTTGAGTCGACGCATCCCGATCCCGTGAACTAATTTCTTGAATGTTGAGGTCAGAAGTGATTTAGTAAACAAGTCTGCCAAATTCTCGCTTGAGCGAATTTGTTGAACGATAATATCCCCATTCTTTTGTAGATCATGTGTAAAAAAATCTTCGACGAGATATATTTGGTTCTGTCTTCCCTGATGTATCCTTCCTGGAGTTGTGCTATGCATGCTGCGTTGTCTTCATGTAAAATTGTTGGTCCCTCGCCTGCATAAGAAATACCACAAGATCCACGAATGTGTTGTATTATAGTTCTCAACCAAACACATTTTCGACTAGCTTCATGGATTGCCAATAATTCTGTATGGTTAGATGAAGTGGCTGTGATTGTTTGCTTCACAGAACACCATGAAATTGCAGTGCCTCCGTGTGTGAATTAATATCCTGTTTGGGATCGGCCAGTATGATGAACAGACAAATACCCTGCATCTTCAAAACCAACCAAACTTGTTTACGATCTAGTAAAATACAAGCCCATATCTTTAGTTCATTGGAGATATCGAAATATTTTTTTTACCCAATTCCAATGTCTCCTTGTTGGGCATGAACTATACCTTGCCAACAAATTTAATGAAAATGATATATATGGTCGTGTATGGCTCGCAAGGAACATTAATGCACCGATTGCACTCAGATACGATACTTCTGGACCAAGAATTTTTTCTTTGTCTCCTGGTGATCGGAATGGGTCCTTTTCAACATCAAGCGACCTTACAACCATTGGAGTGCTCAATGGATGTGATTTGCCCATGTAAAACCTTTTGAGTAATTATTCTATGTAAGTTTCTTGATGGATAAGTATTCCACCTTTAAGATGTTCTATTTGTAACCCAAGACAAAATTTGTCTTTCCAAGTTCTTTCATTTCAACCTCCTTTTTCAATTACTCGATTGCCTTTTGGAGCTCCCCAGGAGTTCCAAATATAAAAAATTCAGATTCTGATCTTTTTGAAAAAATGCATTGACAAACAGAGTCATTTTTGTAACCTTCTTTCGACAAATACTCACTAAGGCGATTTTACCACATATGCCCGGATTTTTTTAGCCCATATTATGATTTGTTTAGTTTAATTGAAATATGATGTCGAGAACTGATTTACATGATTCTGGTAGTTTGAATCCTGCAGGTAGTTTCATGTAAATTTCTATATCAAGTGAGCCATAAAGGTAGGTTGTCACAACATCTATTAGACACATATCAATCCCTTGTTGTATTACCAGACTAACAAGATAACCAAAAGTCGTTGCATCTATCACAGGAGAATACGTCTCCTCATAATCAATTCCAGGTCTTTGCAAAATCCTTGTGCTACCAATCGTGCCTTGTAGCGTGTAATCTCATTCTTTTCATTACGTTTTCGCACAAATACCCATTTATAACCAACATCATTTACACCTTCAGGTGTTTGAACTACGGGACCAAAGACTTCCCGTTTCGTGAGGGAATTTAATTCTGCTTCTATTGCGTCTTTCCATTTTGGCCAATCATGTCCCTGTGTACATTCATCAACAGATATTGGTTCATGATCCTCATTGTTTTCCATTATTTCTAGCGCTACATTATATGAAAAGGTGTCATCGACGTCAACTTGGTTTCGGTTCCATACTTTCCTAGACATGATATAGTTTACTGAGATCTCTTCATTTTCTGGTACCTTACATTCGTCTTGAACCATCATGTCTAGTGTCTTTTTAGGAGACTCTTTTTCTGGCATTACTGCTATCTTGATTTAACTGCGCTCATTATTTGCTCCTTTTTTCTGTCGAGGATTTTTGTCTTTGGAACCAACTGGTCTACCACGCTTTAGGCGTGCATTAGATTCATTACCAATATGTGCTGGTCCTTCTGGGACATTGAATTTGATGGGATCATAAGCAGCCGATATATGTGACTTAGTCACTCTTTTTGGGTCAGTAAATGCATCTGGTAATTGATTTGCTAATCTTTGTAAATGAATTATTCTTTGAACTTCAAGTTCACACTGTTTAGTTCGAGGATCCAAATGAAATAACAATAATTCATTCCAACATATATCACCTTGTAAGGCCCCGTTCCCGGTGCCCTACATTGGCGTTGGATTTACTCATAAACACAGTTCTAAATATCAGAGTTAATTAAAACTTTCGTAGAATAGATAAAACTTCAATCATTCATTACAAAACATTCAAACTTGTCTTTAGAGACATAACAAAAACATCTTATTAAACATCATGAAAAATCCTTCAGCAGATGCCAGCTTCTTCAGATCCCGCCATGTGCCTCCCTCAAGTTAGTTGCCTCAGTCTATTAACCTGCGTTCATACTAAAAGTCAGCTACGCTGAGTGAGTTCTAGTCAATACAGGTAACATACAATACATTCACATACTTACTCATACGTATCCGAAGATACATATAACTTACTTAACCTGCTTATCTTTCTTTCATACACACATAAGTATATACCTTCCTTCTTCCTTCATTTCTTTCTTTCATACTTTTATAATTAATCATACTTTACATACACATACATTTTAAAGAGCCTTCCGCCTATAAATTCTCAAATATTATAAGGGTCTGGTCCCTATCATCTAAGATATTATAAGGGTCTCGTCCTTATCCCTTCAAATATTATGAGGGTCTGGTCCCTATCCTCTCAGATATTATAAGGGTCTGGTCCCTATCCTCTCAGGTATTATAAGGGTCTGGTCCCTATCCTCTCAGATATTATGAGGTTCTGGTCCCTATCCTCGTATCATCATACCTTCTTATATTTATTCATACTACCATTTACAATTTCATACATATCCTGCTTTGTCATTCATACATACTTTATAAAACAATCACATATTCAAATAAATTACCTCCCTTGACAACACGTGCAATATCCGAAGATCGTTCACGTACTGACAAGAATTCATTCATAACCTCAATAGCTATCACATAAATCATACATGGCATACACTTACCACTTAAGGTAAGTGTATTAACTCTTCACATCGGGTATGCACACAGCCCCGAAAACATAACAAGGAAATGGGGCTAGAACTCATCTATAGAAGATTCTTCTCGGAGTTTACTGTTATGCCCTTCCTAAGTTGTGCACGGCTAATTGTGTATTAATTAACAAGTATTACTTAACTATTCCTAACCATATTGCATTTCTAAGCCATTTCCCGTTTTAAACGTTACCTTTCATTATTAATTAATTACTGATTTTTAGTTCATATATCATATAAATCCATGTCTATCGATTACGTACGTATACGTTGTTTGTCTTTCGTTTATTCATAAAATCATTACTGCGGGCGTGTAAGTTTATTATGGGCGTATAAGCCGCTGTGGCGTGTAAGTCTACCCTTAGCGTATAAGCCACACATACACATTTCATACATATACGACACACATGCATACATACACGCTACCATACATATACGGAACAAGCACACATACACGCTACCATACGTACACGGAACATGCATACACGTTACCATACATATACGGAACATGCATGCATACACGTTACCATACATATACGAAACATGCATTCATACACGCTACCATACATATACAGAATATGCATACATACACGCTACCATACATATACGACGTATATACTTATACGCCGTATAAGCACTGTTCAGCGTTCATATACCCATTTTGGGGGTTTTTTCTTCGATACCAGCGCCATCAGCTGCCGTTAACCTCCATGGTTGATCGAGGTTTGATCGTTTATGGTCTAGGTAGCTTCGGGGTGTTCAAATATGAGCTAAGGTGGTCCTTAAGCACGTTTTTGGTTGATTAAACACCCGAATAAAGCTAGAGCTAGATCCAAACGGGTCGCACGACATCACAGGGGCTGCGGTGTCGGGTTCTAATAAGTTGGTACAATTGAGTTAAATCATTTCTTACCTTCGGTTGGTCTCGGATCGTTGAATATAGTAGAGTAGAGAGTGTTTGGCTTAAGTGTGTGTTTTTGATGGTGTAGGCTAAGGTGTAGAATGGATGGAAATGGAAATGATTAAGGTATAAGGGTTATTATACTCTTTTAAGCCCATGGACCTTAGGCCCATCTTTCCTTTTTGGTCCATATTTAATTTCATTTAATTAGCCTACTTATCCTTTCATCTTTATTATTTTATTATTTCTCTGCTAGCTCAAGTAAACTTTTCCATCATAATTAAATAATATATAAAATATTATTCCTAGAAATTTCGAGATGTTACACACCTTTTGGCTGCTTTTCATCCCCCCCCCAATTTTGGGAATGCTGATTCATCAAAATGACAATCAACAAAACGTGCCGTAAACAAATCTCCTGTTGTTGGCTCTATATATTTAATAATAGATGGTGACTCATACCCGACATATATTCCTAACCTCCTTTGAATTCCAATCTTTGTACGTTGTGGTGAAGCTATTGGAATATATACAACACAACCAAAATTCCTTAGATGAGAGATATTTGGTTCCTGACCAAAAACCATTTTCAATGAGGAGGAAGTATGGTAACTCGTTGGTCTGATGTGAATTAGGGTTGCTGCATGTAAAATTGCATGCCTCCAAGCAGTCACTGGTAGTTTTGATTTCATAATGATTGGTCTTGCAATAATTCTAAGTCGCTTAATTAGCGATTCAGCTAGCCCATTTTATGTGTGGACATGAGGTACATGATGCTCTACACTTATCCTAATAGACATGCAATAATCATTAAATGTTTGGGATGTAAATTCACCAACATTGTCTAACTGGATTTTCTTAATGGGGTAATATGGGAATGTGCTCTTAACCTTATTAATTGAGCAAGCAGTCGTGTAAATGCCATATTACAACTTGATAATAAGCACACATGAGACCATCTAGTTGATGCATCAATTAGGATCATAAAGTGTCTAAATGGTCAACTAGGGGGATTTATAGGTCCACATATATCACCATGTATTATTTCTAAAATTAAGAGATTCGGTCCCCTCCTTATCCGGGGATGGACGAGTAATTAAATTTCCTTGCGAGCATGCAGCACATGTAATGTCCTTACGCTGAAGAACCTTTTGTTTTTTTTAAAAGGATGCCCGCATGTATTTTCAATATTTGTTCACATCATAATTGATCCGGGATGGCCTAACCAATCATGCCAAATAATAAAATTTTCCCGGTACATAAACTTCTGGTTTATGACCATATTTGATTCAATTATATTAATTTTAGTATAGTAAAAACCGGAGGCAAGTGCGGGTAACTTTTCTAATAAATGTTTTCACCCGAAATCATACTTTTGATTTGAAGATACTAATTATGTCCCTCACATGTTGTCTCAAGATGAAATCCATTTAGACGAATATCTTTAAAACTTATTAAATTTCTTTGAGACAATGGGGAAACAAAGCATTATTAAATTTGAAACGTGTTCCACCCAAAAATACAACATTTTCTACTCCAAAGGCTTCAATTAATTTTGGACTACCCGATATAGTACCAAGGTTTGCCTATTTTATAATTAAATTTGAGAAAAAATTTCTTTTCATGAAAATTGTAAGCGTGGTTGCACTGTCGATTAGACATATGCCTTCACCACTAATAAGACGTTTTAAATGCCCCATACACTTCAAAATAATAACAAAAACATCAGATAAATAAAATGGCTTACGCGTTTCAAATATAACAAGTCCAAAACATTAAAATGGAAATATTATTTCAAAATAAATGTCCAGACATAACATAAGGAAAACCAAAAACTTCCAGACATAACATAAAGGAAAAAATTTATTAAAGTCCAATCATTCACATGTAATGGAAACTGAAAGCATCCAACTAGGGTGTATCATCCATGATACCACCGGAATTCATATCGATTGAATCAATAATGAAATCATCCACATCAAGAGCAGTTTTATTAGTATGCTCATTGTGACCATTAGGGATATCAATGTTTCCATCTTCATATGGAAAGTTTGTTCTTTTCCTTTCGTTTATTTTTGACTGATTGTCGGTAGGGTGTCACCAAGCAAACAGGTGTACGACAAGTACGTGCCTAATAGTTATTACTTCCACATCGGTGACATGCATTTGATGTGGTTTACATTTGTCTATTTATCACTTTCATAATTGGGCTTCTTTCCATTTTCTTGCCCTTTATGATGGGATCTTGTGTTCTTAAACTGAACACCATGATAAGTTCCCCGGTTATATCCATGTCCACGACCACGACCACGAACCCGATGGTAACCATGACTTCCACTTTGATCGTTATATGCTGCCACATTCGCTTCAGGGAATGGGGTTGTGCCAACCGGTCGGGTCTCGTGATTTTTCATCAAGAGCTCATTGTTTTGTTCGACCACAAGTAAATATGAATAAGGTCACAATATTTTGGAAAACCCCTTTCATGATATTGCTGCTGCAATATCACATTCGATGCATGAAATGTGGAGAATATTTTTTCCATCATATCCTCATCAGTAGTATTTTGCCCACACAAAATCAATTAGAGGTTATTCTAAACATAGCCAAGTTATACTCGCTTATTGATTTAAAGTCTTGTAACCTTAAGTTGACCCAATCATAACGAGCTCATGGTAATATTACTGGTTTTTGGTGGTCATATCTTTTTGTTAATTTGGTCCACAAGTCAAGTGGATCCTTAACCATTAAGTACTTGACGTGAGGTCGAAGACTCACTCAAAAATAAACCGAATACAGCTAGTTAGATAGCGATAAGCGGGTATCGAACACATAGAGTTTTTGGAAATTGTGTTACCAAGTAGCTTTATAATTAAACTAAATTAAACTAAGTGCAAAAGTAAATTCAAAGAGTTGGTTTTTTGGTTTTGATTAACAAAAATAGCTAAAGCAATAAACGAGTTTTAAACAATATGAAGAAGTATGCCTTCCCTCAGTTTCAGGTTTCTACAAGAGTCAACTTGAATGTTTAACTGAGATGAACAATAAGTATATAGTTCGTGATTATGCAACAATTGTGATAGTTGATGACTAAGTACTTGGATTATAAATGCAAGGTAATCACTCAATTATCAATTAGATTATCTAATCCCAAGCCCCTCCCGATTAATCTCGATTACATACAAAACCAAGAATTGATGGCTTAGAACACGAACTCAATAATCTAACAAATTAACAATCAATTCATAACAACATAATAATGAAATCAACAAGATTAAACTATTATCTCAGAAATTCATAAACATTCAATTAACAATCATAAAGAAACCTTACAATCCGAGGGAAAACATAAAGAGAATTAACCATGCATCGTTTGATTCATCACCATATCAATTAAGTTGTAGGAATGAATCACAAACATCAAACTAATAATCACAATCACCACAATAGTGTCCTTGGACTCCAAAATCGTCTCTGGGGTATTTTGGAATGAAAAGATAACGAAAAGACATGGAAAAACGTCTAAAAATAATAAGCAAAACGGGTAGTTACGCCCCGCACCGTGGCCCACGGTCTCCACCGTGGGTCACGGTGTCTCTGAGAAAAACTGGACCGTGGCCCACGGTCTCCACCGTGGGTCACGGTGGGCTTCACGGTGACCACAGAGGCCACGGTACGGTGTCCTCTGTGGTGTTTGTTCATTTGGACCATGGCTCACGGTCTAGACCGTGAGCCACGGTGGACTTCAACCACGAATCCTCATTTTCTTCACTTGTTTGATCTTCTTAACTCGTCGGTTCCATAGGTTTCTTCGTTATTCATCATAATGGGCCCCGAAACCTCCTTTAAACCTGCAATTCAACAACAACACCATAGTTATCTAATTCCACAAAATAAACTAATTTAAAACATGATTATTACGGCTTTAACTCACTTAAGGGTTGTCCCATGGACCACCGTCAGTACTCGGTTTTTAAGTCGGCGTGGATATGATGGCGAAGGAAAAACATCGCCTTTGCCTTATCTTGGGTGGATGTTGTATTACCTTCTTTAATCGTGTTACCAATATTGTTAGCATTTAAATGTATTTCCGCATCCAACACCCATAACAATTAAATCTTTTCGGTAATGTCTAAAGCTAATAATTCAAGCTTTGCTAGGTTTGACATATTGAACTATTATATCAAAACACATGAATTAATATATGTCACTCAAGTTATATTCACGTCAATGTTGGAACAACATTGGCTACAATTTTGATTATTATGAAAGAAAAACATAGCAATATGATAACAATATATACAATCGATCACAATAATAAAGTGTGGTGTAAACAAAAAAATGTGTAACATAAAAGTAGTAGTAGTGGTGGTGGTGGTGGTCGTGGTCGTGGTCGTGGTCGTGGCAGTGGTAATGGTAGTGGTAGTTGTAGTGGTAGCAGCAGTAGCAGTAGCAGTAGCAGTAGTAGTAGACTGTAACATTACATTTGCCCACAGAAGCATCATTCTAACAAAATTATATTATTTTAACACGTATGATGACACTGAGATTTTATCAAAAGAAAATGGCATAGATCAAATTCAAACATGTACGTAAAATGTTGGGATCAAGATTCAACAAAGGAAATATTGGAATCTTCTCAACCTCCTCAGAAATGTCTAAATTTGAAAACCGAGCAAACTTGGCACTTCGAGCAAGCCTAGACTTATTAAAACAAGGTATTTCACTTTGGAGTAAATTTATCTTCTAGAATTCTTCTAAGTGTATGTTCGAGCAAACTACACTTCATCAAGAAATGTTGTTCTTCTAGTCGAGCAAGGTTTGTATCAGAGCAAACTCTTGACTTAACCAAGCTAAAACCAAGCATTTTGGTGGATCGAGCAAGGTTTATTAATAATCAGTGGTCCAAGCACACTTTAAGGATCTTATTGAAGAAAGTATTGAAGAAAGCTACAGTGCCACCAGCACACTTAACTTGTTCAAATAAGTTAAAGACAAAAGATTGAAGGGATAAAAAAAGAACAAGTTTGCTCGTAAGATATTATCGAGCAAAGTTTGGTAATATCATGAAGATTGAAGTCTGCTTGAAGGAAAATATTCTAAGTAAAGCTTACTCAGAGAATTGTTCCAAGCACACTTATGGTTACAAGGCCTGCTCGACAAGGATAAAAGCTCACAAGCTTACTCGAAGACCTGTTTACACTTGTAATATTTTTGAATACGTTTGAATATGTAATTTATCAGTCATTAGGTTCTCTAGAAGATGTCAGGTGTGCCTATTTAAGGAAACTTTATGGCACATTTATGAAAACGGACACGGATCAAATATTGTGATTTGACGGCTGACACTTTCTCGTAAAAGAATATCTTTGTATGGAAAGCTGCCTAAAATACAAACATTCCACCTAGAAACCCTAATCGATTTTATTTTTGTATCCTTCACAATATTAATGGAAATATTTTGAGTTACTTTGTGTGTTTGTTACATTTCTGTTGTTCTAGCAACAATTTGAATATTATTGATTCAGCCTTTAATATTCATTGGATCTTCACAAGATCAGAACTCGTAACCGTCTTGTCAACATGTTGTTGTTGGTTATGAGACTGATTGTTGTGGTTGATAGATCGGTCCTGACAAGTGATACCAGAGCTTCGTTTATGCACTTGTCAAGGTTTGTTGCTGATTGTGAGATTTACCGAATATTTTGCTGATTTTGAAGAAGAATGATGATGATGTCAGCTAAGCACTGTTCCATTGATTAGTAACATCAGCAGCTCTGTTTTTCATTTTCTCAGATCAACTATTTTTTGAGGTTTAAAAGTTCTCTATTCTCATATTTACTTTAATTTATCCTTTTTGAGTCTAGATCTTGATCTTATCCATTAATTTTCATCAGATCTGAGGATGAAATCCTCAGATCTGATTGTTTTTCTAAAGTTTGTCAAGTTTTGAGTAAAATTTGATTTCTAAAACCATGGCTAGATTAATAGCTAATCAGGAAGTGTCTACTAACAAAATCCCGAGATTGTTAGGATAAGAGAATTATATCAAGTGGAATGTTTTGTTTAAGGAAGCTGTATGCTATAACGATGTTAACATGTGGATTTCAATCAAAAATGGCCCATATGTTCCTGATGGCATAAACAACAATCAGACCTTGGAAAGAAAGATGAAAAAAATGATGTCAGAGCACTGTCTATGCTAAAACTTGGTCTGTCATGGGAGATCTTGACAAGTGTGGTTCATCACACTACATCAAAGGACATGTTTGATGCAATTGTTGAAATGTTTGAAGGAAACACTGAGCTTAAAGACATCAAGAAAGATAGACTAAAGAAACAACTCGATAGATTCAAGTTCAAGGAAGGAGAGAGGTTGATATATGTTTTGCAAAGGTTTGTTGCTATTGTCAATGAAATCAAAACCACTGACCTTGTAATGACATATTTTGACCTAAACAGGAAGTTGTTATCATCTTTATCTGGAGAATGGTACACTGCAAGCAAGTTCATCAAGGAAAAGACAAATTTCCAAACATTCAAGCTTAATGATGTTATTTGCTTTTTACAAGCTGCTGAGCATGAAATGATTGAGAATCACATGATCAAGGAATATAAACCAAGCTTCCAAGTTGCAAATGCTCTAATTGCACCAATGGGGAATATGTCAACAAAGAACCAACAATAAGTCCCTATAATTGAAGAACCTACTGAGTTTAATGCTGAAACCCAAAGAGTCTTTGTTGATGGTCAGTCTAGCAATCAAAGTGGGTAGTTAAGTTTTAATGTGCAATTGATGGGTGATAGTGATACATCCTTAATGGCTAGTGGACATGCTCCCCATATTGCTAGAAATATTAATCATGGAAATGATTATCAAGTTCCTCTTGTTAATGTTCACTAATTCTTACAATGCATTTGTAGCCAAGAATTTAATTCACACAAGTGTAGTGCAAGAAGATCTTGAACAGATTGATGTTGATGATTTGGAAGACATGGATCGTGGCAAGCTTCCATGTTGGCTGTGAGAAGTAAAAGGCTATACAACAGAGCTGGTAGGTCTTTGGTTTTTGTACCAAATGATAGAAAAGCCAAAGAAATTTGCTATAATTGTCAACTACCTGGTCATTTTGCAAGAGAATTCAACCACCAAGACAACTTCAAAAAATAACCAACAAAGAAACCAGTTCCAATTCCAAAATCAGAATCAAGGCCAACAACGACAATTTAACAACAACAACTTTCAACAACAAATAGTCCCACAACAACAACCATTTCAGAAACCAACAAATCCCTCCACAAGCTCCTACCAATTAAAATAGGAACAATGCCAATCAGCCAAGAAATCAAGGAAATGTTGTCTTAGCTCAACCATAGCCTAATGGTGTGTTTGACTGGAGCAACCATGCTGAAGACATAGAGAAGACAAATGTGGCATAAATGGTAAAGATTGGAAATGAAGCTGAGTCTTCTTCATATTAGGTACATTCAAATACCACAAACTTTGAATTACTTGAAATGAATGATACTTTGAGAAAGGAAGTTGGTAAATTGCAAAGTGAGTGCTTTAAGAAACAAAGTATGATAAATGTTTATGAGATGAGTGAGTTGACATATGAAAACCAAATCAAGAGTTTATGAGATGAGTGAGTTGACATATGAAAACCAAATCAAGAGTTTGGAATAGGACTGTATGGGCAGTTACAACATTCAGTCAAGATATACGACTGAAATTGAAGGTTTTAAGAAAATGTTTCTTGATGAGAAGTTGAAAAATACTCAACTTCAAGTTAAGGTTGGTTTTCTAAAGAATTTGGTGTCTACTAGAAATATTTGTGGAAAGTTGAAGAAAATCAAAGAGGAGGAAAAGTACAAAGTTGTTCCTCCACCCTTTAATGATAATTATTCATTAAAGGTGGACAAGGAAAATAGAATTGCTTATCTTGATCAGTTCAGAGATGTGTATGAAGATAGAAAGGAGTTTGTTGAAAACTATAATATGGTTAAGGTAAATGAGAAAGGTGAGTTTGTGATGAAGGTTATTGAAACAAAAGAAAGATCTGTTGGTGTATAAGTTTCATTGGAAGAACAACTGAGTGACTTGTTGAATAAGAATGATTTGAATGATTCAAGTGACAAATGTTCAAGCTGTGGAAGTTTAAAAGAAATGAAAAGGGGTAAACAAAGTTCATAGGACAAGATTCCTTTGTTACCAAAGATTAACCCAAGATGAAGAAACACCATGAGCAAATGAGAAGAGAACATAGATCATTTGATCTTTGTAGTGGATCCAAAGAATAGAAAAACATTGAAAGATCTACAAGAAAAGTGTCACCAAAAACAGCAAGTGTCAAGAACAACAAGAATAATGAAGAAACCATAAAAAATGATGATCTATTTCTTCCTCTTTATCCAATTTTCTCTAATCAATAATTGTTTGATGCTGGAGGATGATTACATAAGAAGATGGCCAAGAAAAAGAAGTGATAAACAAGATAGCCTAACCAAGATGGAGAAAATTAAATTTGTAAAGAGTACCGTGTCAAGAGAAGAAACAAAAATTGAGCAAATTATGCCATTTTCAATCAACTTTAATGGTCCCATTACTCATCAGAAAACTATTGGTGTTGATCCACCTAGACCAAGTGAAAGATACTATAAGGGTAATTCAAGTGAAAAGTTCAAAGGGCAAGTATGGTGAAAAGTCTATGATATCTATGGTCATCACACTGACTCATGTCAGGAAAGGCTCATCCCTGAACCATTTCATGTCCCTGATCATACAATGTTTGGACAAGATTTTGCATTTTACAAGAAAAGGTATAATGAGTACTTGAGTAAAGGTGAGAAACTGAATGATGATCAAGTCAACTATGAGACTAAAGTTGATAAGAAAAGAGATTTTGTTGACAAGAAAAAGGCTCCATTTCTTAAGAAACTAAAGAGATCACAATATGTTCAATCTCAAGTTTCTTTGAAAACTACTGACTCTGATAAGTCAACAAGTTGTGAAAGGGAAAACAAAGTGAAGAAGAAAAAGGTCAACATGGTTTCCTTTGTGAAAAGAAGAACAAGCAAAGGAAGAAAATTCCAATAAAAAGAAATCAAATGCACTGACTGGAGATTAAAAATTTCCATTGAAAAATGGTTTTGAACCACATGGTTTCCTTTGGAAACCAAAAATATGAAACTCAAGTGACTATCATGAAGAGAGAAACAGTCATTGAAGAATGTACTAGCATAATTCCCTATATTGGAAACTCATGTGATACTGGCTATGAATCTGATGACTCTTATGAGCTAGTTTATGAGGATTCCAAACCAGATGCAATAGTTGATGCAGTTGCTGATGATTTGCAAGCTGAATCAGCTTGTATTTCATCATTTAACTGATTCTTTCCTTTGTTGTGCAAGACAGTCCACTACAATGAATGATGTATGGTACTTAGACAGTGGATATTCTAGGCACATGACCTGTGACAAAAGATCATTGGTCAAATATGAAGAGAAATTTGAAGGACCAATTGCATTTGGTAGTGATGAAAATGGAGGGAAATTCTTGGGGAAATGCATTCTTACCAATGGCAGAGTGTCATTTGATAATGTGTTTTATGTGGAAGGATTACAATATAAACTTTTGAGCATATATCAGATGTATGATAAGGGTTATAAGGTTGGATTTGATGACTCTCACTGTTTAAACCTCAAACCTGAATGTGTTATTCCTCCTGATATGACCATGATAATGGCCCCTAGAAATGGAAATTTGTATGAATTAAGGACAAAATATGCCATTTCTAGAGGTGGTACCTGTTTTTTGTCAAACCTATAACATCCTAGATTTTATAATAATAAATAAAGGAATTTATATTTGTTGAATGTGTGTTAATATTTAATTAAGATTAAATATAATAAAGAGTATGGACTTGGGTGGGAAAAGATGGAATAAGGGATGGACGGGCCTTAGGTCCATGGGCTTAAGTGAGTATAAATACTCCCTTAAACCTCTCTAAAACCCTCATTTATCTCCATCTTATTCTTTACACACTCTAAAAACACACACATAGCTACCATATACGGCCGTGAGCAAAGGGAGAGATCCAAGACCCAAAAACCAAGATAAATATTGACAGATCTTGGATATTTAAGCAAGACACAGGATTTTAGTTCATAATCAAGCTAAACCGTAACCTAAAAAGGAGTAAAGGTACATTCTTTATTGTTAAAGGTTATGTTTGTATGAATGGTTAGCCATGAAATAAATGAACCATAAAGTAGCAAACTTGATGTTAAAATGGACTCAACAAACTTATGGTTATGAATGGTTCATCAAATAAACCCTAGGTCTAGTTTGTGGACATTTTACCATTAAGGTTCAATCTTTATGGTCACTTGGGTTAAGTTTAAGCCAAAAACGGTTAGGGAAACATTTATGGGTCCATACGGAGCCATAACAAGGTGTTAGGGTTAAAACGAGTAAAGATAATGAATGTAAAGGACCAAACCCTGACCCATTTATTCAGCTCGTTCGATTACAATAATGTAGCTCGCTTATAATCTTGATAATCACATACAATAAGCCAAGTCTCTTGCAATCCTTACTCGCTTACAATACTTACTCGACAAGATGATAGACTCGCTTACACTGTTCAAATTCGTATACAACTTATAAACTCGCTTACAATGTGATCATTAGCTTACAATGTGTTCATTAGCTTACAATGTGATCATTAGCTTACAGTGTGATCATTAACTTACAATGTGATAATTAGCTTACAATGTGATCACTAGCTTACAATGTGATCATTAGAATACAAATGTATTCTAATACAATTCGAATACAAGGTATTCAAATACAATGAATAGAATATAGCAGACTTAACCATTTCTGGTGAAACCTGAATAATGTGATTAGGACAAGTATTGATACGTGTAATTAATATACAGTTAGCAGAGCTTAGTTATGGAAAGGATTAATTATTAACAGAGAACGAAACAGGATCTAGGTGAGTTTCTAGTCCCATTTCCTTGTTATGTTTTCAGGGCTGTGTTCATACTCAATGTGAATGTTAATACACTTACCATAAATGGTAAGTATATGTCTTAATGTTGAATGTAATAGTTAGGTATATATTATGAATGAATGCTTGAAAGTACATGAACGATCTTCGGACATTGCACATATTGTTAAGAAAGTTCGTATGTATTAAGTATGAAATGAGTTAATGAGATAAAGTATGTAAGAATAATGCATGTATGATATGTATGTATATATGTATTAATGTTATAAGGATAATGGCAAGGAAAGGTAATGTATGGTTATTTGGTAACGAAAAGGAGCCGGGCCCTAATAATACTCGAGGCAAGAGGGAACCGAACCCTAATAATATTCGAGGCAAGAGGGAACCGAACCCTCATAATATTCGAGGCAAGAGGGAACCGGGCCCTAATAATACTCGAGGCAAAAGGGAACCGGGCCCTAATAATACTCAGGGAAAGTAGTGCGTAATGCTCTTTAAAACGAAAGGTATGAATATGAAAGAAAGAAGGTATTTAGGTAAGTAAGTGTATAATGAAAGAATTTAAGAAAGTATAAAGTATGAATGAAAGTATGTTATTATGAATGTGTTGTATGTTATATGATTAACTACAACTCACTCAGCGTAGCTGACTTTTAGTATGCACGCAGGTGAGTAGAATGAGACAGCTGGCTTGAGCGAGGGCACATGGCAGAAGAATAGGAGGCCGTCATATGAAGAGTTTAGATGTTTTATGTTTATTGTTTTTGATTTTGAAAGAAAAGATGTTTGTTTAAGACAAGTTATGAATTAATATGTAATGTTTTATGAAAGTTTTTATATTCTGCGAAAGTTTTATTTAACTCTGATGTTTAGAACTGCGTTTATGAGTAAATCCAACGTCCAATGTGAGGCACCGGTAACGGGGCCTTACAAGTTGGTATCAGAGCAAAGTTCAAGAGATTTAAGCAGCCTACATGCTTAGACTCGAACAGAGAATGGGGTTAAAGTAAGAAAAGAAAGAAGATGCCAGTTCAAGATAGCCATGTGTCACTCAAGCAAGCTTAGTAAAGGTAAAGTGTATGGTTAAATATTGGATGTTAATATTAGCTTAATTTCTAAAGGAAGGTATGTGAAGGTTAGGGATATGATTAATTGACTGTTTGATTGATTGACTGCTTAAAAGTAGACTTAGCACAAATAGACTCATAAAGGGAAATGTATAGGACACGGAAAGTAACGTGATCAGCTAATCACAGCTGGCCACTGTTATTACCTGTTAGCGTTACTATCATTGTACTAAATAGTTCTTTGAGTGATGACGTTTGTGTTTTCCCTTCCAGAATACGATAGCTGGAGCTAGACCGGTAGTCGGAACAGGAGGTCGCACTGGACGTCATTGTAGGCCACAGATTGTCCGACCATCTTCTGTAGAATCAGCTTCTAACACAGGGGAAGAAGGAAGTGCAGCTGGGCGAAACCCGAGCAACAACGAAGGGTATCAATTTGACCCTGCAGTTCAAGCTGCTATTGTTCAAGCTGTAGCTACTGCTGTGAAGAACTTAAGTCCCAAAGGATCTGCTAGAAGCTATAGAAGAACCGCTGAAGGATCAGGAATAAATGGTAAGAAGGATGATGAAAGAGAGAAGGAGGACTCGAGTGAGGTTAAGTCCGTGAAAGTTGGTGATAGGAAGAGAGGCCGAGGTGGGTGCAACTATAAGTCCTTCAAAGGTTGTGACCCGTTGAAGCTAACTTTTTTGGGAGACGCAATCACTACTCTTCAATGGATAACCGCGATGAACAAGGTTATCCGAATCAGCGAATGGCATCCAGACCAAGCTGTGGGTTATGCTACCCAATCTTTCGGTGATGAAGCGATGTATTGGTGGGAGTCCATTGATCAGAGGAAGAGTCAAGAGGAGATTAGGACAATGAAGTGGGAGGATATGAAGGGGTTAGTGATGAAGAGGTTCTGTGCTGATGCCGAAGTTGAGAGAGCGGAGATGAAGTTTGAACTTGAAAGCTGGAACGATGACACATCGTGAGTATACCACAGAGTTCAACCGAATGTTTAGGTCGGTGCCCGACATGGTTATCACTGAGGAAAAAAGGATCAAGTGCTATGTAAGGGGATTGCCACAGAAGGTCCGCACGTTAGTCAGGGTGAATAAACCTGCTACTTTTGACTCAACTGTCGAACTCGTAGAGATGGTTTATTAAGACCTGGCTGTGGACGATGTGGTGATGGGAGAAGAGAATAAAGATAAGAAGTGGGTCAATCATGCTAAGCGACCCGGTACTCAGTTGTGGAACTCCAAGGACAATAAACAAAAATTATGGGAGAAGAAGTCGTGTAAGATTTGTGGTAAGATGCACAGTGGTGAGTGTAGGTGGGGTATTGGTTCTGATACATGCCATAAGTGCGGGAAGATACATGCTGGGAGTGCAGAGTTGGAACATATTTTTGCTATAAGTGTGGAAAGGCAGGCCATTATGCTCATGAGTGTAGTGTAAAGCCTGCATGTTACAAGTGCGGTAAGACATGTCATTTTGCTAGGGAATGCACCGATGGTGGAGCTGGGGGAAGTGGAAAGAAGGATGCCGAGCCAACAAGACCAAATACCAGAGCCTACATGTTGACCCAAGAGCAAGCTAAGCAGATTCTAGATGTCATGACAGGTACATTTCTAGTAAACCGTATTTCTGCTTCAGTATTATTTGATTCACGACCGAACAAAAGTTTCATAGCCACGCCATTTAGTAAATTAGCTAAAATGAAATGCTGTCGAGTATCTGAAACCTTTATAGTAGAAACTACTAGTGACACTTCGGTTAAAATAATGAAATGGTTAGGGACTGTAAGATAGGGTTAGAGGGACATGAGTTCCCTGTTAATTTGTATGTTATGACCTTAGGAGGGTTTGATGTGGTTTTGGGAATGGACTTGTTATCTGAGTATAAAGTTCAGATAGTGTGTAAGAGTAGGATAATAAGGTTAAAGTCCTTGGATGGTATTGCA
This sequence comes from Bidens hawaiensis, assembly GCF_021521415.1. Classification (NCBI taxonomy): domain Eukaryota; kingdom Viridiplantae; phylum Streptophyta; class Magnoliopsida; order Asterales; family Asteraceae; genus Bidens; species Bidens hawaiensis. The sequence goes on along the minus strand of NW_027491297.1, from coordinate 1,224,740 downwards.
GTGACGGTATATGGTGATAAGAATAGTTCTGGGCTTAATGTCATTTCGATGATAAAGCCGAGGGTTTGTTAAGGCGAGGGTGCGGTGCCTACCTAGCGTATGTTGTCAATGCTACAACCGAGAAGAAAGAAATGAAAGATGTTCCTATGTGCGCGACTACCCAGAAGTATTCCCTGAGGATCTTCCAGGGTTGCCACCGGAGCGTGAGATAGAATTCCAGATAGATTAAGTACCAGGAGCCCAGCCCGTCGCGAAAGTGCCTTACCGTATAGCGCCGTCTGAGATGAAAGAATTGATGTCCCAACTACAAGAAATCCTCGACGAAGGTTTTATCAGACCAAGTGTTTCCCCGTGGGGTGCACCAGTGTTATTAGTGAAGAAGAAGGATGGAAGTATGAGAATGTGCATAGACAATCGCGAGTTGAACAAGCATACGATAAAGAATAGATATCCTTTGCCAAGGATTGATGATCTGTTTGACCAACTACAAGGTTCAAGTTGGTTCTCACAAATAGATCTCAGATCAGGCTATCATCAGCTGAAGGTGAAAGAGGCAGACATTCCTAAGACAGCGTTCCGAATGCGGTACGGACACTACAAGTTCCTCATGATGTCATTCGGTCTAACGAATTCTCCTGCAGCATTTATGGACATGATGAATATGGTGTGTCGGCCGATGTTGGATAAGTCATTTATCGTCTTCATAGATGATATATTAATTTATTCAAAGAACGAGTCTGATCATGCTGAGCATCTGAGGGAAGTGTTGGAGACTCTGAAGAAAGAGAAGTTGTATGCTAAGTTTTCGAAATGCTCATTCGGGTTGCGAGAAGTGCAATTTCTAGGTCACATGATAAATCCTGAAGGGATTACCGTGGACCCAGCTAAGATTGAGGCGATAACGAATTGGAAGACTCCACAAGATCCGACTGATATACATAGCTTCTAAGGTTTAGCTGGCTACTATAGGAGATTCATCGAAGGCTTCTCCAATATAGCCGTACCATTGACGTAAGTTTCAAGAAGAAGCTTTTGAAGAATTAAAGAAAAGACTCACACAAGCTCCAATCCTTGCTCTACACGATGGATACGTGGTTTTGGTTGTTTGTACTGATGCTTCGCATCATGGGTTAGGTTGCGTGTTGATGCAACGAGGGAAAGTGATAGCTTATGCGTCTAGACAATTGAAAGTCCATGAGAGTATTTATCCGACGCATGATTTAGAGCTAGCAGCAGTAGTGCATGCTCTCAAGATGTTAAGACATTATCTGTATGGTACTAAGTGTACTATTTACACGGATCATAAAAGTTTAAAGTACTTCTTCGAGAAGAAAGAATTGAACATGCGGCAGAGAAGGTGGTTACAATTGATAAAGGATTACTACTGCGACATTAAGTACTATCCTGGCAAAGCTAATGTGGTCGCCGACGCGCTAAGTCGTAAGAACGAGGAAGTCATTGCAACAGTGAAGTCATACCAGTTGATTATGAACTCAAGCCTTTTTGAAGAAATCATCAAGGTGCAGTCAAAGGTGCTTGTAGATGAAAGACTAGTGAAAAAAGAAAGGATTTTTGGGCAGCAAGACAAATTGATGGAAAACACTCATGGTGTTAAAACTAGGTTTGACCGTATGTGGATTCCAAGCCATGGACATGTTAGAGGTCGAATCTTATATGAAGCTCATAAGTCAAGATATTCGATTCATCCAGGAACTACAAAGATGTACCAAGATTTAAAAAGAGACTACTGGTGGCCAGGGATGAAGAATAATGTAGTAGATTATGTCAGTAAGTTCTTAACTTGTTTACAAGTCAAGGCTGAACATCAGAAGCCGTATGGGAAGATGCAACCGCTAGAGATACCTGAATGGAAATGGGACACATCACCATGGATTTCATAACTAAGCTGCCTTGTACAGCTAAGCATCATGATACCATCTGGGTGATTGTGGACCGTTTGACCAAATGTGCTCACTTTCTGCCCATACGAGAGGCTATCTTGTCAGAAATGTTAGCAAGTCTGTTCGTCAAAGAGGTTGTATCTAAGCATGGAGTACCATTATCGATCGTGTCTGATAGAGATACTCGGTTTACTTCGAGGTTTTGGAAGAAGTTCCATGAAGATATGGGGACAAGATTGAACATCAGTACGGCGTATCATCCTCAAACAGATGGACAGTCTGAAAGGACGATCCAAACCCTTGAGGATATGCTACGTGCTTGTGTTTTAGACTTTGGAGGAAGTTGGGATGATCATCTGCATCTAGCAGAGTTCTCCTATAACAACAGCTACCATTCAAGTATTGGTATTTCGCCATTTGAGATGCTATTTGGTAGACATTGTAGAACTCCCATGTGTTGGGTGAGAAATTGGTCAGAAAGAGATGGGAAGTTTCGAAGTTGTTTAAGAAACCTCTTCAAAGTTCGATCAGATTAAGGCAAGAATGAAAGCTGCTCAGTACAGACAGAAGTCGTATGCTGATAAGTGGCGACGACCGATTGAGTTTAACGTTGGTGACAATGTTATGCTCAAGGTCTCGCCTTGGAAAGGAATTATCCGTTTTAGGAAGAGGGGAAAGTTGAGTCCAAGGTAGGTTGGACCATTTAAGATTATGGATCGTGTGGGTGAGGAAGGTTACAAGCTGGATTTACCCGAGGAGTTAGAAGGAATTCATTCAACCTTCCATGTTTCTCATCTGAGGAAATGTCTAGCTGATGACACGTCTCATGTGCCATTGGTGGATATTGAGGTTGATGAACAACTGAACTACATTGAGCAACCGATAGAGATTGTTGATCGCAAGGAAAAGCAACTTCGACACAAGGTTATACCCTTAGTGTATGTGATATGGAAGCATCGCAAAGGATCGGACGCTAAAAGGGAAGTTGAAAAAGAGATGCACAAGTTTTACCCAAATTTGTTTAGCAATAGTTAGGTTTCGGAGACGAAACCTCTTTAAGGAGGAAAGACTTGTAACATCCTAGATTTTATAATAATAAATTTATATTTGTTGAATGTATAATTAAGATTAAATACAATAGAGAGTATGGACTTAGGTGGGAAAATATGGAATAAGGGATGGGATGGGCCTTAGGTCCATGGGCTTAAGACAGTATAAATACTCCCTTAAACCTCCCTAAAACCCTAAACCCTCATTTCTCACCATCTTATTCTTTACACACTCTAAAAACACCCACATAGCCACCATATACGACCGTGAGAAAAGGGAGAGATCCAAGACCCAAAAACCAAGATAAAGATTGATAGATCTTAGATATTTAAGCATGCCACAAGATTGTAATTCATAATCAAGCTAAACCGTAACCTAAAAATGAATAAAGGTACGTACTTTATCTTTAAAGGTTATTTTTTATGACCGTTTAGCCATGAAATTAAACCCTAGACTAGATCGGGTTAAACGAACCATAAAGGAGCAAACTTGATGTTAAAAAGGACTTAACAAACTTATGGTTATGAACGGTTCATCAAATAAACCCTAGGATTAGTTTGTGGACGTTTTACCATAAAGGTTCAAGCTTTATGGTCACTTAGGTTAAGTTTCAGCCGAAAACGGTTAGGGAAACATTTATGGGTCCATACCGAGCCATAACAAGGTGTTAGGGTTAAAATGAGTAAAGATAATGAAGGTAAAGGACCAAACTGTGACCCATTTATTCAAATCTTTCGTTTACAATAATGGAACTCGCTTACAATCTTGATAATCGCATACAATAAGCCAAGTCGCTTAGAATCCTTACTCGCTTACAATCCATAATCGATTACATGATAGACTCGCTTACACTGTTCAAATTCTCATAGCACTTATAAACTCGCTTACATGAACTCACTTACAATGTGATCATTAGCTTACAATGTGATCATTAGAATACAAATGTATTCTAATACCATTCGAATACAAGGTATTCAAATACAATGCTAATAGAATAGATCAGACTTAACCATTTCTGGTGAAACCTGAATAATGTGATTAGGACAAGTATTGATACGTGTAATTAATATACAGTTAGCAGAGCTCAGTTACGGAAAGGGTTAACGATTAACGGAGAACGAAACATGATCTAGGTGAGTTTGTAGCCCCATTTCCTTGTCATGTTTTCGGGGCTGTGTGCATACTCAATGTGAATGTTAATACACTTACCTTAAATGGTAAGTGTATGTCTTAATGACGAATGTAACAGTTAGGTCTATATTATGAATGAATGCTTGACAGTACGTGAACGATCTTTGGATATTGCACGTATTTTTAAGGAAGGTATTATGTAGTAAGTATGAAATGAGTATATGAGATAAAGTATATAAGAATAATGTATGTATGATATATTTATATATGTATGAATGTTATAAGGATAATGACAAGGAAATTTAATGTATGGTTGTATGGTAACGAAAGGGAACCAGGCCCTAATAATACTAGAGGCAAGAGGGAACCGAACCCTAATAATATTCGAGGCAAGAGGGAACCGGGCCCTAATAATTCTCGACGCAAAAGGGAACCGGGCCCTAATAATACTCGATGAAAGTAGGGCGTAATGCTCTATAAAACGAAAGGTATGAATATGAAAGAAAGAAGGTATGAAGGTAAGTAAGTGTATAATGAACGAATTTATGAAAGTATAAAGTATGAACGAAAGTATGTTATTATGATTGTGTTGTATGTTATATGATTAACTAGAACTCACTCAGCGTAGCTGACTTTTAGTTTGAACGCAGGTGAGTAGAATGTGACAGTTGGCTTGAGCGGGGGCACATGGCAGAAGAATAAGAGGCTGGCATCTGAAGACCCAAGATGTTTTATGTTTAATGTTTTTGATTTTGAAAGACAAGATGTTTGTTTAAGACAAGTTATGAATTAATATGTAATGTTTTATGAAAGTTTTAATATTCCGCGAAAGTTTTATTTAACTCTGATGTTTAGAACTACGTTTATGACTAAATCCAACATCCAATGTGAGGCCCCGGTAACGGGTCCTTACAAGCCACTGAAAATTAAACAAAATTGTGGCACAGAAGCTTTGTCATGTCAATGTGAAAAGTATGAACAAACTTGTTAAAGGTTAACATGTCATTGGTTTACCTACAAGAGAATTCAAATTAGATGACAAATGCATTTCTTGTCAAAAGGGAAAATAACATAAATCATCACACAAAACAAAACTTATAAACTTCATTAAACATGTACTTGAGATGCTTCATATGGATCTCTTTGGTCCTGTGAGTGTTCCAAGTATTGGTAAGAAGAGATATTGTTTGGTGATTATTGATGATTTTTGAAGATATACATGGGTTTATTTTCTGAACTCAAAAGATGAGGCTAATGAAATGTTTAAAAGCTGTGTGACAAGGATTGACAACCAACTAGATGCAAGGGTGAAGGTCATGAGAAGTGATAATGGTACTAAGTTCAAGAATGAGATAATTACTGAATTTTGTCAAGCTGAAGGAATTTTTCAACAATTAAGTGCCCCTAGAACTCTTGAATAGAATGGGGTTGCAAAATGAAGGAACAAGATATTGACAGAGGCTGCAAGAACCGTGCTAGCAGATGCTTACTTGCCTATTACATTTTGAGCAGAAGCAATAAACACTACTTATAATGTTAAGAACATGGTCCTTCTCAACAAAAGTCATGCCAAGACTCCGTACGATATTGTACAAGAGAAAGCCCTACATCAAGTTCCTCAAGCCTTTTGGTTGCAAGTGTTCTTTATTGAATACAAAATACTATTTGAACAAGTTTTAATCTAAATATTTATATTGTTTCTTTGTTGGATATTCCACACACTCAAAGGCTTACAAAGTCTATGTGAAAGTTTATTCGAGTGTGATAGAATCTTCAGATATTATCTTCAATGAAAATCAATTTAGCACTATTGATGGAGCATCATGGCTATTTGATCTAGATAAGTTAATCAAATCTTTCAAAATTTACCCTAAAGACTTTAATGAAACTTTATATAGAACAAGTGTCCCTGAAGCTACTTTAGAGAAGAATGTTGATTTGGACAGATTATGGTCCAAGGTTGCTGATAAAAACACTGAATATTCTTTTAATAAGAATGCTTCTGTTGTTTATTATGATGAAGAACAAAATGAACATGTTGATCATCAACAAGATCAAGAAAATCATGTCTTGAATGATGAACATACAAGTAACAAGCAAGATCAAGAACAAGCTGATAGACAATCAAGATATGAAACCTTGTTTCAAGACTTGAACATTAGAAGTGACCTTGCTTCAACATCAACTCATATTGTTGAAGAAGAAGCTGATATGAACAATATAGCATCTGATTTAGTTATTGAAGAACCTGATCTGAATGACACAAATCTTGATTCAACAATTACTTCAAATCAAATCATCCAAACTTCTTCTGTTGAAAGAAATCTTCTTGCTGAAAACATAATTGGTGATCTTTATGAGAGAGTAACAAGAAGTGCATCTGAATATGCAAACATCTGTTTGTACTCCTGCTTTTTATCCCAAATTGAACCCAAGAACATAGTTCAAGCATTGAAAGACAATAGTTGGGTGGAAGTTATGCAAAACGAGTTCAAGAATCTGCAAGTCTGGGAGCCTGTTGATAAGCCAAGATGAAAGTTTGCAATTGGCACCAAATGGGTTTTCAGGAATAAGAAGGATAAAAGAGTGATTGTAAAGAAGAACAAAGAAAAACTAGTTACACTAGGATGCTTACAATAAGAATGGATTGATTTTGAAGAGGTTTTTGCTCCAGTAACAAGGCTAGAAACTATTATAATCTTCATAGCCTATGATGTTTCTAAAAAATATCAGAGTATTTCAATTGGATGTCAAATCTGCTTTCTTAAAAGGTAAGATTGAAGAGGAGGTGTATGTCACTCAACCTCCAGGCTTTGAGGATCATGAGTATCCTAATAGAGTTTATAAACTGAACAAAGCTCTATATGGACTACATCAAGCTCCAACAGCTTGGTATGATGAGTTGTCAAACCATCTACTTGTGAATGACTTTCAAAGGGGAGCCATTGATAAGACACTCTTCCACAAGAAAAAAAGGAAGATATGTAACGATTCCGACGAAACCAGGTATACCCTAACCGGTAGACGTTAGTTACGTCATATGTAATGTCGGGTACATGAGTTACCATGGTAATTATACGAGAATACATGGTTCGTTGTATTAATTGTATGTGAATATATAACTCACCGTATTGAATATGCGATCAAACGATCGATAGTTATTGAAACCCGAATGAATCGAGGGTTCAATTATAGACGAGATATATGTTATTTAGTGATGTTACGAAGTATTAAAGCTTCGGAATAAGTGGATTAAAGCACTGAAAAAGGATTTCGATTTAATAGTACGTCGGTACGTTAAACGAAACCTTTAATACCAAACAAAGTCAGAGACGATCGATCAAGCCGAAAAAGATGCACGATAATTAATGATATGATATTTTAAGTTAATAAACATCATGGTTTAAGTTTTTAAAGTTTTTAAATCGGTTTTATATAAATTTCTTTTTAAAGCCGAAAAACGACCGTTTTAAGCCGAATTAGACGTTTAACTGAAAAACGAACTGAACCAAATTATCCAAAACATTATCGAGATTACGGAAATCGGAATGAGTGGCTAGAAATGAAGTTGTGGGACCCCCCACCCACCCAACATAGTCCGATCGGACTATCAACACCACCAAAACAATTCATTTTCTTTTTTTTACAAACACAATCCCACAAACCATGAATTCTCTCAAGCTCTTGAACCAAAACCCGAGCTTTCAAGCAAGAACACAAGGTAAAAACCGAGTTGTAATCGTGTTTATCTTCCTTTCTTAGGTTTTCTTTCAAGAAAATGAGGTTTCAAATGAAAAATGGGTGAAAACCCGAGATGAAACCGATTCTTGCATGATCAAGTGATGTATACGGGTTATACAAAGGATCTTGGTCCAAGAAATGAGTTAAACGAATTAAAAACGAATTTTTACGGTTAAATCTTTGTTTTCAGTATCATAACCGTAACCATGAAAGAAATGGCTTGATCGTGAGTGTAACTTGCTTGGTATTGTGGTATGTTGTTTGTAGGCTCTGTATTTAGTGGTAGATAAGGCGGAAAGATGAGTTTGTAGCTTGTAGTGGGGAAAACGAAAGGTATATTCGGTTTTTGTCGGTGTATGTGTTTTTGGACAGATTGTTGGTCGTTTAGAGTTAGGTCACGAAATTTTACAGAGGTGTTAAACACATGGAAATATGAGTTCTGTGAATATTTGGTAATTTTTGGATGAAGGATGAATATTTGGTGAATTTAATGCTCGGTTTTGGCCAAAAATGGTGAAAAATAGTTAAATATCATGAAAAATTCTGGAAAATTGTGGATAAGCTTTTCATATCATGTATAAGTCACACACAAAATTTGAGGTCCGTTGGAGAAGTCTAAGTAGGCTTTTCGGTTAAACGAGTTCTAGGGATTTCTAGCTTGGTTTTAATAAAAATGGCATTTAAAAGAAGATTTTGGTTCTGGAAAAATTACAGGGGATTATGTGGATGGTAGGGGACATCCAGGAAAAATTTGGGATTTTTCTAAGGTCGTTTGGTATTTACGACATATTTAGTGTTTAAATGGTGTTTAAAAATAGATAAATAAATTTTAAATATAAGAATTAATTCTGGAAATATTTTTATAAAATTCCCCACTATTAAAAAAGTGATTTGTGCAAAATTTCAAGATCCGAGAGTAAACGGATAATTAATCGTGCTAATTATCAAACTTTTAAAGTTAAAACGCGTAAACCGGTGAAGTTCGCTTAAGCGAGCTGACTGGTGTACAAAAACCCTAAAAATGAACTATTTTCATATAAATGAGCTAAACAAGTAAAAATAAATCATCCGAAAATAATTCGGATGATTTGAGTAATTTTAATCTATTTTAACAGTTTCCGGTACGCCAAAGACGGAAACGGGTCCCGCGGCCAATCGGACGTCTAAACCGAGCTATAATTTCACATTTTAAATTAAATTATCAGACAACCACTATTTTCGGGTCGTGTGTGACCAAACTCATTTTTGAAACATAAAACGGATATTCGTGCTAGGCACGCAAAACGAGAAAACGACTAATAGAAATTGTGACCATGGAACTCTAAACGACATCACAATCTGAGTCCGGAGAAGTATTTCTGGGTTAACATTGCCCCCGGAACAGGTACAGTACTGGGTTAACAGTGTCCCCAGATGTACCGATTGATAAGGTTAAAGATCATATAACCAATAATTGTATAATAACGATCGTAGGGATCATATTACAGATTGGACGTATTAATTGATAATGATTGTTGTTACCTGCTTGCATGTGCTAAGGTGAGTTTTCACGAGCCCCTTTTACTGAATTGTTTTAAATATTTTCCCGGGGCGGAAAGCATGTTTTTATCAAAGTGTTTAAGTACATGCTGATCGCATGGAAATGAACGTATTTATATAATGTTTATTGTACGGGAATCGTACGGTAATGAATTAAGATGGTAATTGTCTGAGTTGCTAACAGTGTAAGGCCCGAAACAGTGTTTCTGGGGTAACAGAGTTCCCAGAGGTTATTGGAAGTATTCTGGGTTAACAGTGTCCCCAGAGGTTATTAAATGTGATTCTGGGGTAACAGAGTTCCCAGAGGATATTGGAAGTATTCTGGGTTAACAGTGTCCCCAGAGGTTATTAAATGTGATTCTGGGGTAACAGAGTTCCCAGAGGTTATTGGAAGTGGTCTGGGTTAACAGTGTCCCCAGGGGTTATTTGATATGTGTTTCGGGATTAACAGAGTTTTCACTTGTGAACTCAGCATAATTACATCACTTATTTATGATTATTATAATGATTTGTCATGGTTTATTTAAATTTGTGAAACTCACCAACTATTCGTAGTTGACCCGTTTTCTCACATGCTTTTCAGGTACAACTAAGATAAAGTGATTGATTACGTGCTAAGTGCTTGATGTGTGTAAGGTTTGCGTGCTGGACGTTAGGATACATTATAACAGATAGAATTATGAACCGTATTGTATGATGTGTGTATCACCTAGACGGTAAAGAAAGATGAGATAATGTAATTTTGAAGTATATTAATGCATTCGGTTTTCTTTATAAACAATGTGGTTGATATCATAGGTGTCTGTTGCATCCCGTTTACGTTTCCGCTGCGGTCACGGGGTGTTACAGAACTTGGTATCAGAGCCATTGGTTATAAAGAATTAGGATGTCCTTAAAAGATACCTAAAATATAACTAGTAGCTCAAGTATTATAGGATCTGAATATCAACTAATAATTTATAGTGACGAGAGCTGGATGAACTTGGATGGACAAGTGGGTTATTATGGTCCGGAACATAATAACAGACTTGTCCGCACGAGGGAATTCAGGGGAAGTCACGGGGTACGTTAATAGGTAAAAATGGCAACATATGTGTAAAGTATATTATATTATTTATACGTGCTAATGTGTATATATATATGTACATATCTTGTGGGTACATGTATTGAGAAATGGGACCCGGATAAGGAACCGGGGAAGGAAATAATAAAATGTACCGAGGATGCCGAAATTTCTAGAGCATCGGTTGATGATAAGTCTGACTTATCGGGTTATAGTTATGATGGTACCAAATCAAATCTCCCGTTTGACATTAACCAGAAATGTCTAGTAACCGTCACTCCCAACCAAAAATTGATAAATCCCATACCCTACCAACACCGGTACCGCCTATTCTAATAACTTCCTATGTTATCCTTACATACGTTAGATGTTTACACCCATGTATGCTCGAATAGAATGATTACCTATACACAAAGAAGTGTTGGAATCATTATGGCATAGTTGGTTGTTCGTTCGTAGGAGGTATACTGTGTATGCCGGATATACGAATAGACACGGATATTATAACTCCGTGGTACGTAATCGTTCGGTGCTCACGGTGAGCGTGTATCGGTTATGCGGACATGCAAAAGGATATTGAAATCAAGCATATTAAACATTGATCTTTGTTGAGAAAGGTCTATATGTCAGTTGGTGACAAGGGTTATGAAACACATTTAAACGTTAACCGATGTCAGGTTAAGTCCATATGTTATTATATTTGTGGGACATATATACTAGATGCCGGTATGTGTAATATATGTGATAATATTTGGTGTGTATGTGTACCTGTTGTTATGATTGAGCTGGTAACGAGTTATATGGTGAGATTAGTATTGATTACTGCGTACGGGATGAGTACGGCAGAATGACATAAAAAGAGTAACTCCAATGATGGAGATTGATATGATTCAGTTGATTGCTCAAAGATAGCAGATGATGATACCGAATGTCGTATCACTGTTCACTGCTAGTGTTGATGCAAATGTGATCGCAGAATTATAGATCGAGCAATCACATGATTATGAATATTTCAACTCTTAATGTAATTACTAAGAGTGAAAATGTTACACCGAATGCTATTATAACTATAAGTATTAGTTATAAACTAAACATGAATAGTAGTCGTAATGAATTAGATCCGGTATGAAGGATATGTTTGTTGTTTGTGGTAAGGAAATTATTAATAGTTTACTGATGGTAAAGGGAGGAATAGATTAGCGAGTGGATGGAAAAGATCGAAATGGTTAAGGATATTGGGAAGAGTCTAGAACATTGTGTAGTGAAATATGCTACAGATATGTTGGTAGATTATGTTGTACCGTGATGGAACACGATGGTACAAAATTATAGTTAGAAAATTATTGCTCAGATGATATGGTCAGGATTTAAAATTCTTGTGCTAGAGCATTTTTATTCGAGTAATTAAACTCAGAGATTGGAAACTGAGCTATGAAAGATAGAAATGTTGTGTGCTGATCACTTAGAACACGCAAATCGTTTGAATGAATTGTCATGTCTGGTAACATGGCTAATTACTCCTGAAACAAAGCAAAGTGAGTGCTAGATTGGGGACTAACTCCATCGATAAGGAGTATAGTCAACCCTGTAAAATATATACAACCTTTGGAAGGGTTGTGGCACAAGCCAGCATTGATATATTTGACTTTATGGGAAGCGGAATGGAAGGACGTTAGGTGAGACGTCGAGTGTTAAAGAAGGGTAATGATAAAGGTATAGTGCAAGATAGACTTGTGAATAAGTAGGTATGTCCTACAACCCAGAATTATACTAAGACTAGTTCTGGGGTGAAACCATGAACCGCATAAAGGGTCCTTCCCTGAATGTGGAAAATATATAGTTATCGGCAGGAAGAAAAATGTCGAGTGATAGTGGGCCACAGGTGTAGCAAGGATGGACGTAATGCCCCAATTGTAGAACCAATTGAAGCCATGTGAACCAGCAACCCCCAACCCATTCCTGTACGACCACTCCGAACCCAACAACTTCAATAACAATCCACCTAAAGAAATCAAATTATGCCAAACAGTTGTATTTGCTATGAATGTGGCAGTACAGAACGTTTCAAGAGAAATTGCCCAAAGTTGAACCAAGGTGTAATTGGAAGACGAACCTCATGACAAGCATCAACCTCTGATCAAGCAAGGAGCCGTGCTTTTGTGAGTAATATGAATAAAGCACGTCATGATCCAAAGGTGGTATTAAGTATGTTGTAGTTTCAAATCAATAGGCACCAGTGATATTTTTACGGTCGTCGATAGTAGTTAATTCCTGTTAATCTCCTACCCTTTGGAAAGATACCGATTAGTGAAACTATAGAACCCTATACTGTAGAATCGCTAACGGTAAATCCCTAATGGTTAACTAAATTGTTCGGAATTGTCCTATTATTCTGAACGATTAACCTTTCCCTTTTGACCTACGACCAACAAAGTTAAGAAGTTTTGACGTAATAGTTAACATGGACTGGCTAACTCAACATGAAGCTGAGATCAAATAGGAAAAGAAGACGATTAGAAGCTCTCTTTCGGACGATGAAGCGATTAGATACAGAGAAAAGTGTACGGTATTATGTTACCACTCTAATCTCATCTTGAGATGTTATAATATTTACGACAAGAAGACGTGGTGTATTTAACAAATGCAATTGCCAAAGTATTTAAAAGAAAACATATAGAAGATGTTTCAGTGATACTTAAATATCCAGAAGTTCTCCCAGAAGAACTTCCTGGATTACCGCCAACCCGACAGGTCGAATTCAGAATCGATTTAATACCTCAAGCTGGCCCTGTTGCTAAAGCATCTTACCGACTTGCGCCAACTGAAATGCAAGAATTATTGGATAAAGGTTGTATACGACCTAGTTAGTCGCCATGGGGTGCACCGGTGTATTTGGGAAATGAAGGACGGAAGTGTTAGGATATGTATCGAGTAGGGAGAATTGAATAAAGTGACGATCAAGAATAGGTATCCACTTCTTCGAAGTAAATGATCTGTTTAACCAACTGCAAAGGGCGATTTATCTTTAGAAAAATTGATCTTAGCTATAGTTTTCACCAAATGAAAAATCCAAGAGGAGGACGTTGCAGCAACAGCGTTGCGGACTCGCTACGGCCATTATGAATTTTTATTCATGCCGTTCGGGTGAACAAATGCGCAGGCAATATTCATGGAACTCAGGAATCGAGTCTGTAAACCTTACTTTGACAAATTTGTCATAGCATTCATTGATGATATTTTGATATATTCGCAACGTAAAGAAGAGCACGAACGACGATTAGGGAAAATTGTGGAAGTGTTAAAGAAAGAAGAGTTGCACGCGAAGTTTTCAAAATGTGATTTTGAATAAAGAATGCATAATCCCTTGGTCATGTTGTAAGGCGACAAGGATTTCACAAAGATCCAAATAAGATAGAAACAATTAAAATTGTGCCAAGCGCCGATTTTAAGTCTCCCCGATGGAGACGATGGTTTTGCCGCGTAATTGTGATGCATCGCGTAAAGGGTTAGGATGCGTGTTGACGCAGTATATTAGGGTTATAGCTATGCTTCCCGACAGTTAAAAGTACACGAGTGAAATTACACTACCCACGACTTAGAACTGGGAACGGTTATCTATGCACTTAAAATGTGGAGACATTGTCTCTACGCTACGAAGTGCACCATCTTCACCGATCATAAAAGTGTGCATCACATATTCAATCAGAAAGAACTAAACATGGGGCAACGAAGATGGGTCGAGTTGTTAAGCGATTATGACTGTGACATCCGTTATCACCCTGGCAAGGCTAACGCCGTAGCCGATGCCTTGAGTAAGAAAGATCGGGTTAAGCCATTGCGAGTGCAAGTGCTGGGGATGATAGTCCAGTCGAACCTTCGAACCTGATTCGAGTCGCTCAACGTGAGGCGTTGAAAGAGGAACAATTGGAAAAGAAGGAATTTTACGGCAACGAGAAGAATTTCGAACAGCGCGTGGACGAAACTCTCTATTTCAAAGATCGGGTTTGGATCCCGACCCTCCATGACCTTAGTGAATTAATCATGGACGAAGCGCATAGATCGAAATAATCCATACATCCGGGATCGGATTTGACTATTGACGATACGGATATCTGAAAGGATTTTTATTAATGGTCGAGTTTGGAGAAAGATATGGTTACGTGTATTGGTGAATATTGAGTTATGCAAGAGATAAGGCTGCATACCGAAAACCCTTGGGAACGCCACAACGACAGAAAATTCGCCAATGATAGTGGGAATAAATTACATTGGATTTCGGGACGCGAATTCCCAAGATATATCAAAGGCATGAGGTAAATTAGGTAATCGCGGATCGATTAACCAGTCCTCGCATTTCATCCCAATTTATGACGATTGCCACAATGAATTCTCGTCCAAATTTATGATGTTGAAATGGTAACTCGTCGTGGAGTACCATTTTCAATGAGCTCAGATCGAAATAGTCATCCTACTTTCATTATTGGAAGGAAGGGAAGGAAGCATCGAGAGCCTGAAGCTTTCTTTGGGTGAAGTAGTTATCACCAATTTGTTAAATTGAAAATGGGCGTCGATCGAGCCATAAGATTTGAATTGACCCGAGAAAACAATCAATCGGATTTATTATATTTAAGGTAAGTTGAAAGCAGCGCGAGATTGGCAAAGGATTTATGCCAACATTCAAAAGAAACCATTGTCACTGGAAAGAGGTGACAAGGTATTTTTAAGGCATCACCTTAGAGAGGTGATATGAGGTTTGGCAAAACCGAAAATAACTCCGTAATATATTGGACCTCATGAAAGTATTTCCATGATTGGTCATTTAGTTTATCGATTAAAGTACTCCAGGGGATAAGTACTATACATGATATTCTGCCATGTATACGGATTGAAAAGTGCCTAAGCGATGAGGCAACGAAAGTACTAGTAATAGAAGTACTCGTAGAAGACATGTTTGATATCATAACTAATTCCGTAGAGATAGTAGACGGGAATAACTAAACAGTTTGGACATACCAAGCTTTGTTAATTAAGATTAAGTGGAATTCACAGCGAGGACCAGATTATACTTGGTAACGCGAGGGTGAATTCTGAAGGAAAAACCCCCCACCTTTCTCTCGAAGGGAGATGTGGGCGTGTAAAATTTCGAGGACGAAATTTCTTAACGGGGGGAGAATGTAACGATTCCGACGAAACCAGGTATACCCTAACCGGTAGACGTTAGTTACGTCATATGTAATGTCGGGTACATGAGTTACCATGGTAATTATACGAGAATACATGGTTCATTGTATTGATTGTATGTGAATATATAACTCACCGTATTGAATATGCGATTAAACGATCGATAGTTATTGAAACCCGAATGAATCGAGGGTTCAATTATAGACGAGATATATGTTATTTAGTGATGTTACGAAGTATTAAAGCTTCGGAATAAGTGGATTAAAGCACTGAAAAAGGATTTCGATTTAATAGTACGTCGGTACGTTAAACGAAACCTTTAATACCAAACAAAGTCAGAGACGATCGATCAAGCCGAAAAAGATGCACAATAATTAATGATATGATGTTTTAAGTTAATAAACATCATGGTTTAAGTTTTTAAAGTTTTTAAATCGGTTTTATATAAATTTCTTTTTAAAGCCGAAAAACGACCGTTTTAAGCCGAATTAGACGTTTAACTGAAAAACGAACTGAACCAAATTATCCAAAACATTATCCAGATTACGGAAATCGGAATGAGAGGCTAGAAATGAAGTTGTGGGACCCCCCACCCACCCAACATAGTCCGATCGGACTATCAACACCACCAAAACAATTCATTTTCTTTTTTTTACAAACACAATCCCACAAACCATGAATTCTCTCAAGCTCTTGAACCAAAACCCGAGCTTTCAAGCAAGAACACAAGGTAAAAACCGAGTTGTAATCGTGTTTATCTTCCTTTCTTAGGTTTTCTTTCAAGAAAATGAGGTTTCAAATGAAAAATGGGTGAAAACCCGAGATGAAACCGATTCTTGCATGATCAAGTGATGTATACGGGTTATACAAAGGATCTTGGTCCAAGAAATGAGTTAAACGAATCAAAAACGAATTTTTACGGTTAAATCTTTGTTTTCAGTATCATAACCGTAACCATGAAAGAAATGGCTTGATCGTGAGTGTAACTTGCTTGGTATTGTGGTATGTTGTTTGTAGGCCTTGTATTTAGTGGTAGATAAGGCGGAAAGATGAGTTTGTAGCTTGTAGTGGCGGAAAACGAAAGGTATATTCGGTTTTTGTCGGTGTATGTGTTTTTGGACAGATTGTTGGTCGTTTAGAGTTAGGTAACGAAATTTTACAGAGGTGTTAAACACATGGAAATATGAGTTCTGTGAATATTTGGTAATTTTTGGATGAAGGATGAATATTTGGTGAATTTAATGCTCGGTTTTGGCCAAAAATGGTGAAAAATAGTTAAATATCATGAAAAATTCTGGAAAATTGTGGATAAGCTTTTCATATCATTTATAAGTCACACACAAAATTTGAGGTCCTTTGGAGAAGTCTAAGTAGGCTTTTCGGTTAAACGAGTTCTAGGGATTTCTAGCTCGGTTTTAATAAAAATGGAATTTAAAAGAAGATTTTGGTTCTGGAAAAATTACAGGGGATTATGTGGATGGTAGGGGACATCCAGGAAAAATTTGGGATTTTTCTAAGGTCGTTTGGTATTTACGACATATTTAGTGTTTAAATGGTGTTTAAAAATAGATAAATAAATTTTAAATATAAGAATTAATTCTGGAAATATTTTTATAAAATTCCCCACTATTAAAAAAGTGATTTGTGCAAAATTTCAAGATCCGAGAGTAAACGGATAATTAATCGTGCTAATTATCAAACTTTTAAAGTTAAAACGCGTAAACCGGTGAAGTTCGCTTAAGCGAGCTGACTGGTGTACAAAAACCCTAAAAATGAACTATTTTCATATAAATGAGCTAAACAAGTAAAAATAAATCATCCGAAAATAATTCGGATGATTTGGGTAATTTTAATCTATTTTAACAGTTTCCGGTACGCCAAAGACGAAAACGGGTCCCGCGGCCAATCGGGACGTCTAAACCGAGCTATAATTTCACATTTTAAATTAAATTATCAGACAACCACTATTTTCGGGTCGTGTGTGACCAAACTCATTTTTGAAACATAAAACGGATATTCGTGCTAGGCACGCAAAACGAGAAAACGACTAATAGAAATTGTGACCATGGAACTCTAAACGACATCACAATCTGAGTCCGGAGAAGTATTTCTGGGTTAACATTGCCCCCGGAACAGGTACAGTACTGGGTTAACAGTGTCCCCAGATGTACCGATTGATAAGGTTAAAGATCATATAACCAATAATTGTATAATAACGATCGTAAGGATCATATTACAGATTGGACGTATTAATTGATAATGATTGTTGTTACCTGCTTGCATGTGCTAAGGTGAGTTTTCACGAGCCCCTTTTACTGAACTGTTTTAAATATTTTCCCGGGGCGGAAAGCATGCTTTTATCAAAGTGTTTAAGTACATGCTGATCGCATGGAAATGAACGTATTTATATAATGTTTATTGTACGGGAATCGTACGGTAATGAATTAAGATGGTAATTGTCTGAGTTGCTAACAGTGTAAGGCCCGAAACAGTGTTTCTGGGGTAACAGAGTTCCCAGAGGTTATTGGAAGTATTCTGGGTTAACAGTGTCCCCAGAGGTTATTAAATGTGATTATGGGGTAACAGAGTTCCCAGAGGTTATTGGAAGTATTCTGGGTTAACAGTGTCCCCAGAGGTTATTTAATGTGATTCTGGGGTAACAGTGTTCCCAAAGGTTATTGGAAGTGGTCTGGGTTAACAGTGTCCCCAGGGGTTATTTGATATGTGTTTCGGGATTAACAGAGTTTTCACTTGTGAACTCAGCATAATTACATCACTTATTTATGATTATTATAATGATTTGTCATGGTTTATTTAAATTTGTGAAACTCACCAACTATTCGTAGTTGACCCGTTTTCTCACATGCTTTTCAGGTACAACTAAGATAAAGTGATTGATTACGTGCTAAGTGCTTGATGTGTGTAAGGTTTGCGTGCTGGACGTTAGGATACATTATAACAGATAGAATTATGAACCGTATTGTATGATGTGTGTATCACGTAGACGGTAAAGAAATATGAGATAATGTAATTTTGAAGTATATTAATGCATTCGGTTTTCTTTATAAACAATGTGGTTGATATCAGAGGTGTCTGTTGCATCCCGTTTACGTTTCCGCCGCGGTCACGGGGTGTTACAAGATATTTGCTTCTGGTTCAAGTGTATGACGATGATATCATCTTCGGATATACAAATGAACAAATGTGTTTGTAGTTTGAGGAGGTTATGAATTCTAAGTATTGTATGAGCTCAATGGGTGAGATGAATATCATTCTTGGATTGCAAGTTCAACAGAAGAAAGATGGCATATTCATCTGTCAATATAAGTATGTACAAGACATCTTGAACAAGTTCAAATGTCAAGACTTAAAGACAGCTTCAACTCCAATGGACACACATAAGAAGATGGTAGCTGATGAAAAAGGGGAGCCTGTAGATAAACATGAGTATAGATCCAAAATTGGATCACTTATTTACTTAACTTCTTCAAGACAAGACATTATGTTTGTTGTATGTGTGTGTGCAAGATTCCAATCAAATCCAAAATTTTCTCATATGACTACTGTCAAGAGAATCTTTAGATATCTGAAAGGAAAGCCTGATTTGGGTATATGGTATCCTAAGAACCATGCCCTTGATCTACTTGCATATACAGATAGTGATTATGATGGATGTAACATGAGTAGAAAGTCTACTTCAGGCGGTTGTCAATTCTTGGGAGACAGGTCAGTGTCATGGCAATGCAAAAAGAAAACAACTGTTTCAATCTCTACTACTGAAGCTGAATACATTGCTGCATCTGCTTGCTGTTCTCAAGTCCTCTGGATTCAGAATCAACTACTGGACTATGGTCAAAATGGATTCCAATAAGCTTGTCATGATTCCTACAAAAATCATCTATCAAAATTTTGAAGAAGAACTAAAGAATGCTTTAAAGAAAATTCAAGCCTGAAGTCTGAGGTTGAAAAGACCTTAGATGCACCAAAACAGGGGGAATTCATTAAATCTTCTATCAATTTGTGATGATGAATGTTCTAATCACGAGAAAACTGATGACTTTCCTGAAAAAAAAAAGAAAACCAAGTTAATGAAAGAAAGAAGCTCAAAGGCAAAGGGATTGTAGTAGAAACTGATCAATTGCAGCTCATTAATTCTCCAAAAAGAAGTAAAAATGCTCTATACATTGATGAATCTGAATTGAAAGCTAAAATGGTATTTGAACAAAGAATGATAGAAATTCAAGACAGAGAGTTCCTGAATCAAATGATGTCTGAAAAGGAAATTGAAGAACAAAGAAAAATATTGGAACGTAATGAAGCTAAGAAGAGATCAAGGGATAAATCTTACAATTCTAGCCAAAAAGAAATTCCACAAGAAGTAATTGAAAAATGTATAAATGATGAAGAAATTCCAAAGGGAGTGATTATTTCACTACTCAAACTGATTAAGAAAGAAGAGACATAAAATGCTGCCAAAGAAAAACTAGACATTGTGATTGATAAAATTACAAAGGTCTTAGATGAAGAAAATGATCGAAAGACCGTCAAGAATACTGATTTAGCAACTAAAAATGAACAGAATGAGAAGATAGAAATTGAAAAATTCTGGTGTAGATATGGTGGCAAAAACCAAAATTTCTTGTGGAAAATGGAGTTCCCTTTGATACTGTGAAAATCATGACGAAGAAAGAAATCATGTGTAGTTTCAAGGTTATAAAAGGAAAACTTCCGGAAGAAGAAAAAGCAACTGCTCTACTTAGTAATGAAAAGAACAAGAGGGTGACACAGAAGAAAACTTTCCAATCAAGGAACATGAGAATATCAAATAAAACATCTCTAGGAAAGTTAAATTCTTCATCCTCTAAACCAACTGATTAAAATGAAGGAAAAAGGTTAGAATATACGACAAGAAAAACAGAGCCAACTTGTAAAATAAAAACAACCTTCAAGGAACCTGAACCCGCGTCAAGAGCAAAAGTTGTGGAAGAAAATCATCCAGTCAATAATGATAATATACCAGATGGACTATTTAATGATTCTAGAGTTTAATATCTAAATGTTCTGATGAAAAATGGAGAAATTGAGAAAATCTCCTTCAAAGATGACTTCAACAATTTAAATCTAGAGCAATTAACTGTGATAGCATCACTGCACTTATCTGAGTATCAAATAAGACACAAGTCTGCCAGTTCATAACAATATGAACTGTTGAGATACTTAAGACAACAAGCAAAGTTGGGATTTCCCTTTCTGAACCATGAAATGGATTAGATGGAACCAAGTCAGAAACTAAGAACCCAATTTTTGCAGGTGCATCAAGTAAACCCTATTTTGATATCAAAAAAGGGTAACAACTTTGAAAGAACAATGAATTTCTCATAAGACCTAAGAAATGAACATATTGCAAACATTCTGTATGATGACAGAAATGAAATGTTCTTGCTGAGAAACAATGAGGGGAAGTTAATTCATGTAACTTCAAATGAATATGAACTAGAATATCTCCATGTGGAAGATCTTGAAGACATAATCACATGGAATCTGTCGTCTCAAAATCCATACCACAAGGAGATCTCCCTATTTCAACAAAAGGCAGCTGCTGTCAAGTTTGATAGAAGATCAGAGACTGGAATCTCAAGAAAATAAAAACCTTTTATTTTTCTTTTTGAATTTAATTTGTAATGTCCTGGTGACAGCCTTTTGAATATGTAATTTTCTTTAAGTAATGTAATTTTACTTTTTGAAATTTGATGTTGACTTTGAAAAGTGTAAGTAACCTACAGATGTTTTGGTGCATCGGAGTTTGTTCCGGATCAAGATTCAACAAAGGAAATAGTAAGGCCCAGGTCCTGGTGCCCTACATTGTACACTGGATTTACTCATAAACACAGTTCTAAATATCAGAGTTAAATAAAACTTTTCGCGGAATAGATAAATGTCAACCATTCATTACATCAGTCTTAAAATTTAAAACAATAATAAACATGTCTTTTAGTTTGAACATCATAAATAAAGTCT
Source organism: Bidens hawaiensis (assembly GCF_021521415.1). Classification (NCBI taxonomy): domain Eukaryota; kingdom Viridiplantae; phylum Streptophyta; class Magnoliopsida; order Asterales; family Asteraceae; genus Bidens; species Bidens hawaiensis. Next base: position 1,203,116 of record NW_027491297.1, on the reverse strand, counting down.
TCAGATGCCAGCTTCTTTATTCTTCTGCCATGTGACCCTCCTCAAGCCATCTGTCTCATCCTACTCACCTGCGTGCATACTAAAAGTCAGCTACGCTGAGTGAGATTTAGTTAATCAGGAAACATACAATACATTCACATACTTTCATATACGTATCCGAAGATTCATATTACTTAACCTGTTCGTCTTTCTTTCGTACATACATAAGTATATACCTTCATTCTTACTTTCATTCTTTCTTTCGTACTTTCATATTTTAATATTAGTTTACATACATACTTATATGTTTTAAAGAGACTTTCGCCCTATAGCCTCACAGATATTATTAGGGTCTGCCACCCTCCTTCACATATATTATTAGGGTCTGCCACCCTTTTACCGTCAATTCATACGTACCTTCCTTTTCTTTTACATTATTATATACTTTCAAACATACTCTTAATCTTTTCTACATCATACATACATCATTCGTATACATTCATATATCATACATAAACATTCACATAACATACACTTTCCATTTAAGGTAAGTGTATTAACTAATCATATCGAGTATGCACACAGCCCTGAAAACATAACAAGGAAATGGGGCTAGAAACTTACCTGCGTCCTGTTCTTCTCTGAGTTAATGGTAACACTCTTCCTTAGCTATACACGACTAACTGTGTAATATGTTTAAGTGTTAATTAACTAAATCTAGTTTTATCATACTTCTATGTTAGTGAAACCCCTAGCTACGGGGGTTCGGGGGCAGCGCCCCTGGCAGCGGAGTCTAGGGGCAGCGTCCCTTAGCAGGGTCCAAGGTGCAGAGCCTCTGGCTAGGGTTGAAAAACTTAAGTTTGAACTAATTAATCAAATTCTAATTCTAATCGAATGACCATTTCTAATCGAATAGCAATTCTAATCGAATGACTTGATCTAATCGAATGAACCTTTCTAATCAAATGAGCATTTGATTTGATCACTTTTCCCACTTGATTCGATTCATTACTTTCTTTATTCTATTCGATTACAATATCCTATCGAATCTAATACACCTCTATTCGTTTACATTTTCCATTCGATCACTTTCATATTCGAATGCTTTTCTATTCGATTAGATAACTTTGCTAAATCAAGTTTCATAAGAACCTGATTCATATGTTTCCATTCCCATCACCTTCTTTTCGAATACTTTTCCATTAGAATACCTTTTCATTCGATTACTTTCCATTCGAACACTACTGTAGCATATTAACTCTATTTTTATTATTACTTCATATTTTGTCACCCGTTACAATATTTTACCAATTCCTCATCTTTTAACCATTTCCATTTCTATCATTGACCAAGATCTAGCTCGTTTAGAAATAAATTTTAAACCTCTAATGATTTCAAAACCCAATTTTTCTAGATGTATGCTAAGGGGTTTAATAAGTCCACGTTTTATCATCAAGTTTATATTTTTGTTGTGTAAAAATACCCGATTTGCCTTAATCTAAAATCTTAGGGAAAACCGTCCTTAAATTCACAGTCTTTAATCTTCAACGTACCTTTTGGTTTCACTTCGAGCTACGGTTAGCTTCAATACGTGACCTTGGACGTGTTTCTTGCTTGTATAATCAAATATCTAATACATCTATGTTCGACTTTGGGTTTTAGATCTGAGTCGTATGGTTTGAGGGTATTTGTGTGTGTTTTTGAGTGTGTATGGAGGCTAGAATATGGAAATGAGGGTTTTAGGGTTTTAGGGAGGTTTAAGAGATTTTATATACCCCTAAGCTCATGGACTTAAGGCCCATCACCATCCCTTATTCTATATTTTATTTTCCAAACCCACACTTCATTAAACTTCACAAAATAACAAGACACCCTTAAGTAAAAAAATTTCTTTTCATTTATTATTGTTAAAAGTAGGATGTTACAGAAAGATTGGAATCTTTTCGACCTCCTCAGAAATGTCTAAGTATGAAAACCGAGCAAACTTGGCACTTCGAGAAAGCCTAGACTTATTCAAGCAAGGTATTTCACTTTCGAGTAAAGTTATCTTCAAGAATTATTCTAAGTGTGTGTTAGAGCAAACTATCCTTCATCAAGCATGGTTGTTCTTCTAGTTGAGCAAGGTTTGTATTAGACAAACCCTTGACTTAACCAAGCTAAAACCAAGCATTTGGGTGGATCGAGCAAGGTTTATTAATAAGCAGTGGTCCAAGCACACTTTAAGGATCTTATTGAATAAAGTATTCTAAGGACTTCCAACAAGCAAGGTTCAACCTCGAGCAAGCTACAGTGTCACCAGCACACTTAACTTGTTTAAATTAAATAAAGACAAAAGGTTGCAGGGATCAAAGAAGAACAAGTTTTCTCGTAGGATATTATCGAGCAAAGTTTGGTAATTTCATGAAGTTTGAAGTCTGCTTGAATATTCTAATTAAAGTTTACTCAGAGAACTGTTCCAAGAACACTTATGGTTACTAGGGCTGCTCGACAAGGATAAAAGCTTACAAGCTTACTCGAAGACCTGTTTTACTTGTAATATTTTTGAATACGTTTGAATATGTACTGTATCAATCATTAGGGTTTCTGAAAGATGTCAGGTGTGCCTATTTAAGGAAACTTTAGGGCACATTTATGACAACGGACACAAAGTGAATATTGTGATTTGACGACTGACACTTTCTCATAAAAGAATATCTTTATACGGAAAGCTGCCTAAAATACAAATATTCCACCTCGAAACCCTAATAGATTTTCATTGTATCCTTCACAATATTAATGGAAATATTTTGAGTTACTTTGTGTGTTTGTTATGTTCGTCTAGCAACAATTTGAACCTATTAGCAATATATAAACTCAAAAAGGAGAGAAGTGTTAAACCACCCTAGAGCTTCAATCGATTGATTAATTCATATCTATTAGTAACCGGATCTAGTTATATGATATATGTATATGTATAATAATCTTAATTATGTTAACGAAGTGTTGAGTAATCAGTTGGACAGAGTAACGACAAGGAGAAAATACTTTTAAAAACACTTGAATTAATATGCAGGCTATCAACCTAAATATAGAAAAAAAATGCCATTCGTTACACATTCTGTAACGAATGGCCTTCATTAGTCTTCATTACATAATAA